>NW_027182453.1:926177-1234902 GCF_040938575.1 Ambystoma mexicanum
TCCCGGGTTCACCATAGAAGACGTTGGGAAATAGTTCTAAGAGGTCTTGGATGTCTACTTGTTGGTGCAAGGGAAGGTCTGAGGGTACCAAGCTATTTCTGTCTTTCTCTTCTGACAACAAGCCAGCCATGACCACAGAGAAAGACTCAAGAGGGTCTTCTTTCCATTCCTTCAAGAGGTTAATGTGGTATATTGGGTCATAAGCCTTCTATCGAGTCGTGGAATCCGATAGTTGCACGGGCCACTTCTTTCTAATACCTCAAAGGGACTATGCCAGAGAGCCAGCATTTTATGTTCTGAAGTGGGTAGTAGTTGTGGAGGAGAAGACATATACATCATCAGGAGACCCCACCCACTCACCTCTGATGTACTGGAGACACAAGACTGTACTGTGCCCGACACCTGCTTCAATGCCATTACCGCAGAAAGCTTTTGGGAGGCAGTTCCCAATGAGACAACCATATTTAATGTATCCCCGAGTTGATGAAAGCCTGCAAGAACTAATGCCTGAAGGAATATAAGAAGGAACCAAGCAAAAGGCCCAGTGATGTCATGAGAGGATGTGATACAAGCAAGCACAGATGCCTCTGATGGTGAAGCAAGATGATACACTGAAGACGATGTATAAATATTGACGAATTGACAATGAAAACAATGAAACCAAGTAAATACAGATGTAAAGTGAAAGAAGTATATGCAAATAGAAGACACACGACAAGAAGAAGAATTGATGCACATACGCTGAAATGCAAGGTGGATAAAGTCATTTTAGAGGCTTGCTAAATTAGTAAATAGAACACAGGCGAAGCCACCATTATAAGGAAGATGGACGTCGGTATCGTGAAAATAGTAAGCAAGAAATCATGAAGTGAAAAGCTGAGGATGCAGCAGTGGAATAACAGATCCATGGAAAAGACCAGGGGAGGCGGTCTGGCTCAAAGTCAAGACGGGCGCACCAGGCATGCTACCTACGCACCAGAAGACATGTGCGTAAAACACATTGGGTCTCATTACGAATGTGGCGGTAAGGCAACAACGGCGCCGGTAGTGCTGCCGGCGCCGTTGTTACCATACCACCACATTACGTGTTCTGCTTGGGGTGCCGCTCTGCGCGCCTGGTCAGACCAGGCGTGCAGAGCAGCACCCGCAAGCAGAACTTGTGATTGCACCAGCACTGTTATTAAATGTGCCGGTGCAACCATGCTCCCCACCCCCATTCTGCCTTATGGCAGAATGGGGATCGGGAGCCCGGCCATACCGGCACCTGCAAATGGCAAATTACCGGCCCATTCAACTCGTAATAGGCCGGTAATGGCCCATTTGCCGGTGCCGGTAGCGAGTTTGGCAGCAGCCGTGCCCTTATTAAGGGCATGGCTACTGCCAAACTCGTAATGAGGCACAATCTCTTGGATTAGGTGCAAGAATGAACTGTTAGTGCCAGGTCCTGAGCAATTAAAGACATGGAAAAGGCTTGCAAAATGGACAGAATCATGGTCTCTTACCATGCGACTAAAAGGCTGAAAATAGGATCTATTCCTAAACTCCAGAAAAGATAGCGAGTACCTTCACTCCCACTAAATTCTGAAGAAGGAAACATTCTAGAATGCCGAACTACAAAGAGAAACTCTTAGCTTAAGGCATGGGAAATGAGAGAGGTTGGGTTAATTGGGTGGCAAGACGTGTTCTGTCTACACCTGGTTCCTTGGTTTACGTGCTGCTGACTAACCAAATGTCCTAGGTTGGGTACAAGCGTGCCAAGCTAATTATAAGAGTCCATATAATGATGGACTATATAGTATTGAAGGGCCAATCAGCTACTGAATAACTGATATTCCTTGTGCTTTGCATGTTGAGAGGTAGTCTCAGGCTGCCCACGTGATAGGAGGCAGCCACTTGCAAGACTAAGGGCCTCATTACACGGAAGGCGGTAATGGTTAACGGTCACCGTTAATGGTAACGGTAACCGTTAACCATTACCGCCTTACTACGAGGTCCCTTAGCGGGTTCGTGCTTTAACGCCTGCTTTTTGCAGGCGTTAAAAACCAACCCGCTAAGGAACCTTGGTGCTAATTACGGCACCGCAAAATTGCGATGCCGTAATTAGCACCTTCCCCATTCCCATTATGCCCTATGGGGCGAAAATGGGAATGGGGAAGGGCAGTGGTGGAAGGGGGAATTACCGTTCTGAAGTGGGTAGTAGTTGTGGAGGAGAAGACATATACATCATCAGGAGACCCCACCCACTCACCTCTGATGTACTGGAGACACAAGACTGTACTGTGCCCGACACCTGCTTCAATGCCATTACCGCAGAAAGCTTTTGGGAGGCAGTTCCCAATGAGACAACCATATTTAATGTATCCCCGAGTTGATGAAAGCCTGCAAGAACTAATGCCTGAAGGAATATAAGAAGGAACCAAGCAAAAGGCCCAGTGATGTCATGAGAGGATGTGATACAAGCAAGCACAGATGCCTCTGATGGTGAAGCAAGATGATACACTGAAGACGATGTATAAATATTGACGAATTGACAATGAAAACAATGAAACCAAGTAAATACAGATGTAAAGTGAAAGAAGTATATGCAAATAGAAGACACACGACAAGAAGAAGAATTGATGCACATACGCTGAAATGCAAGGTGGATAAAGTCATTTTAGAGGCTTGCTAAATTAGTAAATAGAACACAGGCGAAGCCACCATTATAAGGAAGATGGACGTCGGTATCGTGAAAATAGTAAGCAAGAAATCATGAAGTGAAAAGCTGAGGATGCAGCAGTGGAATAACAGATCCATGGAAAAGACCAGGGGAGGCGGTCTGGCTCAAAGTCAAGACGGGCGCACCAGGCATGCTACCTACGCACCAGAAGACATGTGCGTAAAACACATTGGGTCTCATTACGAATGTGGCGGTAAGGCAACAACGGCGCCGGTAGTGCTGCCGGCGCCGTTGTTACCATACCGCCACATTACGTGTTCTGCTTGGGGTGCCGCTCTGCGCGCCTGGTCAGACCAGGCGTGCAGAGCAGCACCCGCAAGCAGAACTTGTGATTGCACCAGCACTGTTATTAAATGTGCCGGTGCAACCATGCTCCCCACCCCCATTCTGCCTTATGGCAGAATGGGGATCGGGAGCCCGGCCATACCGGCACCTGCAAATGGCAAATTACCGGCCCATTCAACTCGTAATAGGCCGGTAATGGCCCATTTGCCGGTGCCGGTAGCGAGTTTGGCAGCAGCCGTGCCCTTATTAAGGGCATGGCTACTGCCAAACTCGTAATGAGGCACAATCTCTTGGATTAGGTGCAAGAATGAACTGTTAGTGCCAGGTCCTGAGCAATTAAAGACATGGAAAAGGCTTGCAAAATGGACAGAATCATGGTCTCTTACCATGCGACTAAAAGGCTGAAAATAGGATCTATTCCTAAACTCCAGAAAAGATAGCGAGTACCTTCACTCCCACTAAATTCTGAAGAAGGAAACATTCTAGAATGCCGAACTACAAAGAGAAACTCTTAGCTTAAGGCATGGGAAATGAGAGAGGTTGGGTTAATTGGGTGGCAAGACGTGTTCTGTCTACACCTGGTTCCTTGGTTTACGTGCTGCTGACTAACCAAATGTCCTAGGTTGGGTACAAGCGTGCCAAGCTAATTATAAGAGTCCATATAATGATGGACTATATAGTATTGAAGGGCCAATCAGCTACTGAATAACTGATATTCCTTGTGCTTTGCATGTTGAGAGGTAGTCTCAGGCTGCCCACGTGATAGGAGGCAGCCACTTGCAAGACTAAGGGCCTCATTACACGGAAGGCGGTAATGGTTAACGGTCACCGTTAATGGTAACGGTAACCGTTAACCATTACCGCCTTACTACGAGGTCCCTTAGCGGGTTCGTGCTTTAACGCCTGCTTTTTGCAGGCGTTAAAAACCAACCCGCTAAGGAACCTTGGTGCTAATTACGGCACCGCAAAATTGCGATGCCGTAATTAGCACCTTCCCCATTCCCATTATGCCCTATGGGGCGAAAATGGGAATGGGGAAGGGCAGTGGTGGAAGGGGGAATTACCGCCCTGCCAACCTTGGAATGGGGCGGTAATTCCCCTTTCCACCAAGGCGGTGCCGGTATTTTACCGGCATGGAGCAAGCTGCTAATGCCACTTTGGTCCTCCGCCTTCCGTGTAATGAGGCCCTAACACTTATATGATTGTATACCTAGATGTATCCCATAACCAATCCGAAAGAATGATAGGTTTTGGTATTTACAACCTAGGATGACATCACAATGATGGATAAAGGATGTTCCGTAAATAAAGATCATTGAGAATGAGCGAACATCCATCGTTGTCCGTTATATCTCCCTGTTTCAGATAATTGTTAATAAAATAGTATTTTGCCACCTTCTTGAGTCTGTCCGGTTATTTAGACTCAGAGTGATTCTATGGTAATCCACCCACCACAGAAGTGCGCTTCCGAGGGCTACTGATCGTTAAAAGATCCAAACCAGTTTAGCTTTAGAGTTTTGAACAATCGAGTATCCTTTACCATCCACAAGCAGACCGCAGGGTTTCCTGTGGAGAGCAGCTGATGCAGCACGTGCAAGAATTCGAGATGCTGGGCAGGTCCCTCTTTGAAGAAATCCCTGCCCGGTTTCCATGGGCGCTATAGTGCCAGGGAGAAATGTTAGAGTCCTCCGGCACACCGCAAGTGGAGATAGAGGTGAGGTGGAGAAAGAGCTCAGAATAACCTGGGTCAGACGGTCATTGAGGAGGGAGGTCAGCCAGTCCAGTGCCCGCTCCGAGATACCTAGGGTATCGTGGTGCCATTTTATGAGGGTGGGGTGGTTGTCCAAATCAAATGCAGAGGAGAGATCAAGTAGAATGTGAACAGCAGGAGAGTTGAATCAAGAGAGGCAAGCAGTTCCTTGATTCTAACAAATCTAAATACTGTGCCTTCTACTGTGTCTGACCCTAGGAATGCCAGGAAAAAAAGCAAGAGGCTTGTCTGCCCCCTTACGTATGCCGCTGGGAAATCCAACCTTTCAGAAATATGCCAAAAACATTTAAACACTCCAGAGTCAGCTGGCCTTGATAACCCTAGTAACCTTCCATCAGCATCGGGACTTCTGGGTCTGTCATGTGATGGTGTATGCAGACCCACCTTTACCGTCACTAACACTCTGGCTGACGGTACAACCCGCCAGGCTAATCTACGTAGCCCACTTGAAAGATAGCTGCAAGACAGCCAAAATAACAAGCAGTCCACTAATATCTACGCCTGTACTTCGCATCTAGCGAATCATCATTCCATACTGATTTCAAACTTTGAACCAACAACTGAGCAAGTCCCTTGTCTGACTTATCAGCAAGATTCTGAACCTGCCCTGGATATGATGCAAACCTGGTGCAGGCCTCCTTTATCAGCTGCTCATAGTGGCCTTTGTAGAGAAACATCCAATTTTGGTCCTGTTGGGTCCAATGTGGGTCCTGTTGGAAAGACTTGATAATGGGGAAGGGGATACAATTTGAGGAATGTCTACCTTTATCAACCAGTCCTTACTTGAATAGAACCCAATTGATGTATTTATTTTAACGCATTCCTGCACAAATATTTGTAGACATGACATCATAAGACTCATTCTGCTTGAGGCACACGGAGTGTCTAATTGGGTTATTGTTGAATTTGTCTCGCCAGCTATCACGTCTCTGTTGTGTTCTTATCAATCAGAGCTTAAGAAGATGGGTTTTTTCTTTGACTGTTTGCATGAAGAATCCAAATCTTGTGGCACATTCTAACTCCGATATTTGCCGGAATACTATACATTTCCTTGCCTCATCGTCATCCGATGTGCTTGGCCTTGACACAGAAACATTCCCTTTCAGTACTGAGCATAGATCTCAAAATCGATGGGTACTGGATCCACCTATCTAGCTTAGATCACCTATATGAATCCCTAAAGCTCAATCACAAATCATCCGGGTCTCCTGGAATATGCAGGGTTTCAATTAATTCTTGAAGAACCTGTTATGTCAGCGTCCCTTGATGTGCTATGACATTTGTTTGTTACAGGAGTCCTGTCTGACTGAGGATTTCTTATTCGATGGATACAGGATCATCTGCTTCAGAGCTAAGCAGAATGGTAGAGGACGCCCTTCCGGTGTTCTTGCTATAGGATCCAGGACATACATCTCAATGACAAGTCTGTCAATTGGCCCTCCCTCTCTCTGCGTACTAGCAGTAATTTTGTAGGACAACACTTTTTTTCATCTCTCCTGTTCTGGTTATTAACATATATAATCCCCTGATGGGGAAATGTATTATTATGAGAATATTACTGTGGTATTAACTTACTGGTACAACTGATTGCCTTTGGGACAGCTGATAATTGGGGGGATTTCAATGATAACATCTTTTAGGAAATGAAGCATCACACACTTTTCATATGGACGTTCCTGTGGGCTCATTATACGATCTCACAGGCCCCATTTTGAGATATAACTGTTGGAGACATTGCGCCTCATCACGAGTCTGGCGGTAACCCTTAAATGCGGTGGTAGCGCTTTAACCGCCACATTTAAGGGTCCGCCAGATCATGGTCTTGGCAGATTTGGGGAAATCTGCGGCAAATTTGCTGATTTTTGTCGCTATTACCGCCGGCGGGAAATCCGCCGGTGATAATAGCGCACATTTTCCCCATTGGACCCAATGGGGAATGAGGAATTCCCGAATGGGCCCAATGGGGAATGGGCACTAACAGTTCCGCCAAACCTGTGTACCGCCCAACTCGTGATGAGGCCCATTGTATGGAAACATACTATTTGGTTTGCCTCAATGCTAAGAGAAAAGGCTCTTCACCATGGGGGAAAACCTGGACTAATGGAAGGTATTCCTCCTGTATTGATTATGTTTTGTCAGATACGAACTTTGGTCCCACCTGAGCTTCATTTATCTTGTCCAACATAATCTTTGCGATCGTCTGTTATTGACTTGGACAATCGTGTTGGAGGACGGTGGGAACATTCTCTAGAGGAAACTTCATGTGAGGGTCTCAGTTAACCAGCAGGGAAACCGTATTTTTTGGTCGGGACTCAACATTGAAAAACTTAATTTATTTCTTTCCAAAAACCCTGTATGCTTTGAACATAAACTCATCCTTGGGGGTGGGGGCATTAATGTAGCGTTCACACAATTATTGGATAAATTAAAATTGCATAGAATGAAGGATGCATGACCTAGAACGATATGTAACCCCTTTGATGTTGCCATACAACAGAGAAAGAAAGCCTACTTAAGAGCTTGAGCGATCACTAGGAATCGTATTGACTTGTCGGCAACTTTGATTTCCTTAACTACCAAATATAAAAGCTGGGTGGTCAACATTGTCATTCACTGCCCAGTGCCAAGTGGATACATATTTTTGAATTACTGCATACAAATGACAATAGAAAATGTTGGTCCTTTTTCAGATCTTATTTGGCAGGTGTTTCTACTCATGAGCTGAACCCTACTTCCGAAGTAGCTTGATCCACTTATATAACGTCTCTGTATAATAATAATGATATAAGGTATACTCCAACACCCACTGGTATAAATGTGTCAAGAAGATTGGAGGGTTTCGAAGCTGACGATATAGAGATGGTAATAAGGAGACAAAGAATCTCAAGGGCCCCCAGACCTGACACTATACCCAACATAGTATACAAAGCCAATCCGGCTGTTTGGGAAAATATATTGGTGGATTGGTTTGATAGAATATTTACCACAGGTCTGATGCCGGATAGCTGGAGGGACTCTGTACTGGTCCCCATCTACAAAAAGGGTGGACCAGGGGATCCCTCCAACTATAGATTATTGGCCATGCAAGTCACCAGTGGTAAAATCATTGTGTCACTCCTTTTAAAAAAGCTTAATAAATGGGCCGAGGAAACTACACATCTAAACAAAAAATCCAAATTGGTTTTTCGCAGTGGACACAGTACTATCCATAACAACTGGGCACCACAGTACCTGTTTTCGGACACCATTTTGTGGAAAAGCAAACTGTACCTATGTCTGATTGACTATTCTAAGGCATTTGATTCAGTTTGCCAGCAGAATCTTTGGAATAAATTGGCAAATTGGGGTATCAACCCTGATTTACTATATTATATTAAGGCCCTTTATAGTGACACAACAGTGTCTATAAATCTGGCACAAGAGGGATCGCTGTCTAACTCAATCAAAACTAATGTGGGATTAAAGCAGTGATGCACACTCTTCGCTATACTATGGGAGCTCGAATCCCTAGCCCCATCTCCTGACCACTGTATCAAGGATCTACCCTGGTGTCTGAATATTCGAAATGCCCTCATCTGCAAAATCGCCCGACTCCAACAAAAAAATAAATACTAAAAAAAACTAAACTCATCCAGTCCCAAGACCCACCCCCTACGCCACCAAACGCCATTCCTAGATTCAAATTCACCCCTGTTACCATCACCGAAACCACCAAAATCATCAAGGGACTTAAGCCCTCAAGATGTCAATGAGATATCTGCCCAGCCTCACTCATTAAACACTGCACTGAAGAGCTTGCTCTGTTAATCACAGCCTTGATCAACAACTCATTCTCCTCCAGAAATGTTCCGGAAAACTTGAAAGAAGCCTGGGTACTCCCACTGATTAAAAAAAACACATTGGACACAAATGTTCCCACCAATTACCGACTCATCACAACGGTACCCTTCCTCCTGAAAATATTCGACAGAGCCGCATATGTACAAATTCAAAAGTATCTGGAAACCCACAACCTCCTAGGCCTCGGTCACGGAACGGAAACCGCCCTCTTGGACCTCAAAATCCAAAAGGACCAGATTAAAGACAAGGGGGATTTGGCCATTCTCCTCCTACTTGTCCTCTCTGCAGTCTTCGACTGAGTGAACCATAATATACTAAAATGGATTGAATCTTTCCTTTCCAAACACACCACAGTCTTCTCCACCTCTGCGCATAGCTCTCAACTCACCCGCTTTTGGCGGGTATCACCCGCCTTGCAAAGGGCTGACCCACCCGCCAAGCCTCCTGCACGCCCATTCATTCCAATGCGCGTCTCACCCGCCAGAAACAAAATCGGGTGATTTCACCCACCTTAGCAAGACAAATGGTTGAGAGCTATGCTCTGCGTCAGCCACCCCAGCCCACAGTCACCTGTGGAGTCCCCCAAGGCTCCTGTGTCTTGCCAACACTGTATAATGTGTTCACTAAGCCACTATTCGACCTCCTAGACAAACTGGGAGTCATGTATACCAATTATGCGAATGACAACCAAATACTTCTACCGATCATGGGAATCCACGACATTGGGCCTCATTACGAATTTGGCGGTAGCCGTGCCCTTAAAAAAGGACACGGCTACCGCCAAACTCGCTAGCGGCACCAGCGAATGGGCCATTACCGGCCCATTACGAGTTGATTGGGCCGGTAATTGCCCATTCACAGGTGCCGGTATGGCTGGGCTCCCGATCCCCATTCTGTCCAATAAGGCAGAATGGGGGTGGGGAGCATGGTTGCACCGGCACTGTTAATAACGGTGCCGGTGCAATCACGAGTTCTGCTCGTGGGTGCCGCTCTGAACGCCTGGTCTGACCAGCAGAACTCGTAATGTGGCGGTATGGAAATAACAGCGCCGGTAGCACTGCAGCCCACTGACTGACTCCAATTCACTGAACAAAATGTACCTTGCCATTCAAGCCTGGATGGCACACCATGAGCTCTGTCTTAATGACGAGAAAACTGAACTACTCATCATTGGCAGTCAATCTACGCTAAATAATCTACCTTAATCCTACAAATCCTTCACTTTTGACGGCAATATATTCACGGTAGTAAAAGAGGTAAAAACATTAGGAGTTTACTTGGACTCATCGCGCACCCTAACAAGGCAAGTCAACGCCATTGCCACAGCAGCAGCTTACACTGCCAAACTGATCATTGCCAGCAGACCTTTCCTGACCACTGACAACTGATTCACCCTCGCCAGAGCCCTCATTCTGTCAAGGATTGATTACTGAAACTCCCTCTTTGCAGAATCTAATGCCCAAAACTTCGACAAACTGCAAATAGTCCAGAACAATGCAGTAATAGCCACCCTCAACATCCCTAAAAAAAGAACATATCTCCTCAGCGAGCGGTAATATCCACTGGCTGCCGGTTCGGGACCACATCAAATTGAAAACCTTACCCTTAACCCACAAATGCCTGTCTAACAGAACCCCGATCCATCTAGCTAGACACATCTCCAAAGCCCAGTCCAACAGACGCACCCATTCTGCCTACTCCTGCCACCTTGCCATCCCTAGATTTAGACAGCAAAAAGCTGGAGGCTGCAGCTTCCCCGTGTTTGCGGCCAAACAATGGAATTCCATGCCCCTGGCCCTGAGATAAGACCCCTCCCTTTGGTCCTTCCGAAAGGCCTCAAAACCTGGCTCTTCTCCCAAGAACCCATTCCGCCCTATTACGAGGTTCCCTTGCGGGACCCGCTCTGAACGTCTGGCCAAGAGAATGGGATAATGGAGTGGTCTGACTAGGGGATAGGGTGTGCAGAGAAAACATTAACATCAGATTTAGAAGCAAATAAAAGATCTAGTGTGGTTCCCAATCGATGAGAAGGGCCGCTAACCAGCTATGAAAAGGCCAGTTCATTCATGGCAGAAATAAATCTGACAGACTTAATGTCAACAGGATCATTAAAGTTAAGATTAAAATCGCCAGCATACAAGAGGTGGGCATGCCAAAGTAGTAAATCACCGCTAATTCTCGAAAAGGTCACACAAAGTAAAGTCTGGCCCTGTAGGACGATAAAACAATACAATAAATGAATGGTCAGGGTGGAGAAAATAGTAAAGCGGGCAAACAGTGCCTCCATTTCAATATTATGATTAACAGTCAACAAAGTCCCAGTGAAATGAGAATGAAAAAGAATAGCTATTCTGCCACCAGGGCGGGGTGAACTACGGTCCACATAGAGAATGCTAACGTTGGTAGGCAAAAGCTGATCAATGGCAGGACCAGAAGACTCACAGAACCACGTTTCAGTGACACAAATAAAATCAGAACAATGGTCACTGTAAGGAAGGCATGGTATCAAGAATAGACAGACACAAGTGATCACAGTTCAAGGGTGTTTATTAAACTTTATAGGTTGGGTGGAAAAACGCCTAATCTAAACCTAAATCTAAGATAGGAGCAAGCATTGACCATCAAATGAAAATAAAGCAATCCTATTGGCGTCGAGTCAAAATAAAAGGGCCTATGCTACAAAACCCATTGCCAAACCTTACAACTAAATACGAAAAAACAGTGTGGAATAGGATTCACAAGAAAGAAAGAAGTGTTCATAAATAATATGTCAGGATGTGGTAGCCGGGGCTCCCTTCCCAACTTTTAGAGTGCGGGACACGGTGTGACTCCTGAGCATAGCACACACTCGAGCTTTCCCAGCACAAGATGACAGTTCCGATTCAGGTATCAGGGCTGTCGATGGTTAAGTCTCTTTTCTTCTAAAAGGCTCTTGCCTCTGAGGACCTGATAGGCTCCAAAATAATCAACAAAAAGTTAATTTCAAATGTACACTGGGTGATGCCTTGGGTCCCCCTCTTCCCGGGCGCAGACCTCCCTCGACTGTTTGCTTCCTTCTGTCGGGTTCACTCTGGCTTTTGCAAAGATATTTTCTCCTTGGCATGCACAAATCTTAATGGGCCTCATTACGACCCAGGCGTTAAGGGTTAACGCCGTCGTTAACCCTTAACGCCTGATTCTGATTTTAACGGCTGCTTTTAGCAGCCGTTAAAATCCATGGCGCTAACCTGCCATGATGCTAATTACACCACCGTAATTTACGGTGGCGTAATTAGCGCCTTCCCCACTCCCATTATGCCCTATGGGGCAAAAATGGGAATGGGGAAGGGAAAATGGGAAATGGGGATTTACCGCCCCACTCACCTTGGAATGGGCGGTAAATCCGCCATCCACCATGGTGTAAACATAGTTTACACCATGGTGGTAAAGTTGGCGCAATTAGCGCCTGGGTTGTAATGACCCCCAATTTCTTTTTAAACAGTTCTCCGTGGACATCCCTCTGCCGGGTTCACTTTTGTCAACACACTGGGCCTCATTACGAATGTGGCGGAAAGGCAACAATGGCGCTGGTAGTGCTCCCGGCGCCGTTGTTACCTCTCCGCCACATTTCAAGTTCTGCTTGCCGTTGCCGGACTACACGCGTGTTCTGACCAGGCTTACAGACCGGAACCCGCGAGCAGAACTCGTGATTGCACCGGCACCGTTATTAACAGTGCCGGTGCAACCATGCTCCCGACCTCCATTCTGCCCTATAGGGCAGAATGGGGACCGGGAGGCCGGCCATACTGGCACCCACGAATGGGCATTTACCGGCCCATTCATCTCGTAATGGCCCCTTCGCGGGTGCCGGGGCAGGTAGCGAGTATGGCGGTAGCTGTGCCCTTAATAAGGGCACGGCTACCGCCAAACTTATAATGAGGCCCACTGTTTCATGGGACTTTAGACTTCGCCCCTCTTTATTGGTATCCCTCCTTTGGGTTCACTCTTGCCACATCTCAATTCATTTTGCTTTCTCTTACTGTGGGATTCACTTCCCTTGCGTTTTCAATGGTTTTTCGGTCAAAGACTTTTGACTGTACAGGGATTTTGCTTGACCCCTGTATGACCACTTTGACCTGTCTTGGCGGCTCTCCTATGGCCTTCTGGTATTAGCCGTTTCAATCAACATGGGATCAACCAGAGTCTTTTGAGTGAGCACCCACGTGGTACCTAACCCCTCTGCAGCTGATCTTCCCTTAACAATGTACAGTTCTTTGAACTTTTCTCAATGTGCTACTTTGTGACTTTCATTCATCAGAGTTCGATTTCTTTATCGGTCCTCCCCTCGATTCACCGGCTGTGATGAACCGCTTTGCTTTCTGCGTATATGGAGTGAAGGCCAGTACCATGGGAGCAGAAGTCTCCCTCGGTCCTGCTTATCAGTGTAGGCATGCTTCGTGTACCGGTGACATCTGCTGCAACACACTGGAGCTATTGTTCGCAGTCTCACGATTCCTTCTGTGGAGGTCTCATGGCCCAGGCTCGGAAAGGACAAGGTCGCTTCTCTCCTTGTCACCCTCTCGGTTCCCTAACCATAGAAAATCAAGACTTTGTCTGGACTCCTGAATTTGAGGCCGCCATCGCAGAAATTCATACATGCATTGCCTCAACCACTGACATGGCGTACTTCAGCTCTACCAAAGACACAGAAGTGACAGTGGATGCAAGCCCATTGGGACTAGGCACGATACTCGCACAATATGACCCCAGGACCCCACACATCAAGAAAGTGGTGTTGTATGCAAGCCGCAGCCTGGCCATCAACGAGCAGTAATACTTGCAGGCTGAAAAGGAAAGCCTAGCGGACACCTGGGCTTGCAAACATTTCCACTGGTTCCTGTTTGTGAAAGCCTTTACAGTGGTCACTGACCACCAGGCCCTTTTCACCATTTATGGTAACCCACAAGCCCGGATGTCACTGTGAATTGAAAGATGGGGACTTCATCTTCAAGACTACAAATTTACCATCTGACATAGGCCGTGCAAGGACAAAAACCAACCGACTATCTCTTGCGCCACTCTACAGGACCCCCACAACTTGAGCACTCAATCGCAGATGCATATCTACAGTACATCATCCATCAAATGAAGCTGTTCCCCATAGCGTGGAAGATGCTTCAACAGAAATCAGCAGCTGACCCAGTACTGGCGATTGTCGCGCAATGCATCAGCCAAGGAAAAGTGAAACATTGTAATTGTTTATTTGAAAAGTGCTTATACAGTATGCAGTAATAAAATCGCAGAAAAATGTCACCTTTACAAAAAATTGCTGCAAAAATGCTGTGGTTTGACCCGGTAAAGGTGTACCCCATTATACCATTTAAAGGGAGCAGGGGTTGCGGGGGTGCCTCCCCGCTTCCCTTAAATGGTAAATGGGTCTGGGGGTTGCGGGGTATCCCCCGCATCCTTTACATGTATTGCGGCGGCAAAACCACTGCCTTTTAGCAGTAATTGTTTGTGTAAACGGCCATTTTTGCCGCAACTTTACCTCATGGAACCGCTTATTCACAAGTGAAGTGCTTCAAAGCGCTTCAAGGCGGGAGGGGAAAAAGGGAATACACAGTCATTCTTAGGCCTTGAAGTTTCCAAATGATCTAACAAAAAATTACTAGCATACTGGCCTGACGGTATTACTACTAGTGAAGTACATGACAGGAAGGAAGGAGAAAGGGGGGAGGAGAGGGAGAGGACATACAATCCATAGGCTACCATACTATGCAAGTGACGTTTCAGATAGTGCAAGTTCATGACAAAGAGTGAGGTGATAGGGGAGGGGGAGAAGGAGAAGAATATACAGAAACAAAAACTACCGTATAGGCCAGGCGAACTAGGCAGAGTGCATTCTAGGTAATTTAAGTGCGCAGACATGACATGTAAGGGGGGAGCGGAACAAGTGCGCACAGTCAGGCAGTGACCTGGGTTTAGTGCAGAGAGGTTTCCCTTCTCATGGAGCGAGTTCCAGAAGTGCAATAGTGGTGAACAGAGTGCAGAGGCCCTGGAGCAAGTGCAAAGACTGGCGGGGAGGATGGGACCTGTGAGGTTCTGTAGGTGCACCAGTCATAGCCATGCAAAAGAAATGGCCAGGCATCGTGACGAGACGATGCAGGGTGACATTAAAGCTTTGTCACTAGTTAAGGACAAGCTCACCACCACTGAGGATCAAATAGTCATGAAAGGCTACAGAATTGTTGTGCCCATGTCACTACGCTAGCAAGTGATCGATCTGGCTCATGAGGGACACAGAGGGGTGTCCTCTGCGACAGTATATCTGGTTCCCAGGTTTGTGCAAACAGGTAGAGGACACTCTAAAAAAGTGTGCCATTTGCAGCATGATAGCCACGTCCCCTCGCCCAAGCCCGCTGATGATGTCTCCACTTCCATGTGGGGTATAGGCAGAACTGGGATTTACTTTTTTAGGCCCCTTCGGGGCAGCATCTATGCATTAGTTGTAATCAGTGAATATTCAAGATACCCGGAGATACAAATGGTGTCGTCCACAGCGGCAACGGCAGTCATCCCGATCCTGAACCAAATACTTATGGCCTATGGTGTCCCCCAAGTAATCAATTCCAACAACCGGCCGCCTTTCACCAGCGTGGACTTTGCAAACTTTGCCCAATACATGGAGTTCAAACATCGGCCCTAAGGGAACGGCATGGTTGAGCGCTTCATGGGAAACCTCAAGAGGGTGCTACAAGTGGCTCAGCTGGCCAACAAACCTTTCAAACAGCAACGTCGTCAGCTCCTACACGATTACCGCCACATTCCCCACAGCACTACTGGCAAGTGCCCTGCTGACCTCTTGTCCGGTCGCAAGTTGTGGACTTGACTTACCTGCTGCAGGGACACCCGGGAGAACACCATACCGGAGGACGGGGAGGTCCGAATCAGAGCTGCAGAAGAAAAGTGGAAAATGAAGATTACAGCGGACGAGCGGAGAGAGGGGCTTGAGTGGACAACTTTGAGGAAAATTACACAGTAATAGTATGCCTGAATCAGAGAAGGAAAGAGAATTCCTGATTTGCACCCGGTCCTCTCACCATCACGAGAGAAAAAGGCACAATGATCACTGCAGCAGATGGCAATGGTCGAGAAATCACAAGAAATGTGTTGCACTTCAAGGAATGCCTTGGTGATGTGACATCTTGGGAAATCGTGTGGGAAGACCCTGAGGACACCTGGGTCAGGGAAGATTCCGATGACTCATATTGGGGCAACGAGGAAGTCTTGAGAGAGGAAACCTCAGGTGACGACAACGGAGCAGCGTCAGACAGATCCCCTGACTGCAGTCCTGAGCCCACAAGGTAAGACGCCCAGTTAGAGCAAAGATTAAACCCAGAAGACTCATTGACGAGATGGACTAGCTTGTGACTAAGTATTTAAAAAGGGGGAAGGTTGTCATGTTTATGTTCAAGTTCAGTCCACATCGTTATGTGGAAGGCGGGGTTAGGGTGGGAGATGGGAGAAAGCGATGTGACATGAGACGGGGGAGTTAGTAAAGAATGAAGACAACGGGCCTCCCTTTATTCCAGAGCACACATCGCTCTGGGGCTACTGTGTCTGCATCACAGAGGAGTGCATTTACTCCATAACAGTATTGCAAATATGTGAAAGAAATAATTCCCTTCAAGTTTGCAAATACTTTCTTTAAGGTCATGCCACCAAAGCGTTGTATTATAAGTGTGCGAGGAACTTCCCTCGCGAGATCTCGGCCAGCGAAATCACAATGCAAAAAAGTTCCCTGCGACGGATGCTGAGGGCAGACCAGGAGCCAAGAGGACGCTCCCCTGCGATGCTCCTGTAGTTAGGCCTGTACGTCTGACTGGACTTGGGCTCTTGCAACAGACCCCTGCTGCAGGCATAAACCCGCAGCTGCCAACACCACAGCAGTGGTTGCCACCTTCCATGCAACATGTCACACCTAGGTACACATAAGTCCATAGCCATAGCTCTCAACCATTTGTGTCGCAAAGGCGGGTGAAAAAACACGATTTTATTTTTGGCGGGTGAGAGGCTCATTGAAATGAATGGGCGTGCAGGAGGCTTGGCGAGTTAGTCAGCTGTTTACAAGGTCGGGTGACACCCGCCAAAAGCATGTGAGTTGAGAGCTATGCCATAGCAGTGAAGTAACTGCCATGTTTGTCTCTGTGACTCTCTGTGCACTAGTGTACCGCCTGTAAATAAATCTTTAATCTATCAGCAAGTAAATCTGATACCTCTCCACCTGGCGTCCTGTGCTTCTTTAAAGCCACCACAGAGTGTCTCTTGTTGGAGCATGCTGTGCCCTTCGCGATTCGTATTCTATGCTGGTGATTTCCCAAAGCATGCCTCTCGTCGTTTGCTGCGCATGCTCTAGTGATTAGTGTCTTGATGCGTGTTTATTGCCTCTGTGTAAAACTTGAATACTGAGCATCCTTTTACTGCGTATTCTCTGGTAATACATATTACCTCTACGTCCACTCTTCCTCGTCCCAGTACTTACCTCATGAGGCCTCTGCCTCCGACACAGGACCTTCTTTTATTTCTTTTTATCCCTATAACTCCTCCCCCATAGCCATATCACTCAGTTCAATTTTTTCCTACTTCTGGCAGGTTGGGCTTTTTTTTCCCATCTCCCATCTCAGGGTGCTGCGGAGCGATGATTGCTGGCCCCCTGATGGGGCTGTGTGGCGGGGCCTTTGGCTTCCTCAGGTGTGGCGATACTCCCGGGTTGCCTGCAGGGCTTAGGACCTGGTGGAGTTGGATGCCTCGCCTGGCTTCAGCGGGGCTATGGCCAGCGCAGGGTTTTCCGGCCAGGGTCCTGGAGAAGCGGGCCCGTGTGCAGTTTAGTAGTTTTGGGGAGGGGACTCTGGCGGCTGAAGTGGGAGTCAGCCGGCTCCTCTCTTTGTTAGTGATGTTTTCCTCCTAAATGCAGCTCGTGTTGGTCTCTCTCTCCATGTTGCTCCAGAGGGGGTGGGCTCCGCCTCTAGTGCTATGAGTGGGGTTGCCATTGGGAGTGATGTGTTCCTATCGGTTGGCTGGCCTCTATTTAGGGGGTAGGCATCTCTAACGGCTGGTTGGCGATTAGTTTTGCATCATTATTGAGAGGCCTGGGCATCCGTTGGTCACCTGTTTCTGTGAATATACGATGGGTAACCATTGCACGAAGAGCAGGCATCTGGTCCTGTCCTCTTCCTTGTCATCTTCCTCTTCTCCTGTGGTCTGCAGATAGAGAAAGAAGAAGGCTAAGCGTTTTTCCCTATCCAGGCAGAAGATGAAGAGGCTGCTTAAACATCATGGGATGAGGCATGCACATGCACATGGACACAAGCGCTGGCACCTGTCTTCCTCTTCATCTTCTGGCAGTAGGTGTACGGCAGGCATTGGAGCCTTTTCCGGGACTGGTATGGGTGGTCTGGGATCCCTCCCCTATGTTCTGGCCTCCCAGCTATCCTTCAGTTCCTCCAGGAGGGGTTTGACAAGGGCCTGCCGGTTTCCACGCTTCGCTCTCAGTAGGCCTCCATTAAATTCCTTTTGGGGGACTCTGGTAGTCACTTGGATGGGGAGGTCTTGGTGAGGAAGTTGCTCCGGGGTTTTTTTCTTCTTCCCGTCCTTGTACTTATAAAGGGCTTTCCCCCTGGGTTCTCCCTCTTGTTTTATGGTTCCTTCAAGGGCCTCCCTTTGAGGTCATTTCCGAGATTGATATAAAACATTGGACACTAAAGACTGCCTTTCTTGTTGCTATCACTTCTGCCCGTAGTCTTGGGGGGATTGGGGCACTGTTATGTCTCCCCCCTTTCCTGAGGGTGCTGCCTGACTCGGTGGTGCTGAGTTGTGATCCGAGGTTTTCTCCCTATGGTTGTTTCTCGGTTTCACACCTCTCAGGATCTGGTTCTTCCTGCCTTTTTTCAGTATCCACAAACGCCAGAGGAGGTGACTTGGCATAACATTGATGTTCGGAGGGCGGTGTTGGAGTATTTGGCTAAGGTTGCCCCTGCCACTCCGATGGTCTTCTGATTACTTTGGCCAGACTGGTGCTGGGTGTGAGGCATCAGTTGTGTCCGTTAGCCGATGTATCCGTGTTGTGGTCTCCATGGCCTATGTGGCTTCTGGTCTGCCTGTGCCTGCGCACATTCAGGGGCGGTCCACCAGGGGGTTGGCAGCCTCCTGGGCCGATACACAGGGGGGTTTCTCTGCAAGAGATTTGTAGAGCTGCCACCTGGGCTGATCAAAACCTTTTCATGAACCACTATAGGTTGAATGTCTCCCACTCAGGGGTTGGTTCCTTCGGGGTTGGAGTTTTTGTCTGTGGGGATGTAAAATTGGAGTTCTTAAAGGGGTGTGGTTTTTCTGCACTGTTTTTGTCTCTGTGTTTGTTTATTTATTTCTAATGCGCACCAAACCCAGAGGTAAAAGTGCACAGCAGTAAGAAAATGCACTCATTGGGACCTTTTTCCCCGTTGCTGCTTTGGTATACCTCATGAGGTAAGTACTGGTACAAGGAAGAGTGGATGTGGAGGTAATACTCTGATTACTTACCGGTAATCTTCATTACTACTAGTCCTGACGACCCTCCTCACCCTCATTGCAGGAAAGGTCCCATGCTCCGGCTTGGTAATATGATACTGAGTGACATGGCTATCGGGGAGGAGTTATAGGGATAAAAAGAAATAAAAGAAGGTCCTGTGTCGGAGGCAGTTGCCTAATGAGGTAAGTACTGTGACGAGGAAGAGTAGGACTAGGAGTAATGAAGATTACCAGTAAGTAATCAGTGCATTACCTCCACGTCCACTCTTCCTCGTCCCAGTACTTACCTCATGAGACACCCGCCTCCGACACAGGAGCTTCTTCGATTCTTATTTCTATAACTCCTCCCCCACATCCACGTCACTTAGTTTAATTTTTCCTGCCTCCGGCAGGTTGGGCTTGTTTTCTTCCCGGCGCGGGGCGCTGGGGAGCTCCGAATGCTGGCCCCCTGGTGGGGCTGTGTGGCGGGGCCTTCGGCTCCCTCAGGTGTGGCAAGAACCTGGGTTCCCTGCGGGGCTTGGGACCCGGTCGAGTCAGACTGCCTTGCCTGGTTTCTGCTGGGCTTTGGCCAGTGCAGGGCATCGTGGCCCGGGTTCTTGGAGAACGGCTGTGCACGGATTGGCGGCTCCTTTTTCGTGTGATCCACGTGCTCCAAGGTGGGTGGGCTCCTCCTCTGGTGCTGCAAGCAGTGTTGCCATAGGAATTAATTGATGTTATTCCTATTGGTTGTTGTTCTTTCTGGCCTCTATTTGAATGTGGGAGAGGCACGTTGGCAATTGTTTGTATGTGGAGCCTTGGTTCAGTGTGCAGGGGTCTTTGGTGAAGCAGGCTTCCTTGGTCACTGTTTTTGGGCTTACTCAACATGGGAAAACATTCTGCAAAGAGCAGGCATCTGGTCCTGTCTTCTTCTTCTTCGTCTTCCTCTTCTCCTGAGTTACACAGAACGAGAAAGAAGAAGGCTAAGCGTATTTCGCTGACCAGAAAGGAGTTGAAGAAGCTGCTTAAGCATCGTAGAGGGAGTTGCACACATGCTCATGGACACAAGCGCAGGCGTCTTTCTTCCTCATCCTCCTCTTCTTCTGGCGCTGAGTCATCAGCCTCTTCTTGTTCCACTTCGGCTGATGTTGAAGGGAAGTATCTGGACAGAGAGGGAGTGGAGGAGGTGCTGGCTCAAGTTGGGGATTGCATGGGATTTTCAGAGCCCCTGGTGCCGGTGGAGGGGGCTGACCCTTCTATTCGCCAGTATAGGCATACACCTAGGAAGCGGTTGCCATTGGTTTCCGATATCCGGGATAAAATCCTACGGGAATGGCATGAACCGGAGAAGATTGGAATGCCCCGCTTCATGTCCAAACTTTACCCGTTGAAGGGCGAGACTTTGCTGTCTGATCCAGTTGAGGTTGACGATATCCTCGCCAGCCTGGTGGGTCGATCCTCTATGTCGGCCGAGGAGGCGGTCGTCCGGGATCCAGTGGACCACCGAGTTAATTCCGGCCTTAAGAAGGTTCATGCAGGGGCGCATCTGGCCCTTCGAGCAAATATCTATGGTTCCTACACAGCTGAAACGGTGTTGAATGGTTTCAGGAGTTGAAAAAGGCTGTCAATGAAGGCTCTGATTGTGCCCCTTTGCTTACAGACATGCAGAGACAGGTTGAGCTTTTGGCCGATCTGGATTTTGATGGGGTGCGTGGCTCAGCCATGGCCATGGGGGCTGGTGTATCTGCCCGGAGGCATTTGCACCTAAGGGACTGGAAGACTGATGGGTCTCGGAAGGCGGCTGCCCTGAAACTTCCTTTCACTGGGTCCAGGCTTTTTGGTGATTGCCTTGAGGATAAGGTGCACAAAGTTTTTAGGACGGACAAACATGCTGACAAACTTCGACGCAAGCCTCCTTCAATGGCCAAGAAGTCTTCCTCTGAGGCTGGTCCAGTGATCAGCAGGTCTTTTCCTGGCTCCTCATCACATTCTTTTCGGAGAGCTAGGGGGGGTCGGGGTCCTCCACGGTCTCGGCTCAAGAGGATGGCCATGGACGCCGCGCTCCCTCCGAATTAGTGTTGAAGGCGGCCATCATGCCCGTTCCTCTCCCTGTTCAGGGTCAGGGGTTCAACTCATGGGTGTTCCTGGGCCCCAAACCTTCGGGGAAGTACCGTCTAATTCTGGACATCAAAGCCCTGAACGGCTTCGTCCAAAAGGAACACTTCAAGATGGAGACTTTACAGAACATTCTTCCGATGTTATTAAAGGGGGATTGGATGACATCTCTGGATCTCCAGGACGCTTATTACCATGTGGCTCTCCATCCCTGGCACATGCAGTTCTTCCGCTTTGCAGTGGGATCCCGACATTTTCAGTTCAGGGTGCTCCCGTTCGGACTACGATCTGCCCCCAGAGTTTTCATCAAGCTGGTGGCTCCCCTGGTGTCGCACTTACATCTGCGGGGCATTCAGATATTTCCCTACCTGGACGATTGGTTGATCAAAGCGTCCTGCCGGCAGACTGTCATTTCTCATCTCTGATTGGTTGGCCAGGCATTGCAGGACTGGGGTTTGCTGGTGAAGTGGCAGAAGTCTCAACTGGAGGCTTCTCAGGATCTAGTTTTCATTGGTGCACAGGTTTGCACCAGGATGGGGAGGGTGTTCCTGTCCCTGAAGAGGGTCCGTCGCTTGCTGACTGTTCTTGGCAGGGTTCTCAGCAGCCAGTATGTCCCGGCCCACCTATTGCTTAAATTGAAGGGGCACATGGCTTCTTGCGTGTTTCTAGTTCCCTGGGCCCGTCTTCATCTACGCCCCCTGGTGTCCTACCTTCTCACCCACTGGCTCCCTTCATCTCAAGCTTTTGAGGCCTTGATTCCGGTGTCCCCAGCGCTGCGGGTCTTGCTGCAGTGGTGGTTGGGGGTTCCGAAACTACGGGCTGGGGTGTCCCTGATTATTCCTCCTGTGACCACACTTACTAACGACACCAGTGGAAGGGGCTGGGGAGCTACGTTGGGGGTCCTCTCTGCTCAGGGGTTGTGGGATCCGGAAGAGGGCCATCGAACATCCAATTGGCGAGAGTTGTGTGCCATTCTCCGGGCTCTGGTTTGCTTCAGGAGGTTGCTGGTGGGCCGGGCAGTTTTGGTCCGGACAGACAATACGACACCTTTGGCTTAAGTCAACCGCCAAGGGGGTTCCGGCCACTCCTTGAATGTCCTGGCAGCTCAGATAGGGGCATGGGGAGAATCACATCTGGTGTCCCTGGTGGCTTCGCATATCAGGGGGGTGGACAATGTTCGGGCGGATCTTCTCAGCTGCCGGTTTCCCTCCTCGGTGGAACTGGTCCTGTCGATGGTTTTTGCAGAGATCTGTGTCAGGTTCGGGACCCCTGTTCTGTACCTGTTTGCATCTCCAGCCTCAGCAAAAAGTTCCCCTCTTCTGCTCTCGTTTTCAGGCAGAGGGTGCGTGGGGGATGGACGCCCTCTCTGTGCAGTGGCCTCAGGGTCTCCTTTATGCCTTTCCACCTATTCCTCTTCTGCCCCGGGCGGTTCAGCGTATCAGAGTGTCCAGGGTGACTGTATTGTTGTTAGCTCCGTTCTGGCCCCGCCGGAGTTGGTTCACCTCTCTGTTGGAGGTTCGGTGCCGGGAGCCTTGGCTGGTTCCGAAGTGGCCTTGTCCCCTTCTGGGGGAGCTGCGATTGGGGGTCCGCCAGATACAATGGGCAGTGTGGCTATTGCGCGGGCTAGACTGATATCTCAGGGGTTTTCTGGTCCTGTGGTAGAGTCCATAATGAATGCTCTTAGACCCTCCACTCTGAAGGCTTACGGCAAACATTGGAGCCATTTCCGGGACTGGTGTGGGCGGTCTGGGATACCTCCCCTGCGTTCTGGCCTCCCTGCTATCCTTCAATTCCTCCGGGATGGGTTTGACAAGGGCCTGGCGGTTTCCACGCTTCGCTCTCAGAGGGCCTCCATAAAATTCCTTTTGGGGGACTCTGATGGGCACTTGGATGGGGAGGTGTTGGTTGGGAAGTTGCTCAGGGGTTTTTCTTCTTCCCGTCCTTGTACTTATAAGGGGCTTCCTCCTTGGGATCTCCCTCTTGTTTCTTCAAGGGCCTCCCTTTGAGCCCATTTCCGAGATTGATATGAAACATCTGACGCTGAAGACTGCCTTTCTGATTGCCATAACTTCTGCCCGTAGGCTTGGGGAGATTGGGGCTCTGTTATGTCACCCCCCTTTCCTGAGGGTTCTGCCGGACTCGGTGGTGCTGAGGTGTGATCCGAAGTTTCTCCCTAAAGTTGTTTCTCGTTTTCACACCTCTCAGGATCTGGTCCTCCCTGCCTTTTTTCAAAATCCGCAAACGCCAGAGGAAGTGGCTTGGCATAACATTGATGTGCGGTGGGCGGTGTTGGAGTACTTGGCTAGAACTGCCCCTTTCCGCCACTCTGACAGTCTTTTGATTACTTTCGGCCTGGCTGGGGCTGGGCGCAAGGCATCTGTAGTGTCCATTAGCCGATGGATCCGTGTTGTGGTCTCCATGGCCTATGTGGCTTCTGGCATGCCTGTGCCTGCGCACGTTCAGGCATAGCTCTCAACCATTTGTGTTGCAAAGGCGGGTGAAATCACCCGATTTTGTTTTTGGCGGGTGAGACGCCCATTGAAATGAATGGAAGTGCTGGAGGCTTGGCGGGTGCGTCAGCCTTTTACAAGGCGGGTGACACCCGCCAAAAGTGTGTGAGTTGAGAGCTATGCGTTCAGGGGCGGTCCACCAGAGGTTTGGCGGCCTCATGGGCCGATGCAAGGGGGTTTCTCTACAGGAGATATGTAGAGCTGCCACTTGGGCTGATCAGAGCACCACTATAGGTTGAATGTCTCCCACTCAGGGTTTGGTTCCTTCGGGTTTGGAGTTTTGTCTGTGGGGATATAAATTTGGAGTTATTAAAGGTGTGTGTTTCTGCACTGTTTTGACTCTGTGTCTCATTGGGACCTTTTTCCCTGTTTGTTGCTTTGGTATACCTCATGAGGTAAGTACTGGGACGAGGAAGAGTGGACGTGGAGCTAATGTTCTGATTACTTACTGGTAATCTTCATTACTCCTGGTCCTACTCTTCCTCGTCACAGTACAGACGACCCTCCTCACCCTCCCTGCGGGGACGGTCCCATGCTACGGCTTGGTAATATGAAACTAAGTGACGTGGATGTGGGGGAGGAGTTATAGAAATAAGAAGAAATAGAAGAAGGTCCTGTGTCAGAGGCGGGTGCGGGAAGAAGAGTAGGACTAGGAGTAATGAAGATTACCGGTAAGTAATCAGAACATTTCTGTCTATACTGGGGCTATGCCGCTCGTCCTTTCCTGCACATGCTCTATTGATTGGTATACGGCGCTCTGTGTGTTTATCGCCTCTGTGTAAGACATGAATCCTGACATCCTTTTACTGCCATGTTCCGCTGATTCGTATTTTCGTCTTTAGTGGTTGTTCTACCGGAGCATGCCTCTCCTTTCCTATGCATGCTCTACTGACTAGTGTCTCGGAGCTCTGCGTGTTTATCACCTATGCTTAAGACATGAATACTTTACACAATTCTAATATGATTATTGACTTTGATTTAAATAACGCTTATTGACTCTCTGTTTTGCTCGGTTCTGACATATTCTTTGAATATTTTATGTACTTTTCTCAGTTCACCGATTTGTTGTACATTATTGGGATCTTATTTAAAATTAATAAAAAATTATAATAATAAAAAAAAGGCCATGAATACTGAGCATCCTTTTACTGCCCAGCACCTTGTGATATCCCTAAGAATGCCTCGCCTCCGTTCGTGCGCATGCTCTGCTGATTAGTGTCTCGTTGCTCTGCGTGCGTATCTCCTTTGCTTAAGACTTGAGTACCGAGTATCCTTTTACTGCGCATGTTCCAGTGATTGGTTTTCCGGTCTACGATTGTGCAATCCCTGAGACGGCCTCTCGTCCTTTACTGCGCATGCTTTACTGATAAGTGTCTCGGAGCCTTGCGTCTTTATCACCTCAGCGTAAGACCTGAATTCTGATCATTTTTTTACTGCGCATGCTCCAGCGAATCGTATTCCTGTCGACGCTGGTGAAAGCTCGGCGCATGCCTCACGACCTACTGCGCATGCTCTAGTGATAAGTGTCTCGGTGCTCTGCGATCACACTTCTGCGCAGGACGCCATCATGGACCATGCGGTTTGTTAAAGGAGGGGGAGGCTGGCTCTCCATGGCGCAGTGACCAGTGCCTGCCTCTCTGGTGCCAGCCCCTCGCGGTGAACTCTTGGCATTTTTGCTACTGATTGCCAAGGTGGTGTCGTTCAGAGGGCCTGCATATCAATGGGAACATAGAAAGTGCCAGAAGGAAGGAGACGTGCATCGCCACAGCTGGACACAGATTGCATCGCTGGTTTAGCAGTTGCAGACGTCTTGAGGATTTTATATTTGTGTTTTGTCTGTTCTAGTTTGCTTGCCAGGTGGATGCATCTGCGCGTGCGCAGTTTGTTGTGTGCTGCAGCGCTCTACTGGGTATTTTCTGATAAGCAGTGTCTCAGCTGCGCATTGTCAGGCAAGCGGTATCTCAGCTCTGCGCGTGCGCAATTTGTTGTGCGACAAACACTCGCTCGCTCTACCGTGCATTGTCTACTAAGCAGTGTCTTAGCTGTGCGCATGTCTGTTCTTTGGGTTTGCGACCCGGGCGCGGGCGGGCAATCCGGAGTCACTCGCTGAGGTCGCGAGCGGTGGGTGCTGCCTCTTAAGTACGTTACGCAGTGCACGTGCAGCCCGGGCGGGACCCCATTGTCTCGCGCTGCTGCGTGGGGGCAAAGGGCGCCTCCGAGTGCTGATCTTGATCTGACTTCAAGGCGTGGACAGAAGCACATAGCTCTCAACTCACACGCTTTGCAACACAAATGGTTGAGAGCTATGGAAGCAGGTAAGAACACCTGTCCACATTTGCAAATAAAAACCATCAATACTTGGATAGTGGAGCAACATATTATTCCCTACCAGAAAACTGGCTTTAGATCAGGACTAAATGATCTCATCTCTGACACCCAAGTGATCCAGAAAAGAATCTCTACCTATGCTTCATTGAGTGGAGCATTTATTACGTGAATAGGGGAAAACCTTGGTTGAAGTTGCAGCACCACCGGACAAATGCCCCATCTCTGCATTTCATCAGAGCACTGTATTCTGCAATTTTTGTTACAATTTGTGTTGATGGAAGTGAACTCTCACTCCCCCTGTCCACACAAATAGAGGGCTGTGTTATCGCCCCTGTATTGTATAATGTGTACGTTGCAGACATGAATACAAGTCTGTCCTTGGTTAATTTCCTCCCAAAATAGGTGAAGTGGGAATAAGGTTGTTATCCTATGCGGGTGACACCGTTGTCTTGGATAAGACCCCTATTGGCCTACACAAATTATTGGACACTGTGTATATGCCTCTAACAATGATCTTATTATTAACACCCAAAAGACTAGAGTCATGATGGTAGGTGTGCAATCCAGGAAAAAGAACATTTATGGAAGATAAATAATACATGTCTGGAACTTGTGGATACCTACCCATATTTGGGCATGCCTATCGTTAGCCATCCGTCTCTGTTAATGTACAACAAAATATCCAGTAGGATGGTTAACCATTGGAATGTTATCAGAAGATATCTACAGCAAGTTATTCCATTGAGGGCTTTATTGAAATATATAGATATAGTATTATTCCTGGAGTACTGTATACAGTGGAGGTTTTAAATGACATATGCAATGGCTCGATAAACTTGAAGGGGAAATTCTGTAAACCATAAACACCCTAGAGCTGCCCCGATAGAAGCAATTAGATGTGAACTAGGAATTGTTTCACTGTCCACATTGAGGAAAATACACAGTGTCAAAAACTTTATAACAGTGTTATGCGTCCATCTAAATAGGTGAGCCTTTTTGGCATTATAGCAAATGCTATTTGCACTGGTCACACAAATAACCATCTGAGCGCTTTGCAGAAGACAGAATTCCTTTTTATTCAATATTAACTTAAACAATATTGAGTTTAATAACGAGGTCTTTCGTTTTAATAATATAATGAAAAGGAAGGCTACCGAATGGGATATGATTAATTGCCTGGAGTACTTAAATACCCAAAAAATATATGCCTCCTATATTAAAGAAGGATTTGGGAATGGTGAGCCATGGGATTATCTGTTAAGACATGGACAAGCTTATTTTAAGAGATTTATGATGTTCTTACGTTTTAATATTCTTCCTTGTAAAGAGTACAAGAGTACACTGAGGGTTGGAGATCAGTTCCGTATGAATTGAGGAAATATCGATACCGAGGCTAGAAACGGTGAGACATCTGCTCAACGGGTGCTATAAACGTGGTGGGCTATCTATCCAGGGATATTCTCACCTGGTATGCAATTTGGAAATGGGAACTACGGATCAATTCTGGGCTATTATTTATGCTGCACATTCTCAGGTGTATATTGGTGTAGCATATTACATTTGGAAGAAGATTTTATGTCATTATATGTAATTCCTTTTATTTTATTTTGACATTAGTGAAATGCTCAGTCTCTTACAGCTCATAGAAAGTTTCAGGATAACCCGGGGGTCATCTGGGAGCTGGTTACATAGAAAGCTTAGTTGCAGATTGTTACAATCAGGAAATACAACATTAGTTAATAATAACCAGGCTACTCACCGTTGTGACCACCTTACTCCTAGTCCATAGTCCCCTTTCCTCCATACTTATGGGACATCTCTATGTGCTGTGGGACGGGACCAGAGCACTTTGTAAAAAGCATCCACATTTTTCCAAAAATGTGACCTTCCTCTCTTTCTTGCGCGGGGCCCGGCACGCGGCCGTAACCCCGCCCACCTTGGCTCCGCCCCGCGCATCTCCCATCAGTCCTTTTCTATCGCCAGGTCAGAGACCTATTAGCAATAACAGAGGAACCTTATTAGAGGGGACGGCGGGCGGGCGTATGGAGGAAAGGGGACTATGGACTAGGAGTAAGGTGGTCACTACGGTGAGTAACCTATACTCCTACGTCCATCCCCTTTCCTCCATATTTATGGGAGATTCCCAAGTATTCCTTATAGGAACTACAGGTGGATGGAAATACCCCTTACCGAAACAGGTTCTTCAGCACAGCCTGACCAAACTGAGCATCGGCTCTTGAGCTCATGTCGAGACAATAATGCTTACAAAAAACAGATGCGGAGGCCCAAGTAGCTGCCCTAGCGATGGACTCCCAGGGGACATATTTCTGAAAAGCAACCGCGGCTGCCTTGCCCCGCACCAGGTGTGCATGAATACCCTTAGGAGGTTTCAGCCCTTGGACGGTGAAAGACTCTGTGATGCAGGCGGCAATCCACCGAGAAATAGTCGCCTTAGACGCTTGCTTACCCTGAGGGTTACCGAAGGTCATAAAAGTTGAGAAGAACCCCTAAGCCCGGAAGTCCTGTCAAGGTAGAACTTAAGAGCTCTTCTGACATCAAGACAGTGCAGAACCCTTTCAGCCTCGGAGGCAGGGGTCGGAAAAAAGACCGGTAGGGAGATCGACTGATTCAGATGGAATTCAGTTACCACCTTCGGTAAAAAGGCTGGGTTTGTCCGTAGGACTACCCTGTCCTTGTGAAAGACCAAGAAAGGATGCTCCACTGACAAGGCCTTGAGCTCACTCACTCTCCTTGCTGACGTAACAGTACCCAGAAAGGACATTTTCCAGGATAAGTACTTGATGTCCACCGTAGCCATTGGTTCAAAAGGTTTATGGCACAGCGCCGTCAGGACTACATTTAGGTACCACGGCGGGTGCGGATTACGAACCGGAGGGTAGAGGCGTGTCAAGCCTGAAAATGCCTCTTAACCACTGGGTTACTCAGAGAATACGAACATTGTTCTGTAGAAAGATAAGCGGAAACCGCTGAAACGTAAGTTCTGCATGACAGAACGTGAACACCCGACTCTGCTAGGGAGGACACAAAGGACAGCACCATGTCAATCGTAGCCACCCTTGGATCCAACTGCTTTTCCAAACTCCAATGACAGAACCTGAGCCATTTTACTCCTGTATTGGCATCTGGTCGAGGGTTTCCCGGCTGCCTGGATAATACGCATGTTATCCGTAGACAAGTTAAGATGCTCTAAAGACTTGAACTCGGCACCATGCTGCCAAGCTGAGCGATTGTGGGGAGGGGTGCCCCATCTGCTGTTCCCCTTGATGAAGAAGATCGGGAGTTACTGGTAACCTGATCGGCGGATACACCGACAGGTGTTGAAGTTCTGAGAACCACATCCTGGCCGGCCACCACAGGGCTATGAGTAGAAGGGAACAGTTCACATAGTTCTTCAGCTTCCAGATTGCCAATGGCAGAGGCGGGAAGACGTAAGCTATCATGTTGTGCCATGGAATCTCGAGCGTATCCCCCAGAGAGGAGGCTCCCAGCCCCCCTCTGGAGGCATACTGAGGAAGCTTCTTGTTTACCGCCGTAGCGAAGAGGTCCACCTCCGGTGTGCCCCAGCCCGAGAAAATCTATGAGAGGACCTCTGCCTTCAACTCCCACTCGTAGCTGACCACTGTCCGCCGGCTGAGGGCATCCGCTGTGACATTCAGCTGGCCTGGGATGTGCACTGCAAGCAGCCAGACACCATGAAGCACGGCCCACTCTCATATCTGGATGGACAGGTCCACGAGGGGGCGGAGACTTTGTTCCCCCTTGCTTGTTGATGTAATCCATTGACACCACATTGTCCGTGCGTATGCGGACCACCTTGTTGGCAATGAGCGGTCTGAACGCCCTGAGCGCTAGGAAGATCGCCAGAAGCTCCAAATGATTTATGTGCAGGAGCTTGTCTTGAGGCGACCAGAGGTCCGAGACCTGAAGAAGATCTAACATCGCACCCCACCCCAGAAGGTCCTGAAACCCTGCGCCCCCCGACAGGTTGCTGAGAGATGACCACCAATCCAGGTCCACTCTCATGGAATCTGGAATCATTATCCGCTTGGAATCCGGGTCCCCAGCCTGATGCCAGGAACTCCGAAGAGCCACCTGGGTCCGTCTCATCTTTAGACGAGTAAGAGGAAGAGCCAGCACACACGAGGCCATGAGGCCTAGAAGCCTCTGGAATCACCAGGCCGACATGCTCTCTGACTGCGCAAACATCTGACACGTGGCTAACAGATCCGCCATTCTGTCCCTGGTCAGGTACACTCTGCAGTCGATCGTGTTCCAACGAAAACCCAGGAAAATCACGTCCTGCAAGACCGTCATGGAAGATTTCTGCCAGTTCACCGACACCCCAAGATGGAACAGGAGCTGAAGGAGAGACTGGAGATTGCCCGCTGCTGCCAGCGGACAAGGGCTGCGTAAGAGCCAGTCGTCCAAATACAGATACACATGGATACCCTGGAAACGAAGATAGGCCGCAATCACCGACATCATCATCGTGAAGACACGCAGCGCCGAGCTGAGGCCAAAAGGAAGCACTCGAAACTGGAAGTGCTCCTCTCCCAAAGAGACGCAGAGGTATCTCCTGTGTGGGTTCCAAATCGGGATATTCATGTACGCATCCTGAAGATACACGATGCTGAGCCAATCGTCCATCTGCAATGAGGAGCGTATCTGGCTGGGCGTGATCATCTTGAATTTCTCTTGGGGTAGGAAATGATTGAACTGGGAAAGGTCTAGGATGGTGCGCAGGCCAGCCTGGTTTGGTTTGGGCACCGTAAACAGCCAGGAGTAGAAGCCCTCCCCTCGCTCCCCAAGGGGAACGGGTTCCACAGCTCTGAGGTCCAGAAGTTTCTGAACTTCGGCTTTGAGGGATGGCGAGCCTGACAGCTGAAAAGGACGGTTGAGGGGTGGGGTAGGGGGTAGAGGTAAGCGGAAGCCCGCTCGAGCGACTGACAAGACCCATCTGTCTTCTGTGATGGTCTGCCACGCGTCCCAATGGGACGCAATGCGTCCTCCCACTGGGGTCTCGTGCAAGTGCAGAAAACCCTCATTTAATAGGTTTATCGGTGGCGGTGCCACCTGAACCTGAGGAGGAGGCTCAAGTGCAGGAGAAAAACTGCATCCGTTGTTGCCTACGGCGGTTATTCCCCACAGGGGTATCCACTCTCTGCGAGATTTGCGGTCGAGGAAGCCCCTAAAGCCAGAGGAAGGTCGACCTTGCGACAACAGTCTCTGGGTTTTGAAAGGAGCCTTAACCAGGACAGACAATGACTTAGTTGTCTGAGTGCTATCCTTCGTCTTGGTGAGCTCTACATCTGTTGTAGAATGAAAGAGCTCCTTACCATAGAACGGAAGTCCAACACCTTGTCCTGCACTTCTTTAGAAAATTTAGTGGCATGCAGCCACGCCTGCCGTGAGGTATCAACCCCCAGCATAAGGCCCCGAGCCAAGGTGTCTACGTGATGAGCCGCAGCCTCCAGGAGATCCTGGGCCAAGACCCTGACGTCGGATAGGCCTCCTTTTGAAGTCTTCCAGCTTCTCGACCGGGATAAACTCCTCAAACTCCGACAGACCTTTCCATATCTGCATGTTAGCTCCCGCTAATATCAATTCAGCGTTGGCTTGCCTGAGCTGCAAGGCTGAAGATTTTCCAAGGGAGTCTAGGAGCTTGTCCTCCTTTCCCAGAACCCGAGTAGCCGTCATGGAAGAGGATGCTGCAGGCCTGGACTGCAAAGTGGCCGCAGCCACCACTGTGGAGGAGGCAGGCGAACAAGTCGACAGGGCCACCTCTTCCGAAGAATGCAGCCTGTATCTCGCGTCAATTTTCTTATTGACAAAAAGTCCAGAGTGTTGCTTTTCCCAGACTCTGCGGACCTCGGCCAGAACGTCCTTCTGCAAGAAAAGGCCGGTACGCTCCAAGGGAGACAGGGTGAATGCCCCAGAAAGCACGCCCTCCTGCGGAGCGTGTGCCACGGGCACCGGAACATCTAAGAAACTCATCATGTCCAGTACCCGGTCATGAAAAGCTCCGATAGAGCGGGGAAGATACTCGTTGTCCTGATTGCCTTGGGCGTCATCTGACAGGTCAGGATCCTGCTGAGCCATGTCAGGCGCTGCCTTGTCCACCGGGGACAATGGAGGCAAAGGCGGAAGAGTCAGGGGAGGCACAGTAGACAAGGGAGGCGCCGGTGGAACCACCGGAGGTACTGGTGGAGCCGGAGGCGCAGGTGGATATATCTCCCTGAAAAGCCCTTTGAAGTATTCCCTTGTGGGGTCGGTACGCATAAGTGGTTGAAATTTACTGAAAAAGGCGTCCTCCAGGGACTGTTTCGGAACCTGAGGCGGCCTCTCATGAGGTGGACAAATCCAGGGACGTAACGGGGAAGGGTGCCACACAGGCCCCTCCACCGACGTATCCACATAAATCAAAGGTGCCGACCCCACAGGCAACAAAACATTGTGCGGAAGAGGCATCCGGGCGTTCCAATCATAAACTGGCCGAAAAGGATGCGCACAAGGGACTCTATGTTCACCCAAGGGACCAAGCCCTATACCAGAGGCCGATGGCGTAGTTGTAGGGGTAGCACCTAAAATGGCCACCGCGGTCATGGCGGGAATGGGCGCCATTTTGTCCTCATCTGAGGGGAACTGCGACACGTGAGGAAGTGAGGCAGGGGTCCCTGTCGATGGATCAGGGGTCTTAACTTTAGCCTTAACATAAGGAACCTCGGCAGAGCCAGTACTGCGAGGCCTGGAATGTTTTTGTGACATACTAACTGCCAACTTAGCCTTCAAAGGAAGGACCTCGGCACTGCCGGTAAAAGAAGAACTTTGCTTCTTTGCCCACTCAACAGGTCTGGTGTCGCCGCAAGAGCGGGAACGGTGAGAAACAGCTTTCACCGACAAGGCCTTCTCAGGCCTCTCAGAACCGTTGGTAGCTTTAGCCTCTGAACGAGGGACCTCGGACCCAGGCCTGGTAACAGCCTTATCTGCGGGGGCCACGAACATCCGTTCGGTAACAGCAAGCCCATCCAAGGCCTCGGGGCGCACCCCGGTCTTATTTTTGAGGGAAGCCGACAGAGATACCTCAGAGCAAGCTCCGGTATCCCACGACTCAGTAGAACTGAGTCTACAAACAACCCCCACAGGAGGGGCCTCGGAGCATACTTCGCTATGCACAGGCCCCTTACGGAGACCCTCGGAGAAAACTCTGGTAGAATTATTAGGCCCAACGGGCACCTCAGAGCGATCAACGCCCCTCCCGGTCCGAGAGGAATTGGAAAGGTATCCCCCGGCCGGGGTGCTCTGAAAAGTAAAGAACTTACCAGGCGTTTCTTCTTCTCGTCGATGAACGCCTGAAAATGCGAAGGAGGAGTTCGTCGGAACACCTCCTCCCACCGCTCCAACCGACGTTGAAGTGCCCGGACCAAAAGAGAGTCGCAGTAAAAACAGGAGTCCCAACGGTGATCCGGACCCAAGCACTCTAAACAAAGAGGATGGGTATCCGCCCCCTCGCAAAACGACGGTGACACGATGAACAATCTGGAAAGTCTAGTTTGAAAGACATAGACAGACTAGTACATGATCGCTAGCGAGAGCCAGAGAGGAAAAAAGGGAAGAAAATCTTCTGAGGATGCAAGTGCCGAACGAGCAGAGAAAAGGACTGATGGGCGATGCGCGGGGCGGAGCCAAGGTGGGCGGGGTTACGGCCGCATGCCGTGCTCCGCGCAAGAAAGAGAGGAAGGACACATTTTTGGAAACATTTGGATGCTTTTTACAAAGTGCTCCAGTCCCGTCCCACAGGACGGAGAGATGTCCCATAAGTATGGAGGAAAGGGGATGGGACGTAGGAGTACATATTTTTTTATGCAACCTATGTAATGTTTTTATATGCTGTGTATCATTGATATGGTTTTAATAATGTTCTTAAACTGTGTGTATAAGGTTTTTAATTAACCAATTTGCAGAATAAAGATTTTTTTTTTTTAAACCGAGCTGCATAGTGAAGTAACTCAACAAAGTGCCACCCCTTGGCCAGAAAAGTGGCCCGTTAGAAATGAGAAAATGGGCCTACACTAGCATTTAGCATTTTTGCAAAGTTCTTGAATCACAATGTAATAAAATATGTAAAGCTGTGAATTATTGACATTGAGTAGGAGTTACTTAACCGTGGAGTGTAGTTTGGGAGTGGCACGCATGACTAGCACGGGGGGTGCATTGAGTGTGTTGCCCTAGGCACCAAATGGACTAGAAACTGCCCTGGGTGGATGGGCTCCTTTTTGTCTCCATGGGACCTCAAATGCTATCTTTTAAGGAATAATTGGGGAATCATTTGCTGTAGGTGAGTGACCAGTGACTATTCACTCCCACTGATCATCTGTTTTGGCCAAGTATTAGTTCTGTTGTCTCTGCTTGCTCTTCATAAACCTCCAGTTAATCCTGTCTTCTGTGTATAAGATGGAGGATGCATTACTGGGCGGGGAGAGGGGAAGGCAGCTCCACTTTGGATGCTTCGATTATGTATTGTTTTAGGATGTCTTGCATTTGTAGTATTTAATTAATAACATAAATATCTTCCATTTCCAGATCTAAACACAATATTGTGTCATCCTACTCTGCAAAACCTAAGAAGCCCAGGCACCAAAAGGTAGATAACCGCTGTAGTTTGTTTGTCTGCACCGGTTGTTCAATGCTTCTGAGATAGCCTGTCTCCCACCCTGCGTTCATGGACCCTTCATGTCCCCCTTTCTCCTGTCTTTTCTCCATTCCTCCCTCCTGCCTCTTCCTGAAAGTGGTGTCCAGATCCAGGTTTAGCATCCAGGTCTGTGGCTCAGTGGACTAGTGCATTCTCTAGAAGGATCCTTGTGTGTGTGTGTGTGACCTCAACGTCACTAGTTTGAATCCCTGCAAGTCCACCCAGACCTTCAACCATGCAAGATTAACAGGATGAGGCGCTGAGTTGTGTAACAATGAACATCTGTTACCTTCTGTCTATAACACAAAAATACACCAGTGCGTGTGGGGGAGAGGGTGCACTCTACATATAGAGACATTATGTTATGTTAATCCTCTCCTCAGCGCTGTCCTAGTAAACTTAATTGGTAATTCGCTAGTGGTCCTGTATGGTGGATCACAGCACTTTGCTACTTTGCTATGAGGGTGGAGGAGCAGAGTTTACAAGTGAATTAAATGGGCACATTGGTAATTACAAGTAGTGTTGGTTGTTCTCTTTCCAGATCACCTGGGGAAGCAAGGGATTGATGTAAAGCCTTCATCGAGAGCCGCTGAATAAAACAGAACACAAGATCTGCACTTTGGTGGGTGTTGTTTTGTGTCTAGGCACGAAAGAGTGAGCATTCTGGAGGGGAATTGAGAGCATGCGGTAGTCGATGGAAATGATGGTATAGTGTGCAGAAGTATAACAGAACCACACTCCCCTTGCCTGCCCACCCACTAGAGGGGTCACAACATGAGGTGATAGAAAAGGAAGCCCCCGCGCTTGTGAAGGAAGATGAGTCAAGGACAGTGACATGCCCACTTGCACCCGTTCATGAGCATTTAGCAAGTCAGGTGATCTAAGTATTGCAGCCTCCTGACATCATCTGCATCCCTTATTTATTAACTTATTGTCCCCAGTTATAGGAAATAATGACCCACTGGCATTGTTAGGTGCTGGGATCCCCTATTGGCTAGCATCATGTGTGCATTCCTGATGAAGACCCACTTTGAAGCACTCTCCCACACATTGCCCTGGGAGGGAAGCTCCAAGATGTGGCTCCATCAACTGGGTCTAGATCTTCATCAAGTCCTCACAGCTCACACCCTGCAGATATTGTTGCTAACAACAGCATGATTCAGTCATAAACGTAACGAACTCTGCATGACCTGCTATGTGTGGGATCTAAATTCCAGATCTTGGCCCATCCTGGCAGGAGGGGTGAGGGATGGACCATATCCATTAATGCCTCAATCACTGATGTGATGCAACCTTTATGTGAAATATAGCATTAAGAGTCTTGGTTTTAGGCCAGAGTAACCTGCCCTTGGTGTTATGGTACCACCTGCTGCGTAGGAACGTAGATATTTTAGAACCAATATATTTTGTTTTCAGGGATATCTCACTTGCTCATACCCACACTCACCTGACTGTAAAATCATGATGTCATCTATTGCATGTGAAAGTGGGCAGCAAAGATAGGTAAACCTACTTGTTCCAAGGAGGCGGAATCCAGATTTTTCTTTTGGAAAATGTGTTGCTATCTTGGGAGCTTTGCTTAAACTCGATGCTGGTTATTGTCCTCATTGTTCCTCAGCCGCCCTGTGCTTCTCGATGCCGTTCTTTTCCTCTTCTTGCACCTATACATTGGAACACTCTTCCACATCTCTCCGTGCAGCCTCTACCTAACTGAATTTTCTTTTCCAATTAAAAGCTCCTTCTTTCTCTTTCCTATAGTCAGCTTTGATCACTAATTTGGTTATTGTGCTTCATTTTTATTGTACCATTGCATTTTAAATGTTTGTAAAGCTCTTGGTGAACGCTCTCAATAAATGAATTACGAATACAAAATACAACTGCCTTAAAAACAGATATAAACAATTGTACCCTTCTTATGAAATAATTATTTATTAATGTGATGAGTTCATATTACACTTTGCACATTTAAACATGTATCACAAAACATATAACACAATTTATCGTAAAACTACAAATCAATAATATATACATTAATTTCCATTGAATCTAAATAGCAATTCATCACTAATAATGTAGCATAACTTTCTGCAATATTCATGACGGCTCCTACTTGAGCTCCTAAAATAACATTTGGACCTTAACATTTTTTGTTTTATTGATTCAGGCTCATTCTGAGCAAGACAATGTCATTCTGTTCTCTTACTAAATCATCATCTTCCATACACAGTGTAAAGCAATGTGCAGTGCCTTATTCTTGGTTTTCAAGCAGTGCTGCCAGAAACTGTCATCTCTTATCCTGTCCTAACGATTAACCAAGCCTCCCAGGACAGACCTGTATTCTGATCCCTTTTCCCTACATCCTCCCAGGACAGACCTATATAATCCCTTTTCCCTACATTCTGCCTGTACAGACCCGTATAATTATCCCTTTTTTCCTACATCCTCCCAGGACAGACCTGTATAATGATCCTTTTCCCTACATCCTCCCAGGACAGACCTGTATAATGATCACTTTTCCCTACATCCTCCCAGGACAGACCTGTATAATGATACCTTTTCCCTACATCCTCCCAGTACAGTCCTGTATAAGGATCCCTTTTCCTTACATTCTGCCAGTACATGCTAAGCTGTTTCCCCCATAATCGATAGTTTACACAATCCACATGTTCTTTTTGATTTTGGGCTACCTCTTTCAGGTCCTATTACTGTCAGCATTGATAAACTGTTTGTGCCAAGAAGCATAGAAGAATGTATGCAACGTGGGGGTGGGAGGGTCAGAGGGGGACACATGACTTTGGGCAAGGTGATGGTTGTAGCGTTGCCGTGTTCACTGTAGCACACCTAAGGAAGGATAATGAGGCTTGAACTGAAGGCTTTGCATAAGGTCGTTGATGATCTGATGAAGTGTTGAGTTTCTAAAGGGGTCAAGCACAGTTGCCCCGCATGCAGTCAGTCCACCAAATGTTCATGTGTGTGGGGGGGAGCCGCACTGAGGGGAAACATGCATGGTGTTGTTGATAGACTGGTGGACCACAGAGGTCGGAGGAGGTAATCCAGGGGCTGACCCACAGTGTCCTGACGATTGGGGGTTCTGATATGGCTAGCTGAAATGGTATGTCTATGACTTGAAACCATCTTGGAACTGCATTTTCCTGGTGAATGTGCCCAAGCTGCTGACAGTGACATGAACCTAAAGATGACCCAGTGAATAAAGTAATCCACTGGGTAAGGGCCAAAAGGGATGCCTTACCATAATTGGGAGCGACATAGTGGTATGCGAATGGTTGCCAGGCAGGGAGGGATTTGATGTCCAACTAGCTGACCCCAGGATGGTGCGAGACGTTTTATTGATGGAGCAGAGAGCCCTACAACCGCATGATCTTGAAATGTCAATTAAATTCTCACCGCCGAATGAGCAACTGGGTGAGGGAGACAGAAGGGTAGGAGTTCCATTGGGTGGGACACACTGTGATATGCCCATTGTGATATGTCCAATCTAGAGGTTCCACCCAACTTCAACGAGGTGAGGCCACAAGACTGACCCCGCTTTGACAGGTGCTCCTTGTTCCTTGCGAGCTGCTGGCATGCACCAGAGAGGGATGGAGGGATGGATGGTCGGTACACTGGGGCTCATAATGGAGGTACTATCGTTACCAGCTGAGGGACTCTCTGGTGACGTGGGGAAGGGTGTCTCCCAGGACCGTGCAGACTGAGGGGGCGGGCACCCCATCGTTGTGTTGTCAAATGCTGATGTTTTGGTTAAACAGGATATCCTGGGTCAGAAGGATGATGCAGTTGAGTCACCCATTGGGACCATTGTACAACACGGGCATCAGATGTGCACCACATCTTGGAATATTGCTGGTGTTAACAAATATTTGGTGGACAACAAATGGCTTGGTTTATTCACACCTTTTGAGGTGATTAGCTTACAAAACCTGTGGGCTGCTGAAGCCCCCACTTCCAGGGGTATGCCATGCATGGGATTCCCACCAACCAGGGCCAACATGACCGCCCTAGTGGTGGTTTGCTGACATGGTAAATGTGTCCATGTGCGAGTTAATTAGAGCTACGGATTCAGGCTCTATAGACCTTCTGGAACAACGTCTTAAATCCCTTGATGGGTCTAATATCCTTCTTCTAAACCTATATGTTAGGTAGTCGCAGGGACTAGGTATTGATCTTCTCCGCAGTGATATGGAGAGAATTGATGCCTGAAGGTCTAATCCAGCTAATTCCTTGCAAAGTATCTTAATGGGGATTTTCATCTGCAATACGAGCCTTTAGACAGTATGGTGGAGATAATGGAGGAGGAGGATCACCATTGGGTTATGAATGTTTTAAATTCAATCAAGTCCAAGATGCAGTATAGGCTGGTGGAGGAGGCTGCAATGTTGCTGATGGGGGGTTAAACCTAGGGCCTGTAATGGCCGTTTTCCTAGGGATGTGCTGGCCATTGACACATTCGATAATGTCCACTTGCGCAGTAAAATAGACCATCTTGGCAAATCTAGAGGCTTGGCAATCTGTAGCTAATTTCTCCATACACCAGAGAAGCGAGAGTGATCATCATCTGTTTTGGGCATTGAAAGTGACTGATTCTACTGAGTGTTCCGCTGGCTTTAGTGGGCCATGCCCAGCGCAATATCAAGTGGACTAATGTTCATCTACCAATGGTCCTGCCATTGGATTATGGGGACATGCTTCCTCTTTTACAACATTTCACCACTTTAGAGAGTACTGCACATCTAACGGGACAGAAGGTCACTGCAGACCTGCTGAGGAACCCTGACTCGTTTTTCTCTAAATCACAAAGCCGTTACTTTCCTTATGATTGCCTGAACCCCTTGGTATGGTGCCGACTGTAGAGCAGCAAAACTAGCTTTAATTCTACAAGCAAGGCTCCAACGTGCTGTGGGTATCTCGATTATCCAAGAGACCAGGAAAGCCTACCATTTGCTCCTGAAAGAGAAAGACCAAGCATGGACTGAAGATACTTGGAGCCAACTGCTGACAGCTATTAGCAGCGGTGGGGGGTTCACAGGGTTTCTGAGGAATCATGGGATTATGCCACGAGAATACCAGTAGTAATCAGCAAGGCTGTGTTCCTGAATCTGTGTGGGTCGTTCAGTTTTCAGAACTATACAAGGAGAATAGATCTTTTGTTCGGAATACACAAGGCCCCCTGACCGGCACTACATGTGTGATTGACCTCACTGATGCATCCTTTGTCATCTCTTGTGAGGAGGTTGGAGAATAGGTCTCTTGTGTGGGATACACAAGGCCCCCTGCCCGGCACTCCATGTGTGATTGACCTCACTGATGCATCCTTTGTCATCTACTGTGAGGAAGTTAGCAGAGCTCTACAGAAGCAGAAATTGGGCATGTCCACAGGGCCGGATAGGGTCCCTATTCATTTTCACATGTCAGAACCTGGCATATGGGTTCCATATTTCACTAGGCTGTTTAACTCTGTTGTACAAACTAATTTTGTTTCTGTCTCTTGGACGCAGGCAGAGATTGTGCAGATTTTTTTTTATTTAAAAAAAAAAAGGCTTGAGGGATCTACTGAGGATCTGCCATCCTCGACTCGGGGGCAAAATATATGCCAAGTAGTATTGAGCCACCTGGAAGCCTGAATTAGTAATAATTGTATTGGTCACCGTCAGGCAGGTTTCTGCAGTGCCCTAAGCACTGTGGATCAAAACTTGAGGTTGCGCTTAATATGTGACAAGTACGCTGTATTAAGGACAATTAAAGTGCATGCCATCTTTGTAATCCTTCGTACGGCTTCTAATACTGTGCCAAGGAGCCGCCTGTGGGAAGGTTTACGTAGTTTAGACATCCCATCGCATTTGCTGCAGCCATTCATATACTTTATCAGACAACACGGCTGAGGGGCGCTGGGGCACTGATGGGAGCACAACGCAACCCATTAGCATTGAGAAGGGAGTCCGCCAGGGTTGTCTGCTGGCTCCCAAACTCTTTTGTATTTTCCTCAATGGGATTATTGCTGATTGGGTGTCTGCGTGTACTGATGCCCCAAAACTGGCCGGTGATGAAATCCCAGTCTTAATGTTTGCAGATGATGCGGTCCTTCTTTCTTACACTGATAAGCACCAAGAAACAATTTCAGCTCTTCGAGGATTTCTGTGGTCGGAAATGGCCTAGCCATCAATGATGCAAAAACTAAGAGCGTGGTCTTCAGTGTGGGGGTAACGAAGAAACCGAAACCCCCAAGGTTGGAACTGGAAGACGGTTGCATAATCAGGTCGACCACTAGGATTATCTAGGCTTGAAGGTGGCGTCATCCTGCCATTGGGATCTGCACATGGCCAAGGAGCAGGTCTCATTGGCTACATACAGTGGGGCCCTCTAGAGGTTCTCGTGCGACTTTGGCAATGGTGCTGTCTGGGTATCTTTGGAAGCCTACAAAGCCCAAGCAAGGCAGGCTACTATCGACCGAGCAGAGCTGTGGGGATATGCAAACTGCTCACTACTATTGAAAATAAATATCCGAAAAACTTGCTTCGTCTCCCTTTGACTGTTATGTTATGTTATGTTATTGTGCTTGTAACGCGCCAAAGCCCATAGGCATCCAGGCGCCGAGAGAACAAAATACAGTGAGCAAAAGATTACCGCAGAAGTTTACACTAACACTAATTGAAAAGATACATTTTTAGTTGTTTTCGGAAGGCAAGAAGGTCTTTTGTCTTACGCAGGGATGCAGGCAGTGCATTCCATGCTTTGGCTCCCTGAGTGTGGAAAGCCCTTCCAGAACCTCGGGAGCGTTTCACCCGGTGCTGTACCAGTAAAAAGCCTTCAGCCGACCTAAGATTCCTTTTATGCTGGTAGATACCAATGACATCCTTTAGGTAAGCAGGAGCATTTCCAAAGATGCATTTATGACATATTATTATCAGTTTAAATTGAATTCTGCTTTCCGCAGGAAGCCAGTGCAATTTATTTCTGCCTGCAGTAGTGGGTTCAGAACGCTTCATTTGAAAAATGATGCGGATAGCCTTGTTTTGGTTTTTTTGTAGATCCTGAATTTGGGCTTTACCTGCACCGCCTAGAAGTGCATTACAGTACTCTACCCGTTGCAAGATGACACCTCTCACAAGTTTAATACGGTTTTCGACCGAGATTAGAGGTGCGACCTGCCTGAGCACTTTAAGATGATCGTTAGTGCTAGTGCCAATTGCTGCAACATGGCCTTCACAGTCTAAACTAGATTCCATGAAGGTGCCCAAGGTTTTAACTTTCTGCACGACGTTAATAAAACTACCATCAACTGCATCAAAGTGAAATCACTCTGGTTCAAAGCCAAACAATCCTGCGCAGAAGCTGGCATGGTAAGATACGACTGGACGCCCGGAGAGTGCCTACTAGGTATATATCCTAGACCGGGCAAATTTAAACATTTGGTGAAACTAATGGACATCTCATGCATTTTGGTCAAGAGAACAATAGCGATGGCCTGGAAGACTCCAGCGGGCCCCAGCCATGCTCGGTGGCTGAGCGAACTGGCGAGATGGACGACTGCTGAAACCAGGGCCTGGCAAGACGGGATCACAACCAGCGGAGAAGCCACAAGTGGAACCCTGGACTCCTGGAAAGCCCTCCTGAGCGACATGCGCTTCAAGGCAGACTATAAGCCTCCCTGAAGGACTGTAGCGTCCTACAACACCCGATTTTTCATACTGATACAGAGATGGAATTAACCAAATCTGTTCCCCTCGCTTCCTGTAACATCGGAACTATAATTTTTATTTGCCTCCAAACATCTCATAATTAACGCTACATGTAGACTGCTGTTGTTTTGGTTGTTCTCACGTTACTTTTTTTTGTTGTGTCGTTTCTTTATTACCACACTTGTAAGTTTGTAATGTTTCTCACTTTCTTGAAAAAACCAATAAAATACTTTACAAAAAAATAAAATAAAACTACCATCAATCCTGAAGCCGGTATACTCCTGGCCCAACTTGATTTGTGCCCGACGTGGGGCACAAACCATGAGCTCGGTCTTTGTGGCATTCAGGCACAGCCAATTGGTGGACATCCACTGTTTTATCAGTTGATATACTGTGATTTGATCCTTATCATAATCGCCGGTGATGTTGAGGACAAACTGGAAGTCGTCAGCATAGTTACAAAAGAAGGTCTGAAAAAGATCTAATTCGTAGCAGAGTGGATAAATGTAGATATTGAATAACAATGGGGAAAGGCATCCCTCCTGGGGCACTCCACACGTTATAATTTGTGACCCAGAGGCACTGTCCCCCCAATGCACCTGTGACCGACGGCCCTCCAAAAATGCTCTCAACCAGACTATAGCATGATCGAAGAGGCCCCCAACAGTCTGCATTCTTTCAAGTAGGATTTTATGATCTAGCAAGTCAAAGGCTGCTGATAAATCCAACAACATCAACAGCCCTGACTTGCTATCTTCCAGCCTAGAGAGCATATAAGTCTGTAGGTCCAGAAGAGCAATCTCTGAGCCATGATAACTTCTGAACCCTGACTGCTTGGCATGCAAAATGCCTGCCATCTGGACATGGACCTGAAGCTGGATAGTTGCTGTCTTATCTATGAGCTTGAGGAAGAACAAGGTGTTGGTGATTGGTCTAAGGTTTGCTGCATTAGTGGGATCAAGGCCCACTTTTTTTAGTAGCGGTGAAACTGCTACATTCTTTATTGATTGAGGAATGACACCTGTTCGAAAGGAAGCAGTGGCAAATCTACAAAGAAAAGGCGCAAAGAGTTCCTTATGTTCCAAAATAAGTTTGGAGGGAAGCAGTTCACCCGGACAATTGGTAGGATGCATAGACTTCAGAATTTTAAAAATGTCAGCAGTAGTAGATGCTCGTAAAGTAAAACCTGCTACAGAACCTGGAAGAGTATCACTACTTGATATGGAAGCTGGCTGGGTTTGTGACGTCCTTGTACAAGTATGATGTGTCTCAAAGGGTAATGGAGTAGGTGTTAGTATGGGCGACGGGGCTGCTAGTGCTTCTAATTTGATTTTATCTTGGGCTTTTGATAGTTCATCTGCAAAAGCCCTCTGTATCCGATCGCAATAATCATCTGTCGGTTTTATAGGAGGACAACAAGCGTTAGGTTTCTCCCAAGATCTAAAAAGGCAGAAAAGTTCCCTGGTCTTATCTCCAGCTGAACTAATTTGATTGTTGTAAAAGGTTTTCTTAGCCTCAACAATTTCTGCTTTATACTGTTTCTCTTTGCATTTCCAAACTGACAAATTAGCAATAGATCTATCCTTCTGCCAGGGATGTTCGGCCTGCCTTTTGCTAGCTCTAAGTTCTGCCAGGGAAGAGGAGAACCATTTGTGGCCATTTGGTAGATCTCTAACTAGTTTATCTTTCATGGGTGCACATTTATCGAGCATTTCAGTAGTCTCCTGATTATAATTATTTATGAGCATCTCCGGATCATCGGAGTCAGTTGTTTTAGTCATCAAGGTTTGCATATACTTAACCAGGATGGACGAGGTAACATTTTTAAAATTACAGGCTTTGACTGTGTGTTTGGGTACATGCACTATACGTGCTACAGCGGGAAGCTGCAAAGTACACGAAATAAAAAAGTGATCAGACCAAATACATGGTTGACTACACCGAATATACCGGTTTGGTTGGAAACGGGATCCAAAGTCTGGAATCTACATGCTGACTGGCCAATTTATTACTGGGTTTGCTTGTGGTTAAATGAACTTTTAGTTAAGAATAGGGAGGCCGTGAAAGATGTTATGGCGCAGGCTGGGGGTGCGTGCCGGCCGTGGTTCATATATATTGAGGTAGAAATGAGAGTACCTGGCTTGAGTGAGCTTTGGTGCATTCCCTCAGCTATGATTAGTGCAGTCGAGGTAGAGGTGAAATTGGTGGCGTTGATGAATTTTGAAAGCAACATTGTTGCTAAAGCCGAAGCTTTAGCTGCCTTTCTGCGTTACTGGAATATGAAGCAGAATATGGGTTATGAGGTGCATCTAGGTTTTGTAAACCCCAAATATGAAAGATCATTGTATGCTAAATTTCTAATAGGGACTCTACCAATCACTAGCCTCTGTAATAAGTTGGACCATTCTGTTTCTGAGACTTGCCCCCTGTATATCTGCATTTGTGAAACTTTGACTAATTTTATGTTAATTTGCCCAGCTACCGTACGGGCTAGGAAGCGTTATTTGAAGTTGTTGTTTCTGGCTAGTAGAATACAAACCGCCATTGGCATTGTTGCTCTGCTCCGATTCTAGCGATGTGCCATTGGTTTTCTCAACGTGTAAATATCTTGTGTGGGCATGGAGACTGAGAAGGAAAAGACCATGTTGATTATATCTGGGGACAATTTACTGTACTAATGTTCACCATTGCAGAGGTGTTATCCTTTGTGTGTGGTTTTTGATCTGCACTATTGGAGGTTTCATGACTTGGTATGAGTGCGTATGCATACATCTAAAGAGTACTTATTGAATTGTTGACATGATTCACTGTATATTCACTTTATGTCAGCCAACAAACACTCTACTGACATCTGCCTCCTTCTTGAAGACATTGGGCCTCATTACACGGATGGCGGAGAACCATGGCGCTATTAGTGCCATGGTTCATGCCGGTAAAATACCGGCACTGCCTTGGCGGAAAGGGGAATTACCTTCCCATTCCAAGATTGGCGGGGCGGTAATTCCCCCTTCCACCATTGCCCTTCCCCATTCCCATTTTTGCCTCATAGGGCATAATGGGAATGGGGAAGGCGCTAATTACGGTACCGCAGATTGCGGTACCGTAATTAGCTCCCTGGGTCCCTTTGCGGGTTGGTTTTTAACGCCTGCAAAAAGCAGGTGTTAAATTCCCCAACCCGCAAAGGGACCTCGTAGTAAGGCGGTAAGGATTTACCGGTACCGATATAATACTGGTACCGGTAAACCGTTACCGCCATCCGTGTAATGAGGCCCATTGACTTTGACATTCTCGCACTTACCGAAACATGGTTCAATGCCAGCTCAGTCAATGCTTTTGACTCTCTTCTCCCTGATGGCTACAAGAGCATTTCCAAGCCATGACCTAACCGGGCTGGCGGTGGGGATGCCTTAATGTTCCCTGAGTGGGTTCCTTCCTCCTTCCTACCCACTCAGCTCTACTCTTCCTTTGAGAGCCTGGTTTGCAAGTTGGTCATCTCTCCCTTCTCCTCCTCCCTGACCATTGCCCCGATCTACATGCCCCTGGCCCTACCACCCTCTTCCTCTCTGAATGGGCTGTTTTCTGCTCCTCTCTCCTCAATCTCCTCTATTCTACTTCTCTTGGGTGACTTCAACATCCACTTGGACACCGCTATCACAGCATTCACTCTCTTTCTTGACCTCTGCACCTCGCTCTCCCTCTCCATTCTCCCTTCTGGACCAACCCACAGTGCAGGACACTCTTGCCGCCCTCATCCACTTTGATCTCCCCCCCGCCCGACTCCCAACTTGCAGCCCTGAAACGTAAGTGCAGAGCTGCAGAACTGAAGTGTCAAATCTTAGGCTCACCCTCTGACAAAATGGCCTGGTGCATGCTCCATAGACAATACAGATTCTCCATCTGTGCCAAGAAAAGGGCCCACATCCAGGCACAGGTATCTGGTGCATCCAACAACATGGCTGAACTCTTTAAAATCTGCATGAAACTAACCAAGCCTTCAGCAGTCTCCTCCTTCCCTCTTCCGTCTCAGGCCCTCTGCAACACACTGGCCACACGCGTGACCACTACAACTCTGGACATCCTGAGCACCCTTGCAACCCTCTCCTCCAACCCCTCCCACCCTCCTCCTTCCTCTCTCCATCTCCCCTGTCACACCTGATGAAATCACCAGAGTGGTCCGCTCTAGGAAGGTCTAATCCAAACCGGTTTCTCCTTGCTCCTCCAGAACCATCAAGGACAACATTGGCTCCCTTGCCCGCACTCTCACAGATTTCTGCAACCACTCTTTTGCTACTGGTACTTTTCCCTCCACACTCAAGCACTCACTTGTGTGCCCTCTCCTGAAAAAATCTTCAGCAGACCCTACCTGTCCAGCCAAGTACTGCCCTATTTCTGTCACCCCATTCCTTGGGCAAACTCCTGGAGAAGCCGGCCTTCCCCTAACTTACCTCACACACTGAACTTGTTGGCGGTTTCCACAACATCAATCTGGATTCTAAGCATCCAGAGGCACGGAAACTGCTCTTCTGAACACCCTTGAAGAATTGCTCGCATCTCTTGACTCTAACTCTCGAGCTGTCCTCATTCTACTCAATCTCTCCTCTGCTTTCGACACAGTCATCCACTCCATCCTCCTAAAACTGCTCCATGATACTGGATATCTCTGAGCGGGCACTGGACTGGCTGATTTCTTTCATAACTGATCAGTCATCCACGGTTATTATGGGCACCTTCTCTTCACCTATCTTTCTCCACCGGTGGTGTCCCCCAGGGCTCCAACCTCTTCCCCTCTGGCTCTTTAACACTTACCTTGCTCAGCTGGCTCTCCTCATTTCCTCCTTCTCCAACTTCCAGTGATGCGCAGATGACGCACAACTCTTTTTCCAACGTCCTGCTGACCCTCTTTCATCTTCCCTCATCCGCCATCCAGTCCTGGAGCACTTCCAACGATCTCCGCCTCAATGCCAGCAAGACTGAGATCCTTCCTATTGGGACCCATGCTCACTCTTTCTTCCCCTCACTCTGGCCATCCTCTATGGGCTCTCCCCCTTCTACTTCATCTGAAGCCAGAAACCTTGGAGTTATCCTTGACTCCTCTTTCCTTCCTCCCTCACATTCAGGACATTGCCAAGAAGTCCAACTTCCAAGTTCCAAATCCCCAGTGAGCTGGAGCTCTTCGCAATACTGCTAGAGCAGTATCCGCTCTTGTCGGAGGAGAGCAGTGCTTCCAGGTAAGCCCGTAGACCCTGGGCACACTCAAAGGTGAAATCATTTCACCTCCGAAATTATGCAATGCTAAATTGCTTCTTTTAGAAACATTTGTCCATATTATCTTCCGACCCATTTGCCTGCCACAACAGCTCTAGAATAGGCTGATTTGCCTGATTACTGCAATCCTGGCACTTGCCGCCATTGAGAACCACGAGGATTTACACATTCGAAGATGGCCGCCCCTACAGTTGCCTGAGGCCTTCTGCACCTAATCTTGGCCTGCATCCCGCCCCCGACATCAGATTTGTGCCTTGCTTCTTTTGCACCAACCAGGACGCCGAGAGGCGTAGCCAGCTCATCTCACGAAGGCGATGCACAAAGGCGCCTGTCGTGAGCCTGTCTGGAGTCAGTCTGGACCTAGATGGAAGTACAACAGTTCCACTCCATTGAAATAACATTCCAGGTTTCATGTAAACGCTAACTTTTAAACCTCTGCTCAGCCGAGCGTCACACTCGCCTGTATCATCATCTCAATTGAGCATCTCCTATCCGCTGAAACGCCACTTGTCTGTTACCGATACTACGCCAAATGAACATATTACCCTACGCCCTACCATGCGACGTGTATACTTACAACACTAGCCTGATCGCCTTAAACCTTTACATCCAGTCCACCCCTCCAGTACTCTTTGGCTAGCCCACTACTGACTTTACCTTTGCTAACCTGCAAACAGCCCATCGCTAATGTGCAATCACCCCACTGTTGCAGAATTAGCTTCCTTGTTTTAACTGCATCTTTGCTAATAGTGAGACTAGCCTATTTGTTTGATCCTACTTTGCAAATGTGTGACCAGTCTATCACTGATCTGTGCTACTGCCTCATTGCCACTGAACTAGCCTAATTGAATTGTTACTGCCCCACCATTATTGAACTAGCCTGCTTTGAACTGCCTTTGCCCCAATGCGATTGAGCTAGGCTATTTTGACTTGCTATTACCCCACTGAACTAGCCTATGTCTTGAATTGTTACTGCCCCACTGCTAGTGAACTAGCCTATTTTGAATTGTTACTGCCCCACTGCTATTGAATTAGCCTATTTTGATTTGCTATTGCCCCACTGCTATTGAACTAGCCTATTTTGAATTGTTACTGCCCCACTGCTATTGAACTAGCCTAATTCTGATTTGCTATTGCCCCACTGCTAGTGAACTAGCCTATTTCTTGAATTGTTACTGCCCCACTGCTAGTGAACCAGCCTATTTTGAATTGTTACTGCCTCACTGCTAATGAACTAGCCTATTATGAACTGTTACTGCCCCACTGCTATTGAACTAGCCTATTTTGAATTGTTACTGCCCCACTGCTATTGAATTAGCCTATTTTGATTTGCTATTGCCCCACTGCTATTGAACTAGCCTATTTTGAATTGTTACTGCCCCACTGCTATTGAATTAGCCTATTGTTTTTATTTTTTTTATTTATATAGTGCTAAAGCCCGCAGGCATCGAGCGCTTACAAAGAGACGGGACATATAGTGGCAGAGGACAGGACAAAGTGTAGTTACATGTAGTGAAAACTTCGCAGGTGCTGAAAATGTATTAAATCAAGGTCTATTTAAATAGTGTTTTTAGATTCTTTCTGAATTGGATATAGTTTGTTTCTAGCTTCAAAGATGGAGGTAGTTCATTCCATTTTTGGATGCTTCTGGTCGGGAAGTCTCTGCCAAGGCCGTTTGCCTTTTTTGTTGGAATGATTTGTAGAAGGCCTTTGTTAGATGATCTTAAGCATCTGGTGGGTGTGTGCCACTTAAACTGTTTCTTTAGGTATTCTGGGCCTTTCGATATAGGCATCGATGGACCATGGTGAGGGATTTAAATGTGATTCTCTCTTCCATGGCCAGCCAATGTAGCTCTTTTCTATCACCAGTGATATGGTCTCTTCTTGACCTGCCTGTGATTGTTCTAATAGCGTTATTTTGAATAACCTGGCATTGCTTCAGACATTTACTGCTTGCTCCAAGCAGCAGGGAATTGCCATAGTCAAGTATTGATAGTATAGTTGCCCTGGCTATAGTAGTGCTGTTCTTCTGGTTGAGCAGGGGTCTGATTTTTTTCAAGAGCCTCTGGTGGTACTGACCATTTCTTTTTAAATAGGCTGTGTGAGCCTCGGCACCTAATGAGGCTTGCAAGTAAACTCCTAGTGTCTTTACTTTCTCAGATTATTGAGATGGGAGTGTTTTTGATGTTGAATGAGGAGTAAGAGGAGTTTAGTTGTTTTCTGGCGTGTGGTGAACCAAAAATCATTAGCTCGGTCTTTGTGCCGTTGAGGCACATCCAATTGTCCTTCATCCAGCTTTTGATGAAGTTGTATATAGTTGATAATTTCTCGCTGTCTTGTTTGTAATCTCCGCAGAGCTCGAAGACCAGCTGGGTATCGTCAGCAAAGTTAGTAAAGAATATTCCCATTTGGGACAACATGGTGCAAAGGCATTGAATGTACAAGTTAAACAATAGTTTGATTTGCTATTTCCCACTGCTATTGAATTAGCCTATTTTGAATTGTTTTGCCTAATTTTGATTTGCTATTGCCCCACTGCTAGTGTACTAGCCTATTTTGAATTGTTACTGCCCCACTGCTATTGAATTAGCCTATATTGATTAGCTATTGCCCCTCTGCTATTGAATTAGCCTATGTGAAATTACCAATGCCACACTGCCATTGAACCTGCCCACTGTGAACTGCTACTGCCTTATTGCTGTCGAACTAGCATATATATCACTATGACTACTAAATCAGACTAACAAGCTCCATACTAGCACTTAACTCTACTTTGTCACTATATTGCACAAATATATCCACCTACATCCTGCCACACAGCATCATCAGCCACCTCCCCTCACCCACTTCGCCCGCTCACTTATCACTCTCGCCCTCTGGTCCATCTGCAGTATGCCCTCTTCGCTCACAGATTTAACTCTTCCACCACACCACAATCACTGCATTCTGCACCCACCACAGCATACCCAGCCCAGCTCGCACACTCTCAAGCTCCATTGCCAACCCCTCCTTACCCCTAGCCTTTGCAGACTTAAAGCCCGCACCAAGTTACATGTCACTCTCCGAAGGACACCACCCACTCTAGACATCAGAAACTACAGACTTAGCTCTCGCACCCCTACACAGTCCACACGAACATACACCCCATACCACCAGATGCCCAACACCCACTCCCAATGCTCTGAGCTTAACCCCAGCCCGTCTCATCCCGACAATCACCCACTCAATACACCCCCAGGCCCAAACCCCAGCACCTACTGCCTTAAGCCACCCACATCATATTACCCAGAACTGAAATGCGTGCTCATCAACGCCAGATTCCTCCCTGCACATGCATTGGAGATTAATGACCTCATCACCGCCCTTAATCTCGACCTACTAGCCATCTATGAAACCTGGCTACATGAAGCATCAGGCCTCTCCCTTTCCCTCGCCCTCCTCCAAGGTAACACTATCCTAAAACAGGACCGTAAAAACTCCTCTAAAGGCGGAGGCGTAGCCCTCTTTTTCAAAGATGCCTACTCCATTAGACTGCAACCAACAACGGGAAAACAATTCGGAATTCCTCTTTGCCAAACTATCTTTCTCCCCCAACTGCACCATAAGCATCCTAATCACCTACAGGCCACCTGGCTCACCATTAGACTACCAAAAACCCCTCCTCCAAATCATAGGGAACCACCTAAAAAGCTCGACCTATTAGGTGACCTCAACCTAGGCCTACACGATCCCAAGGACAAAGAAGCCGCATCCCTAGCTAAAGAACTCTCCAACATGGGTTTTGAACTTAAAATCAATGTTCCCACCCACTGCAAAGGCCGAAACATCGACTGGATCGCAGATCACAAATGCTCATCTTCCATCACTAACATCTCAGCCCTCCCGTGGACAGACCACCACCTCATCCAATTTGCTATTCCCACCCTGCCCACACGCAAGATACTCTGGCATGCCCCTCCCACCAAAGTCAGAAGCTCTAAAAAACAAACTAAAAGCAACCTAGCACCGCTCCTAGACCTCCCCGAATTAAAACCTCAGTTTACCAAAACCCCCATCTCACTGGCCAACACCTATACTCAGATGCTCACCCAAGCAAGCCATTGAGTCCATAGCTCCCCTAGAAGATAAAAAAGCAATAGAATCTATGCACTCTAATTCCTGGTTCATAGAAGAGCTATCTACTCTACGAACCAACAAGCGCCGAGTGCTAGCCAACTGACAATCCTCGCCCAACCAGTCTTCCCTCAATGAGATTAAAGAGATCTCATCCGTATCTAAAAAGGCCGTCTTCCTAGCCAAATCTGAATCATTCAACCATAGAATCACTAATGCTAAATCTTCACCAAGATATCACCACCCCCGTTACTGCCCCTTATGAAATAACCAAAGACAAAGATTGCTGCTCCAGCATCCAGGGCGCTCTCATCAACAACGTCAAAATGCTCCAAGACAAAATATTAACTCAGCGCAAAGGCTTTCCAACCAGGACATGCCACACCTGCCCTCTCCACCTAAACCTTTTCCTCAAATACCTCTTTTGTCTTTAGAGACGTCACAGAATTGGAAGTCACCAACCTCCTCAAAAATATCAAACCTTCCACTTGTAAGGGTGACATTTGTCCCCCGACTATCATCGAAGAATGTGCAGACTCACTCACCCCCATCATCACTGCATTTATCAATGCATCCTTCTCCACTGGCATCGTACCTCAAAGCCTAAAAGAAGCATGTGTTCGTCCACTCATAAAAAAAAAACCACCATAGACCCCACTTGCCCCAACAACTACTGCCCCATTACTACTGTTCCCTTCCTCCTCAAAATTCTGGATAAAGCCGCCCACAACCAAATCCAACAATATCTGGAATCCAATGCCATCCTTGGTAGAAGACAATCAGGTTTCCGCAAAGGCCATGGCACAGAAACCGCCCTCCTAGATCTGAAGAACCAAATCACCAAAATAATGGATAACGGTAAACCTGCTATCTTGCTTCTCCTCGATCTCTCCACTGCGTTTGATCTTGTAGACCACGATATCCTCCCCGCCCCCACTTTTCCAATGCAGCCCACTTGTACAGCTCCCACACACTACAACCTGATGACCAAACCATTCTTTGACTTGCTGGATGCGCTCGGCATGGCATAAGTCAGCTGAAGATACCCAAGTCCTCCTCCCTCTCACCAGAGATTACGACCATGACGCGGCAGCACTCCTCCAGATCTATGCCGCCATCCACACCTGGATGTCAATCAATGGTCTCTGCTTAAACCGGGATAAAACCAACATCATCATCCTTGGTCCCAAGGAAACTCTCTCTAAACTTAACACTAAATACTCTCAATTCACCATTGACCATACTAACATAACAGTCTCATCTTTGGTAAAGACCCTTGGTGTGGACCTAGACTCCACACTCTCAATGACATGACAAGTCAGCGCCTTCTCCTCCGCCACCGCTGACACCACCAAACTTATAACTGCCATAAAACCCTTTCTAACCACTCAAAACTGCCTATTCATAGCCAGAGTCACAATAGGAGCTAGACTCGACTACTGCAACGCCCTCCTGGCAGGCACTTCCACAAAAAACACAAACGGGCTCCAAATAATACCAAACAACGTGCTCCGCGTAGCCCTACACATTCCTAAAAGGGACCACACATACCAGATCAGAGGCGATGCCCACTGGCATCCAGAAAGGAAAGGGTCAACTTCGAAAATCCTCACCCTGACGCATAAATGCATTAACCTCTATGCCCCATCCTACCTATCGGAAACCATATCCAAAAACACCTCTGCCCACCCCACCAGAAGGCACCTTGCTAACCAACTCCGTGTACCACTCATAAAAAGAGCTAATGCCGGCTGCATAGGCTTCCCTCACATAGCACCTAAACTCTGGAATGCCCTCACAAATACACTCAGAGCAGAACACTCCCTGTTCGCCTATCACAAATCGCTCAAAACCACACTATTCATATAATCCTCACCTCCCCATCGCTATGACTATCCGATAACACTCTGTACCTCCCACAGTCCTGGCACTATGTCCCCCAAATAATCTGTAAAGTTAAACAAATGTAACCCTAAATTGAATCTGTTACTGTTTCATGTAACCACCATGTATTTTCTTGTATTCCTTGTAACCAGCAATGTATATCCTGTAACAGCGCCACAATGCCCTTGGGCTGATGTGCGCTTAAAAAATATGAATAAATTAATAAATACATTTTCAACTCTTCCTTCTCAAAGGAATTCTCCCTTTTCTCACTTTCCCACAGAAGCTCAATGTTACAAGAGCTCTGGTTCTCTGTAGGCTAGACTACTGCAACAGCCCTCTCTTGAATCTACCCTCTTCCTCTCTACGACCCCTCCAGCTAATCCAGAATAGGGCAGTGAGACTTATCTTGGGCCTCAAGCCCAGGAACTGCATCTCTCCTGCCCTAAAACTCTTCACGGACTGCTGGTTGCTGCAAGGATCAAGTTCAAATCACTGCATCACCTGGGGCTGGTGACCACGCTATCTGCAACTTGCTCTTAGTAAAATACTCACCCTCTAGACCTCTACATTCCTCAGGTACCAACCCTGTGTATCAAGTGTTTCGTTAAACAGAGGGCCAGAGGCCGATCTCTTTTCTCAGCTGGGTCCTGTTAAGGAGAATTTTCATTTCTGTGCCAATTCCCTTTAACCTTGGCGAACCCCAGCTCTTTTGCTAGACCCTGGGCTTTTTAACTTTAACTCCTGAGTGAGTGGGACCTTTTCCTCCCTCGCTCATGTATTTTTCTGACTAGGATTTTTGTGTTTCTTACTGTTTAATGGGGTTTGGTAAACTCTATAGGCATCTGCTTTTTGCATTGAGGCACAGCGCCTTTTGTGCAGTGGCACTGGGAAGTCCCTTGGACTTCTCTTAATGTGTAAATACATTTACGTGGGTGAACTACTGCTCCCAAGAATAGTAAAATGACTCCTCTCTTACTTACCTTTTCTCTTGTGGGTCCAGCACACACCACCCTATGTGGAGTGCTGGGGGTTTACATAGTAATTCCTTTATCCCACTTCTCATGTAACATTCTGTTACACTAACTAACTTGACTGTCTGGTGGCAGTGGTTTCCTTTTTTCCTACCTTGTTCCATGTATCTGCAGGCTGATTCCTCAGCTGCAGTACAGCACCCAAGGGTGACCATTTTCCCCAAATGGCCCATCTTATTTTTTTCTGTCATTTATTGTCAGTTAATTTCTTCCAGGCTTTTTACTCTGTTGCTTGAATCGCGTTTGAGTGATTTGTGCATTTTGCCTTTAGCGGGCTTCAGCCCTGAAGCCCGCCCAGTCTCCAGTCTGTCTGGAGAAGCAGTAAGTGAGGGAGGGTCCCAAAACGTCCCAGTCCTTTCGTCCTTTTGTCCTTTTATCTCTAGGCGTGCCTGAGTGAAACCAGTTCTGATTGGCCGGCTGGCTGTTCGGGAGGACGCCACCCTGCTGGGTGATTGACAGCCTAGGGCTGTGAATGAATGGGAACTTGCTTAAAAGGCAAGGTTTTTGGGACTAGAGGCAGAGCCGATCACTGGAGGACAACATCTGAAGACGTGAAGAGATGCCAGCAGCACCGTGTGGGATGTTTTTACCCACGCATCCAAGCCCTACAACAGAACTGTGCATTACTGGCATTGAGACAGAAGACAGGAGGTTCTCCGTGTTCGGCCCCAAGCTGTGGAATCAGCTGCCTTTTGGCATTCGTTCATGCACTACACTGGCAACGTTCAGAAAGGAATTAAACACAATCCTATTCAAATAAACTTAAGTAACCATGGTGACCCTAAGCCTCCACAGCTAAACATATAACATATAGTTAACATCTGCGCCCGAATGCAATTGCTTGCTTGGTGCGCGTAAGAAATGAATCAAAATCAAAAATCATTGAAAACACCAGAAAATGCACAGGGAAAACATGCAAAATAGGTTGCCATCCATTTTTGCCTCTGTCAATATTAATACAAGAGACCATTGCCAGGCCCTATCCTTTGGCTACACACAGAGCAAAACCAGTGCTAAGGAATATGGTGCTGTTCAAAATCCGTTTTAATTAATGTCAAAAATTGCTAAAATCATGGGCACAAAATTACTCTATTGCAGAATCCACATCAATACCATGTTAGCAAGGATCATATGCTATCAAGTGTAATCCTTTTTTTGAAATGTATTAATTCAAGACAACTCCCAAAAATGGTGCAGTACCGGCACTTGACACTAACCGGCACTAGTGATCTAAACTCTGTCAGGAAACCGGTATTTCAGGAGCTGAAAAGGAACCTAAGCCAGCTGGGACTTCAAAGCCTTGCTGGTTAATGAGAATTCTTAACACCTACTGTTCCCGGGCCCTATACTAGAAGGCAATCTGAGTTAATTAAAAGTTCAAGAGGCCTCTGTCTATGGGAAGCTGTCATACCTCAGAACTCCACACCAGAAGGCAGGAAATCACAAGATTCTGTTAATCAAATGGAGAGTGGCACCCTGGACTGATGCCCTGCTACCAGGAAAAAACAGACAAAGGATGCCTTCAGCTGAATGGGATATGCTGATTTGAGGTGTAATTGTCAACAGTTGCTCTGGGGAAGGCAAGACACATGATCTCTGAGTCAAGCCAAGTTCCCGGGGGCGGGGGCAAACAAAGGGGTGTACTGAATTGAGAGCAAATGTATGTTTTATTAAATTGCTTATAGAATATTGTATTAAGCTGACAGAAATGTACAGTTTGGGGATTCTTAATATGAGAAATGTCCCCACAATTTGAGACTAAGCTCAACTCTGTGTGATGTTCTGAGACCGAACCCCACGATTATAAATACTACAGACACTGTGCTTACACTAGATAATTGAAAACTTATTGTAATGTGCTCAGGTAAGGATTGCAGGTCTGCGTTATATTTGATGCCGAACCGACCATGGCAAAACCCACTAAAAGCGCAAAATGTTGTCGTTTCTGAACCCAAGCTCTTAGAAAGATCAGGCTTGAAATGAGACCTGTCTTAATTCATCTGTGATGTGTATCTGGGAAACCTGTTTGTTATGAAAAATTCATTGTCTAAGTAAAAGCAAAGGGGTGTTTCTTCAGTAGATTGTAAAAGGGTAGCATCACTCTGACTCACAACTCAGTTAAAGGACAGAAAATCCTCTAGCCTATCAGGATCCTTAGTGGGTTGGGCATAGAAAGTTAGCCTTCCCACCCATTTTCAAAAGACATAAAAAGAGCCACTGAGACCTAGGTGGGGACTGCTCTTTCCACTTTCTTGCGAAGCACTTTGACGGATGACTTCAAATTCAGGCAATATTCAGAGACCAGAACTTAGAAAACCAGACTCCAGATTCCAGAACTTTGAAGCAGAAGGCCTACTGCAAGCTAAAAGTATTCTCAGCTGGCCTTACAATTTTGCAAACTGATTTACCCCAGACTTCCAAGGGGCACATCAGAATAAAACAGCCGGGCTGTGCTGTTTGATTCTTTGGCCAAGAACTTTCGCCAGAACCAGACCCAGAGAGCAGTGCTGTATCCAGAACCGCAGACCAGACCAGACCGCTGTGCAGTGCCAAGAACTTTTGCCAGAACCAGAGTTCCAGACCAGCAGAGCAGAGAGAACCACAGCTAAACCTCTTGACCAGATCTGTGACGAGGCCCATTCCTTCCAAAATTAGGAGTGAGTATCCAGCCAGAGTTGTGAAAAATCAATCTCTTAGTTTAAAATAATCTAATTCAAACCATTTCCACCTATTTAGAACTGCATAGAAATCGTGTGTCCATTCTGTGATTTCAAACCTGTGAAAGTGTCATTTGTCATTTTAATCTTACTTTATTTCTGAGAATCTACCTCCACTAAATCGTCCGTATCTTTTGAACTGCATGTCCTAGGAGCGAGATTTAACTTTCATTTTAAAGCTAAGTACATAAGCTTTCCAACAAGCCCAGACTTTCTACTCCTTTATAGTTTTTCCGTAATCGCGATCAATGCACTCGGAAAAAGTGCTGTAAATTGCAATTTGACTCAATTTCTCCACCTGTCAAAAATAGCTGTCTTTTGCTTGCAACTGCTGAAATTCGTTTTCAATCTGATAATCATTCCTGAATAATTGATAGTGTTGACCTGAGCCAATCTTAAGTAGCTATCACCTACCCTGAATCTTCTATAGGGAATTAAAATCATGTTTAGCATAATTTTCACTTCATTGCAAATCACATTTAAAAGTATTTCTGCCTGTTTTAAAGCATACCGGTTGCTCTGAGCTTGCTAGGGGGGAACTGGAATTTGTATTGCATTTTGTTTGCATTCCTGAAAACTGTGTGCTCTCTTTTCCATCTCTTTATATTGCATAGGGGGGGAGTGAATTGTCACGTGGAAAAGTGATCATATTATCTCTTGTTGAAACCACATCAGTTTATTTCTGTGCTGCATTCTTTCCATCATTGCTTTTCCTTGAAACCATAAAAGTATTCTCTTCTCCCTTATCCTTTCTATACTAACTCCTCACTGATTAAAAAGAGTGTGCAATTGTAACATTACCCTTATATTCATAAGTGTGCTATCAAATATTGATTTATTCATAAAAGGTGTGATGTATATATATTGTTTAATTTTTCAAATAAATCTTTTAATTTGTAATGTAATGTAATTTGCAAAACAAACCTACTTCTTGGCTCAGTGAGGTCAGGGGGATTCAAAGAGAAGGGCGTTATACAAGGGTTTATCATCCAGATCTATGAACTTGTCATAAAAATATATAAATAAGGGCTTCCCTTGGGCATCCCAGACTAGGCATTGACTTAGTTGGAGTGCCAAATTGAAGTCACTTAACAGAGTGGGGGCTCGTCCGGGATGTCGGGATTAGATCTACGACTTGTGCAGCTTAATATACAGTGTGCTAACTGACAGGATACATAAATCCTGTTGGATCACCACGCTGTGTTACACTGTAAAAGCACCCCTCAAAAGAAGGACGCTCTAAGGAGACGGTCTGTTTTGCAAAAGAAAATACTAACTTCTGTAAGTCAGGAAGGAAATCAATTTCCAGAATGATGACCTTGGTAGATATCAAAATAGCCAGAGAGCACCTCTTACATAAGCTATTTGTGAGAGGCGAATGGACGGAACAGGACCAGACGGTGTGGTTGCAGGCAATCGCACCCCAGATCACTCCAACAGGGTCAGACATATGAAGAGATCATGGTCCATTACATGTGGCCCTGAGTGAACTATATATGGCCCCTAAAGCCAAAGATGAGCACAACAAGATTGTCAGGATAGCGGCATATTTATATTTATATATGGGAGCCATACAGGACAAATGTGATGAAGGCCAAGATCTGGCAAATAGGCAACAGATGGCATTAGAGAAGGCCCAATCTGACCTGGTCTCTTCTGAGCAGAGGCTGCACAGGAGCCAGGAGTCAGAAAATGAGAGTAGACAGTATCTCATTAAAATAAAAGAGGATATGGGGATACTGCAACAGGAAAAGACAGACCAGGATACCAGATTTCTGGCCTTGCAGAAGGAGTACCAAGAAGGTTTGGGCTCCCTACTGCCGAGCCAGAAAAAGCGGGAGCAACAACTGGACTTCAATAGGGCATGCACAGAGCAGGTAGTCACCCTACAAAGCCACCTAGATAGGGAGAAGGCAGAGAGCAACAAACTGATTCTGAAAGACCTTGATACCCAGACAGAATTTGAGGAAGAGCGCCAGAAAGCTGGTGCCCTTCAAAGGCAGAGGTACGACCTGGCGGCACAGAGGCAGGCTCTTAGTCAGGAAAGGGACACCTTAGGCCAGGAAGTCTGCCACTTAAAAAGAAAAATGGAAGTAAATCACCTGGCCCTCCAGGGACTGGGTGACCTCCAAAAAGAGCATTCAAACTTGTTGGAGCACACCAGGAGGGTGGAAGATGCTCTGGCAAGAAAGGAGCAGGCCAGTAGCGATGGCACTCAGGAGGCAACCCTCTTGCAGCAAAGACTGGCCCAGTATTCCAGGACAAACCAGGAAGCACAGAGAGAGAATGAGGCTCTCTGTCGGCACAATGATAGGCTTCAGCAACTGGTAGCCATGCAGGAGAGACTGATCGAGTCTAGTAAGGCCGTGGTTGAGGAACTGAAAGCACAGGCTCTTGCATCGCAACAGGGAGCAGGGACTGATAGGGGTGAGGTTCACTGGAAAGGGAAACACCTGAGCATAACCTCAGGAGCCCTAGTACCAGAGGCCTTCACCTCTCCCAGTCCCTGGACTCTGCCACCCCCATGTCCCCTGGCGCACATGAGCACAGGGATGGCAGATTACTATCCAGCCAAAAGTATGGGGCTCATTGGCCAGTACCACCCAGGAATGGATGGGCGGGCATCCGGGTATGGGCACCCAAGTACAGCGCAATTTTGTGGGGAACTCTGGGAAAGTAGGCCCTCTAAGGGCATTCTGTAAACCTCTGCCCAGTTAGGTCAGTGGGGGGTACCTATCAAATCCGGGCAGCAAGGAGGAATCTGAAGACTCCTCCGAGTGTCCCAGGACACAAGAGACTAGGTCCCCACATTCTGCCGGCCATTCCCAGGCTCGCAGAATTTGGGAAAACCTGGAAGATCAGACGGGCACCTCTGGGAGCAGTGCTTCTGAGTCAGAGGATGAATAGACCATGGTTACCCGAACCAAGAAGGCCAATAAGGCAAAAAAGGGCCTTGCTTAAGGACCCCTTAAAACAAATTAAGGCAATAAGGAGTGTCATCACGCCTTATCACAAGAACGCAAAGTATTCTGTGTGGGAACACTTGAAGCTCTTTGAGCAAATGATGGAGACTTTCCATTTGAAAGACAGCAGTAGCTGCATGCAGTACATCAAATGGACATTCTCCCCAGAATACTCCAGTTTCTTTGCGGGGCTGGAGGCCCAAAACCATTCAAGATGGTCCACATATAGGGCGGCCATCTTGAAACATTTTTCTGTTCACCAGAACCCCCAAGAGGCTCGCAAGGCAGCCTATAATTTGCAATGTGGGGAGGATCGGGCCCCACAAGAATTTGTGCAGGAGTTGAGGCATGCCTTTGCGCAGACTACCAGAAGGGTGCGCATGGATAGTAAAGAGTTTGTAAATATGTTTTCCCATGCCTTACCCAAATACATAATGACCCAGCTAGTGAGAGATTTTCACGGGAAAAGGTCACTAGACTGGTTCATTGAACAGGCTACCCAGATCTATGAGGTGCAGAAGCCCATAGAAAATAAAAATTACGCCCAGAAAAGCCCCAAATTAACCAGCACCCCTGCTGCTGCTAAGGTGGCAGAGGTAAAGGTTGCCCCATTTTAGATTTGGAGATAGGGGGGCCTAAAAACTTGCCTGCGCAGAATAACTAAGCCCAGGAGGCCCTCGGGCCAGTCACAAAAAGGGAGTCAAGGAGTTAGTCCCACAAATGGGATCCCTCATTCCCCTGATTCTGTAATTTCCTGTTACAAGGGAAACCGACCCATCCTGGGTTATGTGTGGACTCCTCCGGCCCAAGGGGGGGGATCCAGCCAAGCACCTAACCCAGGGAACTCCCCTTCTAACTTCCCATAGGAGGGCAGAAATTCCCCAAATACTGGGCAGAACTTTTTTCCCAGGTATCCACCCAATTTCCAACCCCAAAATCATCCATCCTTCTTTCCCCAATTCCCTGAGCCCAGACAACCGAATCCGGGAGAGGGGAGGCCAAGGGTGGAGGGGTATCCAAATCTTCCCAACCAGGGGTACTACCAAAGAAGGGATAGCTACCCTTCCCGGGATCAGCCCAGGGGAGGAAACAGGGCCCCGTATCAGCCTGAGCGGGTTTCCCAGTTAGAGCGCCAGGTTCAAAACATGGCGCGGGATCTGGGTCACATGCTGAGGGCTCAACAGAACCCTCAGATGAGCATGCCGGCGCAGAATGCCCCAAACACTGGGCCTGGTGCTCCAGAACAATAACGGGGGCAGCACCCTGATAACCCACCGGTTCCCAGGGAGGAGGCACAAGTGGAAGGGGGGTGTAAAGCCTTGGAGGAAGCTTCCTTCCCCACTTGTAAACAGCCCCTGGTAACCCAGGAACCGGAAACAAAATCTCCTACCCCTGAAAGTCTGCCACCCAAGGAGCAGAGAGGAGGTAGGAGAAATAAAGGACCCAAACAGACCCAGTTTGTGGAGGAGGTACGGATCTTCCAATTTGAGGGAGAGGGATCCTCAGAGGATCCTGAGAAAAGGATCTTCTCCTTCAGAGATGGGGGAACTCCTTCCAAAGAAAAATGGGTCCCAAGGGATCCAAATCCAGACTGGGTAGATGTGGGGCCTGAGCTAGAGCCGCCCATCATCTCACCCCAGAACCAACATCAAAATCCCCTGGTTCAAACCCATTCTGGTGACTGCCTCCAAAAGGGGGGGGGCCAGAACCGGAACCAGGGGAACCCACAACGGCTCTGATTTCAAGTTGCCAACTTTTTCTTGCAGATTCTCATGACTCTCCACAGAATTCTGCCCAGATCTCTTCTCTCGCAATGTCCAAAACGAAAAAAATTAGCCCACCAGTTGTCCAAAAAATGTCCATTATCTGTGCCCCCTTGAGGAGAAGGAGGGAAGATACTATGCCCCGGTACAAGTACAGGGGCAGGGTACAATTTTGGCACTGGTGGACACTGGATCCCAAGCTACCCTTTTGTCCAAAAGGGCATTTGATGAACTAAATGCAGGAAGGGGGAAGAATTACCGTACTCCTCTCACCTCTCTTCCTGGACAACTTCAGAACTTTGACGGGAAGGAAATTCCCGTCGAGGGCACTGCAGATCTGGACATTAAAATTGGGCGACAGAAGGTGAAACAACCGGTCATAGTAGTGACTCCAGAGGGCACCCCTTGTTTACTAGGGAATGACCTCCTGAGAAGGTTGTCACCCCTAATATATTGCGTAAACAAGGTCCTCTGGACCCAGACTAGCCGACCAATAAAATTAAAACAGAGTGTCAACCATGTTAGTTTAAACGGCACATATCACATGGTTGAACAAAAATCTGACTAGAATTTCACTTCGAGAACAACCAAATTCCAGACGTGACAGTAATAGGAGTAGGACAACAGACCGGTGATGGGGGGTCCTCTCTATTTCTGAAAATCAACCTTCCTTCCAGTTTAAGGTGGTATTCCACACTGGAAGGAAACACAATCAGACATTCCCACTCCAATAGTTCCTAAAGATGTGAAATCAGCTCCGAGCCTGGCTGATATTCAGCAAATTGGAGAGCAGTTGTTCATCCCTGTTCAGTTAAATGATGGGAAAGACTCTGTTCTCGCCCGAGTGTGTGTGAACAATGGTAAGAGCTTCATCAGTGAAGCCATGTTCCGCCAACTCCCAAAAGATCCAGCCATTCCCACATTTAAACTGATAGACAAATGGGAAATGGATCTGGAAACACCCAATTCCAAACATCTCCTGCCAAGCAGGTGTATGCTCAAAATCTCCATTGGCAACAAGAGCATAGTCCATAATTGTTGGGTCGTGCGAGACGTCACTGCCGCCTTTTACTTAGGCAGTGACATTCTCAATCGCTTTGCCATTAGTTTGGACCTAATAAACCTCAAAGCGTGGTCCCGATTAGCGGATAATCCCATGGGCTTTGATGATCAAGAAAAAGCATTTAGGTCAGCTCAATTGCTACCTTATGCAGTTGAAATTCAAATTAAAGAGGAAGTCACCATCCCAGAAAGGACCCGACAATTCTCCCTGGAAGTGAAAGTTAAAAGAGGACAAAAATTTAAAAACCCTGATACTTCTATTCATCTAAATGCTTCTCTCCAACAGCAAGGGTTGGGGGTAAACCCAACACCATTAGTCAACATAAACATGACACCATTCCAAAAGAGGTGGATAACAGCGACTTAAAGAGTATTACTCTAGCCGCAGGCACCATTATTGGAATTGCAGTTGATGACCGACATTTTTCCATTGATTTAGGAAATTAACTGTTAGGACCAATCCCCAAGGACTGTTTTGACAGTGACAGTGATGACGACACAACACCAGACAGGATTTTTAACCGGGATGGGGGGAACTTCATGGTGTACACTTCCTGCCCTTATGGAAAGGAAGACGTGACTTGTGACTTCAGAAGGGATGAGGTGATTTTCCAGGTCCAGGAGGGCTGCCTTTCCCACCGGAAGCCTCCAGTCCAAATCAGCACCCTGACCAGGGAATTCTCCACCCAGCTGGAGGAGGCCGCCGAGATAGCAAAACTAGAAGTCTTTCCAGGCTTCAGGCATATGGTGGAAGAGAGAGTCAACCTAGCTGATACCTGTGTGACTCTGGAACAGAAGCAAAAGTTGAAACAAGTTTTCTTGGATTTCCAAGATCTCTTTGCGGTAGACTCATATGACTGTGGTTACACCGACATCCACACAACAATTATTCCCACGGACCCTGGCATGACCCCAGTGTTTGTGAAGCAATATCGCTTGCCTCTCGCATCCATGGAGTCCCTTACTGAAATAATTAAGAACCTTGAGTCCTGGGAATAATCCGTCCAGTTCACAGCACCTTCGGTAATCCGGTGCTGGGAATATTGAAGCTAAACGGGCAGTGGAGAGACTGTGCCGACCTTAGGGAGCTCAACAAACGGGTCCATACTTCCCGATGGCCTCTTCCCTACATTGACCAAGGGCTGGCCCAGATCCAGGGGTCACAGGTATTCACTGCAATAGACCTGACCAATGGATACTGGACTGTGCCTGTCAGTAGGGAGGACCAATACAAGCTGGCTTTTACCTTTGGGGGGCCAGCAGTACACATGGACCCAGACTCCCTTCAGATACCTCAACTCCGGCAATGAATTTAACATTTTCCTACACAAGGCCATGCCCGACCTGGGTGCAAGGGGTAACCTGGCTTATGTAGATGATGTCCTCATCAAAAGTTCATCCGTGGAGGAACACATAGCGGAGATCCGTTATGTACTGACACAGTTGAGGGCCGTCGGAGCAAAACTTCCCTTTCAGAAAGCACAGTGGTGTAGAACCTGTGTTCATTTCTTGGGGAATGAGATTACTCCTTAGGGTCTCTGTCCCCAGGAAAAGAAAGTGGAAGCACTTCAGAAACTGAAAGACCCCACAACTCTGCGGGAACTAAGGAGCCTCCTTAGACTGACTAATTACAGCAGAAAGTTCATTGAGGGCTACGCAGAGATCACCAGACCCCTGATTCATCTCTTGAAGGGGGGGGGTCAAGTGGGAATGGGGTCCAGAACAATCCGAGGCAGTAAGACTGCTCAAAAGAAGCCTCTCACAAGTACCCTGCTAGCTTACCCTGTCAGAAACAAGGAGTTTTTCTTGGAGACAGGGTTCTCTAATACATGCTTGACTACAGTATTATATCAAAAGCATGACAAGGTCAATAAAGTAATCTCCTATGCGAGCAAAACTTTATCCTCTGTGGAGGAAAAATTCAACGATTGTGAGAAGGCACTCCTGGCAACGGTGTGGGCATTGAAGAATTACCGCCCGTTTATCCAGGGGGAACACATCATAGTGGAGACTCCACACCAGCCTCTGCAATATCTCCAAAGTGACAGAATCCGGGCCGGAAATGGGAGTAATTCCCGAATTATTTCCTGGATTCTGTCAATGCAAGGCTTTCCTGTGGAGGTCAGATATGGCCAAAACAAGACGAGTCCCCTCGCGCAAGGGCTGGCTGACTTGCATGATTGTGCCAGAGAAAACTGTCTCGAGGACGAAAGTCTAAAGATCAAGGACAACATGGAGGCATACCTTAATTCCCCACACAAAGTCTTTGAAGAAGACAAGTGTGAGTGAATGCCCACTGTCTATGTGGATGGATGCTCTTACCATGTTGACAACAAAGGGGCGAAAGAACTGGTGGCCGGCTTAGGGAATGCATGGGTGAATGAGTCCCCAGAACCCTCCGCTGGATACAAGATTGGTCCCCGAAGTAGTCAGGTGGCAGAGTTGATGGCTGTGTATCAAGCCATCCTCACCGCTGTCCAACATCAACTCCACAAACTGGTCATAATCACAGATTCAGATTATGTCCGTAGCGGGTCCGTGGAGCACCTGGTTAATTGGAAAACCAGAGGCGTGTTATGTGCTAATAACAAACCCTTGAAACATGGGAAGTTAATCCAAAACATTGATGATCTGGTCACCTCGAACAGGATGACCATCTACTTGAAAAAGATCAAGGGTCATTCCAAAGTAGAGGGACCAGACAAAACTGGACATTATTTCGCTGATCAGCTGGCCAAAACCGGGGCGATCCAAGGGAATCTAATAGAGATTGAGTCCCTGTTGGGGGAAATCCAGGTCACTGCTATCACTAGGTCCCAGACAAATGCTCACAATGATCTTTCAACTGCACAATGGAGTAAGGAGACCCCAGATGCTGATTTGATGACAGCTCAGAAGGGGGAATCCAATAATTGGTAAGTTTTACCAACATGTTGAGGACCCTGAGAACTTTCCCCTGACGGATACCGAATACATTGGGAAAGAGGACCTTAGAGTGTTGATGAAATGTCCAAAAATGTCCCGGATCCAAGACGGTTTGTTGGTAAGGAAATCCCAAGCTGGCCATTATCAGTGGGTGGTTCCTACCTCATTCCGTAGCCTGATGTCAAGTCACGCCCATGATGCGGCCACCACCGGTCATAGGGGGTTTCATACAACACTTGAGATCTTAAGAGAGGTTGCATACTGGCCACACATGGGGCAGGACCTCGACCAATACTTGAAGGGGTGTCTTGTGTGTGCACAATTTCAGCCAACATCCCTCACGCACTGTGCGCCTCTCTAAAAGAGGGGGATGACACTACCATGGTCAGATTTTCAAGTCGACTTTATAGGCCCCGTGATTCACACCTCTCTAGGGGAAATAAGTGCATGTTGACGGTGACATGCTTATTTACTAAATGGGTGGAATGTCTCCCGGCCCCAAACTGCAAGGCAGAAACAACAGCTGCCCTGTTGATCAACCACATCTTTTCGCGTTTTGGTCTACCCCAAAGGATTGAGTCAGACAGAGGTAGCCATTTTACCAGTGAAGTAATCACTAAGATGTGGGAGATACTGGTGGTTAAAAGGAAGCTACACATTGCTTACCGGCCAGCCTCTTCTGGTGCAGTAGAACGTTACAACCGAACCATTGTGAGCATCTTAAAAAAGTTTGTGGCAGATTCTGGGCCAAGTTGGGATATCCGATTACCTCTGGTCCTAATGGCCATCAGATCTACCCCTTCATCTGCAACTAAAATGTCACGGTTTGAGCTGATGACTGGATGCAGGATGGTGCTTCCCCCAGCATTTGCTTTACAGGACCCAAGAGCAAACATTGATCAATGCCTCCACAACTCATGAGTATGTTGAAAATTTAAGGAAACACCTTCAACATGCTTTTGCCTATGCTCAGCGAAACCTAGAAAGATCAGCCGATAGCATGAAGACTCATTATGATTTAAAGACTACTAGGAAAGAATACAATGTGGGAGACCGGGTCTATCTATACAATTTCCAAAGGAACCAGGCCAAACAGCGGAAATTTCTGCCTACATAGAAGGAACCTTTTAAAATTGTAGACAAGATCTCACCAGTCGCCTACAAGATCCGCATCCCCAAAGGCAGTTTGGCGGAAGGGGAAGACAAGTGGGTCCATATAAATCAGCTAAAGTGTTGCCATCCCAGGCACACACTGCAGCAACTGGAGGAGTCCTCTGCAATCCCAGAGGGGGCCGCTCCAGAGTAATACAAGTCCAACCCTAAAATATTCCATATATAGCCTATAAAATTCTATGATTCTTGAATGCAAATTTCTCCTGATTTAAAACATGTATATGTTCGCCCCACCATTAATAGTGGTGGGGAAATGTCTACGAATATGTTTCTGCCGCTTTGCTTTGTCATCCTAGGAGAAATAAACCATGGAGACTGACCAAGGAGGATGACCCGGGGACCGGGAGCAAAGATCCGAGGGGCCCGAGGTACCGCCCGAAACTTCCATCAGGACCGGCGAGGAGAACTGACCTATCCACCCTGAGGGAGGAAAAGATGCTGAACTTTGCCATCGGCGGAATCAGAAGAAGATGAGGCGAACATCCCAGATCTTGCGAGTTCCATCGGTGAAAGATCAGAATGGCCATCGCAAGAGGGGGTGGCTTGTGGGATGTTTTTACCCACGCATCCAAGCCCTACAACAGAACTGTGTATTACTGGCATTGAAAACATCATGATGGCTAGAAATCACCAGGAAATGCACAGGGAAAACATGAAAAATAGGTTGCCATCCATTTTTGCCTCTGTCAATGTTAATACAAGAGACCATTGTCAGGCCCTATCCTTTGGCTACACACAGAGCAAAACCAGCACTAAGGAATATGGTGCTGTTCAAAATCCGTTTTAATTAATGTCAAAAATTGCTAAAATTATGAGCACAAAATTACTCTACTGCAGAATCCACATCAATACCATGTTAGCAAGGATCATATGCTATCAAGTAAAATCCTTTTTTTGAAATGTATTAATTCAAGACAACTCCCAAAAATGGTGCAGTACCGGCGCTTGACACTAACCAGCGCTAGCGATCTAAACTCTGACAGGAGACCAGTATTTCAGGAGCTAAAAAGGAACCTAAGCTGGGACTTCAAAGCCTTGCTGGTAAATGAGAATTCTTAACACCTACTGTTCCCGGGCCCTATACTAGAAGGCAGTCTGAGTTAATTAAAATTTCAAGAGCCTCTGTCTATGGGAATCTGTCACACCTCGGAACTCCACACCAGAAGGCAGGAAATCACAAGTTTCTGTTAATCAAATGTAGAGTGGCACCCTGGACTGATGCCCTGCTAGCAGGGAAAACCAGACAAAGGTGCCTTCAGCTGAATGGGATATGCTGATTTGAGGTGTAATTGTCAACAGTTGCTCTGGGGAAGGCAAGACACATGATCCCTGAGTCAAGGCAAGTTCCCGGGGGCAGGGGCAAACAAAGAGGTGTACTGAATTGAGAGCAAATGTATGTTTTATTAAATTGCTTATAGAATATTGTATTAAGCTGACACAAATGTACAATTTGGGGATTCTTAATATGAGAAATGTACCCACAATTTGAGACTAAGCTCAACTCTGTGTGATGTTCTGAGACCGAACCCTGCGATTATAAATACTACAGACACTGTGCTTACACTAGAGAATTGAAAACATATTGTAATGTGCTCAGGGAGGGGTTGCAGGTCTGCGTTAAATTTGATGCTGAACCGACCATGGCAAAACCCACTAAAAGTGCAAAATGTTGTTGTTTCTGAACCCACGCTCTTAGAAAGACCAGGCTTGAACAGAGACCTGTCTTAATTCATCTGTGATGTGTATATGTATTATGAAACACGTGTGTATCTGGGAAACCTGTTTGTTATGAAAAATTCATTTTCTAAGTAAAAGCAAAGGGGTGTTTCTTCAATGGATTGTAAAAGGGTAGCATCACTCTGACTCACAACTCAGTTATCCAGTCAAAGGACAGAAAATCCTCTAGCCTATCAGGATCCTTAGCGGGTTGGGCATAGAAAGTTAGCCTTCCCATCCATTTTCAAAAGACATAAAAAGAACCACTGAGACCTAGGTGGGGACTGCTCTTTCCACTTTTTTGCAAAGCACTTTGACGGACGACTTCAAATTCAGGCAATATTCAGAGACCAGAACTTAGAAAACCAGACTCCAGATTCCAGAACTTTGAAGCAGAAGGCCTACTGCAAGCTAAAAGTATTCTCAGCTGGCCTTACGATTTTGCAAACTGATTTACCCCAGACTTCCAAGGGGCACATCAGAATAAAACAACCGGGCTGTGCTGTTTGATTCTTTGGCCAAGAACTTTTGCCAGAACCAGACCCAGAGAGCAGTGCTGTATCCAGAACCGCAGACCAGACCGCTGTGCAGTGCCAAGAACTTTTGCCAGAACCAGAGATCCAGACCAGCAGAGCAGAGAGAACCGCAGCTAATCCTGTTGACCAGATCTGTGACGAGGCCCATTCCTTCCAAAATTAGGAGTGAGTATCCAGCCAGAGCTGTGCAAAACCAATCTCTTAGTTTAAAATAATCTAATTCAAACCATTTCCACCTATTTAGAACTGCATAGAAATCGTGTGTCCATTATGTGATTTCAAACTTGTGAAAGTGTCATTTGTCATTTGAATCTTACTTCATTTCTGAGAATCTACCTCCACTAAATTGTCCGTATCATTTGAACCGCATGTCCTAGGAGCGAGATTTAACTTTCATTTTAAAGCTAAGAACCTACTCCTTATAGTTTTTCTGTAATCGTGATCGACGCACTCGGAAAAAATGCCACGAATTGCAATTTGACTCAATTTCTCCACCTGTCAAAAATAGCTGTCTTTTGTTGCAATTGCTGAAATTCGTTTTCAATCTGATAATCATTCCTGAATAATTGATAGTGTTGACCTGAACCAATCTTAAGTAGCTATCACCTACCCTGAATCTCCTATAGGGAATTAAAATCATTTTTAGCATAATTGTCACTTCATTGCAAATCACAGGGAGGGGGGAGGACTGGAATTTGTATTGCATTTTGTTTGAATTCATGAAAACTGTGTGCTCTCTTTTCCATCTCTTATATTGCAATGGGGGGGGGGTGAATTTTCACAAGGAAAAGTGATCATATTATGTATTGTTGAAACCATATCAGTTTATTTCTGTGCTGCATTCTTTCCATCATTGCTTTTCCTTGAAACCATAAAAGTATTCTCTGCTCCCTTATCCTTTCTATACTAACTCCTCACTGATTGAAAAGAGTGTGCAATTGTAACATTACCCATTGTTGATCAACATTATATTCATAAGTGTGCTATCAAATATTAATTTATTCATAAAAGGTGTGAGATATATATATATATATATATATATATATATATATATATATATATATATATATATATATATATAGTTTAATTTTTCAAATAAATCTTTTAATTTGCAAAACAAACCTACTTCTTGGCTCAGTGAGGTCAGGGGGATTCAAAGAGAGGGGCGTTATACAAGGGTTTATCATCCAGATCTATGAACTTTTTCATAAAAATATATAAATAAGGGCTTACCTTGGGTATCCCAGACTAGGCATTGACTTAGTTGGAGTGCTGAATTGAAGTCACTTAACAACCGTCCTGGACCGCAAATTGCCTGGTGAAGCCCTGCAGCTGTGCTGACACCATTTTTGTTTCAATTTGGAAGACCCAAAATGGATGACTTCCTCCCTTGTGCTGGTGGGACCAACTATTTTCCAAACAAGCTTCATTTTGGCACAACGCCCAACTTGCTGTGACTTTTCAAAGCTGCAGAATCCCAATGCTCGGGACCCCTGACCATTATCGAATGCATTGTCTTCGGAAGTCCGAATCTGGCCAGATCTTTGTGGGCATCCAGAGGACCCTACAGAATCAGGAAATCTTCATCCAGAGTCTTCTCACCAGAATCCAGGACTGATGGATCAAGTACCTTCCAACCGGAGCTGTTCGTCGTTCTTCGGTGCAGAGAAAAAGGCAGCAAACCCCCAAAAGGCCACTGAATCAAAGAGAATCCATTGCTGCCAGGCGTCCTCCCTTTCGCCATCATGACCAAGGACCAGGAACAGGGGTCTGCTGCACTGCAACAGGAAGGCACCCAGCTGGAGCAAATTCTTCAGTTCACAGGTACTGTGGGGTTTGGGTTACATCTACCTTTTGCCAATTATCATGCTTCCTAGCTTGGGGAGTGCCATCTTATACCTATTTTTGGGTTGACCACAACTCACCTGCGCTGGCCTCCCAGCATGTGCTTCTTCAAGGTGGCTCCTCTTGAGCTTCTGTGGTTTTCTACTGAACTACTGACTATTTCTAAAACATAGTTTACAAAGGTAGCGGGCGCCCCTCTCTCGACAGAACAAGGCCTGATAACCTGTTCAGTGGTTATTAACCACTTGAGAGTTCGCAGCCACTGCTTTTACTCACTGTGCCTTTCACAGATGGGAAATATCCATTTGCATATCAGTCTTTGTCCTGCCCAGGGGCAGTCCAGCACCGAAATGCAATGGCAATTCCAACCTGAACGAGAGTACCACCAGCAACCCCATACACGTGTTTCACCCTTGTTGGGGATCATCAGTGAGGTGAAGCTGATGCCTCTCTAAGCACAGTGAGAGGGAGACCACGTCTGGTTGCCCCCAGGAGACCTAGGGTTACCAATCCCAGGTTCCTTGAAATTTAGTTTACAATGGTAGCGGGCACCCCTCTCTCGACAGAACAAGGCCTGATAACCTGTTCAGTGGTTATTAACCACTTGAGAGTTCGCAGCCACTGCTTTTACTCACTGTGCCAGACGTGGACTCCCTGCTCACTGTGCTTAGAGAGGCTCAGCTTCACCTCACTGATGATGCCCAACAAGGCTGAAACACGTGTATGGGGTTGCTGATGGTTCTCTTGTTCGGAGAGGAATTGCCATAGCATTTCGGTGCTGGACTGCCCTTGTGGGCGGGACAAAGACTGATATGCAAATGGATATTTCCCATCTGTGAAGGTACAGTGAGCAAAAAGCAATGGCTGCGAACTCTCAATGTGGTTAATAACCACTGAACAGGTTATCATGCCTTGTTCTTTCGAGAGAGGGGCGCCTGCTACCTTTTTTTGTATTTTTGAAAGGAACTTGGGGTTGGTCACCCTAGGTTACCTGGGGGCAACCAGACGTGGACTCCCTGCTCACTGTGCTTAGAGAGGCTCAGCTTCACCTCACTGATGATGCCCAACAAGGCTGAAACACGTGTATGGGGTTGCTGATGGTACTCTTGTTCGGAGAGGAATTGCCATAGCATTTCGGTGCTGGACTGCCCTTGTGGGCGGGACAAAGACTGATATGCAAATGGATATTTCCCATCTGTGAAGGTACAGTGAGCAAAAAGCAATGGCTGCGAACTCTCAATGTGGTTAATAACCACTGAACAGGTTATCATGCCTTGTTCTTTCGAGAGAGGGGCGCCTGCTACCTTTTTTTGTATTTCTAAAACATGTTCTAAGAAGAGAGCATCAGAACTTTGAACTGGCCCATTGACTTTGGCTATACTGGCTCCCTACAGGCCCCTCTGAACATATTGGCTTTGGCAGTGCTTGTCCCTTACATCCCTCTGGGACAATCTATCTGTTTTACTATTTACAAAGTATGTTCTGACCTGACTTTAACTCCCCCCTCCCCCAGCTCCCTTTTTTAAAACTCAATATTGCAATGGTGATCACAAATAAGTGTTATTACTGACATCAAATGACCTCACTCAATGTGCTGGAATATGTATGACATAAGAAATGTTTACTCACCTACTTTATTGCGCTTGTTGAATTGAATCCTAACTTTGGGATTAATGTTATTATTGGTTGCTGCATTTTTAAGATTGTCTAATTACCTTGTGTATGTATACATAAATGGTATGGTAATGTTTATTTATAAAGCGCATATACACAGGCAAGTGTTTTAAAGCGCTCAAGGAAGGTGAGAACATGGGGGGGGGGGAACAATGGTCGCACAGAGCCCTTGAATTTCTGAGACGATAACGGTCTGCACAGGCAGCGTAAGTGAATATGATACGTTTAAAAGTTTAGATACAGCAAATTGGCCTTTTTTCTCAAGTGCACATTAAGGGGTGAAGACAAGGGAGAACAGACAGAACGATCTTCAGGTGAAGCTGTATACAGATCATGCAAGTGAAGGCCGGGCCAGGGAGGGGTAGGGGTCCAAGTGCAAATAAAGGTTTATACTGTAACTTTAAGTGTGTAAGTGTTTGCTTGCTTGGATATCTGTTTTTACTGATTTCATTGTACATTTCTCCAGTACAGCTCACATTACCCCTCTTAGTACCCAGCGAGAGTCAAGCAGAATACAACACGCATTCTGATTGGCTCTCTCTGGGTCGTTACCCAGCCGAGAATTGAGGGATTCTCGGCCAGGATTCCAGCCTCCTTGTCCATGGCCGGGGACGTGGCAGCCCCTCAGCCAATGAGTAAGCTCGAAGCGGGGCCATCTCCGCACCTCCACATGGCTGGAGGATTCCATCGTCCCCCGCCCGGGACGCAGGTAGTTTTTTAAAAACATTTTGTTAATTTTATTTTTTTTCCTCCCTCCCTTCCGCCGTCCCAACCCCACTTACCTTCTTCTTTTTTTTTTTTTTTAGGGAGCGGACGCGCTGGAACCACTTCTGTTCCCAGCACGTCCGCTCCCGATGGCTGCCATGGAAAGGGAAATCGGACTCCGTTTTCTCTTTCCCAGTGGCCATTTTCTTGGTGGTTTTATTTATTATTTCTTTTTTTTCTGTCCTGAAACGCTGCAGCAATTCGGGACAGAAAAAAATGCTTTTAGTGCCCCGGTCACCTAGATCTTGCAGGCCGGGATACTAAAAACAATATGACCCTCGTGGCGGGGGCATTACACGACTCGGGTAATGCCCCGGGGCCTTCGTATAACTATGGGCCCCGGGGCATTACCTGAGTCGGTAATGCTCCCGCTGCTTCGCTGCTTGGGTCATATTGCTTAATTAAGATAAGCCTGGCTTCTCGGTCACTCTAACAACTTGTGTAGTACAGGCCTATATTAAAAGGTGGGTTACCTTATATCAAGAGATAAGTCTTGTAAAGTCCCACACCAGTTGGACTCTACAAATTCTTACCTAACTGCACCCTCTTATCGAATAGCGTCCCCCTTCCTCTTCGTCTTGAGCTGGACCTCCTCAAATTCCGGAAGCTGCTCAAGACTTTCCTTTTCACCTCGTCCATCCCTTCTTCCCTCCTCTGCTAATCTCAGTCGCTGTGATTGGTGTTCGGGGCCCTGGCCTTCCACACCCATTCGCCTCCGCCACTGCCTGCACGCTGCACTTGCCTTGACACTTACCAGCCTTTGCCACTGTGGGCCTGCACTTTTACACCTGCAGCTCACTCACGAGCACTTCAGCACTTACCCCCACCCCACTCTTCCCCTCTCCTCTCTGCACTTGCACGCTCTGAATGCTCACAAGGCCTAGTAGGTTTGTCTTTATCCTCCAGTGTATTGTTTTCTATCCCATGTTCCCTCCCTGGTGCCGTGTGGGCGCTTTGAAACACAATTTACTTGTTGTACAAGTGCCTAACAAATGCTCAATAAATACAAAATAAACAAATCCTTTTTAATAGGGTGTAATATGTATGAATTTTAAGATTTATTGTATTTTGTTTTTATTCTTTTTACATTTTATATTGTTTGTATGTCAAAATAAAGCTTTTATGGTCATGATTGATTAAATCTCCTGTATTTGCTTTTATTCAACCTGATCACCTTGATCTCTGTGTACTTTATAGGAGTATTGCGCTTAAGTACTTTATAGGAGTATTGCGCTTAAGTACTTTATAGGAGTATTGCGCTTAAGTACTTTATAAGAGTATTGCGCTTAAGTACTTTATAGGAGTATTGCGCTTAAGTACTTTATAGGAGTATTGCGCTTAAGTACTTTATAAGAGTATTGCGCTTAAGTACTTTATAGGAGTATTGCGCTTAAGTACTTTATAGGAGTATTGCGCTTAATGCCCCGATTGGCCTTTCGCATCTCCCTCTTCGCGTCTCTGACTTCCTTATGGAAGTAGTACTGAGTAGGGACTGTGGATGATATTATAAAGCTACCCTTCTGTATTGCTGCCACTGTTTCTCTTAACCGATCTTCCGTCACGTCCACCGATAGGCTGCCAAACTGATCCCCAGTCAGTGGTGCTAAGATTGCTGACAAGATTGTGTACTTTCTGCAAGTTTCTGTGCGACCGGCTAATCCTATTTCCACCACAATGTATGTCGAGGCCACTGTTAGGAGTGATTTTCTATACTCTGGCCTGGTGGGCGGATGTATAGAATGCCAACCTATATTGTGACAGACAACTCTGGGGAGCTCTAGCCAAACCAGTTCAGGTAGCATTGACAGGATAAGTTATTCCAAGGTGGTGAGCTTGTAAACGGTCCACAAGGAGTTCACACAATGGGAATCACAAATACACTTAGGCAGGATGTATAAAAATACAATTATTTATTGGCCAAAACACACTATAGAAAAATGACTACTAGCAAAATAGATGCATATATACATTGACTTATCAGAGGGCAAAATATGCATAACCCCTGCAAAGGAAAGGTAAGGTTATATTTATGCACTCAAGGTCCACAGAGAATGTTCCTTAACTAAAAATGTCCAGCCCTAAATTGTCTGGGGTCTTTTGCCCAATAGTTCAGGTCAAGTTCCACAGCATCTTTGAGGCAGGAGAAAATGCAGATAGGGTCTCTGGGGTCCAGTGAAGGTTTCTAATTGTCAGAGTACAAGTTAAACTAGCTAACAGAAGTAGCCCCAACTTTCAGAAGTCTTGCGCAAGCAATGGCAACGCCAATAGTGTTAGAAAAAAGGTTTATTATTAGTTCATAGTCTTATAAAGGGAGTATAGGGGTAGGTAAGAAGCTCTGTAACTTACCCTCGTACTCCCGATTCTTCCCCAGACTTGGCAGGACAAAGGAAGAGGGCCTGAGGTTGCTTTTCCCACCGAAGTCGCAGTCCTCGATTCGCAGGGGTTGCAGGTTCTAGCTGATCTCTGGTTGGTGTCTTTCACTGTTGCAAGGACTCTTGAATGAAGAATGTATTTAAACACAATGTGGGACCCCTCTCAGGACTGTACTCGAGTCAGGTAAGTGATTTTGGACGGTGGTCAGCACAGCGACACAAAGGGACTCCCCTTGATGCTAGGACGCCAAGATTACGCAAAGGCGGTTTTTGTAGGGCCAGCTGATGATCCCCAAAGTTCCAAGTCGAAACACAGAACAGTGACAGCGGGAGCACAGTAGCCCAAACTCTGAGCTGGTCAGCTACATGATGGTTCAGGGGCACCTCCGGAGACTTTTCTTTGCAGGGCACTGAGCAGACATCATGAATGGATGTTCCCTCCACTCCCAGGATCGCAGCTCCTTCACAGGACTGCTGAAGATCTTCAGCATGACAGCGCTCCTCCGGGACAGCAGCATAAGTTGGTAGACAGGCCTCCTTCCGACGGGTCTCTGGTTTCTTCGCAGGTCTCAGTTGGATAGAAGTCTTGCCTCCTTCAGGTTTCTCCAGGATCTCTGTAGAGTTGATGCAGGAGTTTCATTCTTATCCTAAAAGCCAGGTAAGAGCAGCTGCCCTCACTAGCCAAAGACGGAAGTAGCCCACACACCCTTCCAGTGGTCCAATCAGGACCACTGGCTGCAACACTCATGCATATGACTCGGACACAGTGAAACCAGTTTGTGGATTGGGGCCATACAGTCATACAGTCCCAGCCCACGTCCTGCCAGCAAACCAGTAGCCCGCCAAAAGTTTCTGCTTCCCGGGCACTGGGAGTGCTTAGGATTTCCCTGGCCTCACAGACCAGGAAGAAGGCTAAAGAACTAGATGGCCGAAGGACAAGCGAAAAACCATGTGGCACGGCCATGTTTGTACACTAGCCACAGTTAGTAGCCAAACGTGGTAAGGCTAAAACGAAAAGTCCAACAAAGTGGGGAAAAAGTCACTGCTGCCACCATTCCTTTTAGCACACCTAGAGTAACCAAAAATCCTCTGAGTGTTAGTTTAGGGCAAAACCAAAAAGTGTACCCCATTGCACTGCAGTGTAATCTGAATTGTACAAAAGTTAACCACAAGTGATAAAGTAACCAAAAGTAGTAACACTGTAACACGACTATGGGAAACAATGGGCCTCAATACGAGGAAGGAGGTAACCACGCCGCTTTTTGCGGCATCGTCTACCTCCATTCCGGGTACCGGGTCCAGGTTCCCTGAATGGGGAAGTACTGGGCCATTCCACCCTTGGAGGGCCTGGTATTTCCCCAGTCAGGGAACTCGGACCTGGTACATTCCCCCCCCGCCCCCCCCATTCCCAATTGAGCCCCCAAAGGGCTCAATGGGAATGGGGATCATGCTAACAACGGGGCCGTTAATGACAGGCCCATTGTTAGCATGCTGGGCGGCGTCCTTAGCGGGTTCCGTGAGCAGTCCTCGTAATAGGGCGGTAAGGGGTTAACGGCTCCGGCACCTACACCGGCGCCGCTAACCCCTTACCGCCCTCCTCCTAATGAGGCACAACGTTTTCCAGTACCAACAGCCTGAAGGACATGCCTGTTTCCCAATGACATATGAGCGAAAGCCAGTGCAGTAAAGCTTAAGGCTTCACTGCACTGCAAAAAGAGTAAGTGAGCATCAAAAATAAAGCAAAAGGTTTGGGGGTTCCATAAAGATGTAAGGAAAGGTACAGTACAGAGAAATATTTCCCAACAGTCTCCAACCATCTCCTGTCTGCTAACCTCTCCCCAATCCCTCAATAATTAGATTGAGGATACAGTGATCACTATGCTCGCTCTTGGTGATTGTTAAACCTTATACAAGAGGCAATACATTGTGGCTAACAAAGACCTAGTGGAGTGTCACAGTTTTTCCGGGCAGACTCTGTGGGCTCAGCCATTCATGGTAAACCCTCCAATCATACACATAAGCCCTCTAGCGTGGAGCCTTTCCCTGTTAAGGTACATAGACCAGTGGCCTTTAAACCCTCTAGCACGGAGCCTTTGCCTGTTAAGGTACGTAGACCAGTGGCCTTTAATTTGAAGAATATGTTTGTAGTGAGTCAAGAGTCTTTAAAGCCAACAGATGAGTATATTGTTCCAGTGAAGCGTGGGAGATTAAGCGTCCTTTCCCAATCTGATCACACTAGTGCAGTGGTCTTCAAACTTTTTCATACTTACCCCCTTCCCACCCCCACTTTCAGTAAACCTATTGTTTCTGGCACCCCACCTACAAGTCCCCCCCCCTCCTTTGGTGGGGCCTAAAGGATGTCCAGGGGGGCCCATGCTCTTTACAATGTAAGCAGATGTTTTACTGCTTATATTTTCCATTAAAAGCAATCACCTTAATCCTTTAAAAAAAAAAAGCATCTGGGGCCTTGGCTAGAACTACACCAATCATGATAGGGCAAGGAAGAGGTAGGGTGACTTCCTTCCGCCCCTGAATCCCTGTTATGGGTGTGTGCGCAGTATAATTAATATGCAAGCTTGTCCCCCTTATTCCAATTAAGCTAAGAACCACCACTAGGGTTTATAAATTCACTGGGATCCCTTAATTCGGTTGCAGAGGGTCCAGGTGTCGTGGATGCAGTGGTCACTTTCAGTCCCTGGATTGTGTCCCGCTAAGTGGCGGTTCCTAGGACTGATTAACAACACGAATGGGAGGGGATTGTCGGACAAGGGGATGGTACACGTCCGCTTTCTCTCTGCCTCACCTTTGCTGATGTCCCAACTGCTGCGCATACTGGCTACCTGGCCACCCACTGATATTACGGGTTCAGGCTCCTGCATGATCAGTGGCTCCTGCATGATCAGTTGCCTGTGCACTACCTCCGGGCTACCCAGCCACTTAAGGGACTGTATCTGCAACCCTACAGTCTCTTGACCACCTGCACATATGGGCCACTTTCTGGCAGCACTTACTAGTTACTTGCACTCTTCTTCCCTCGTCCCCCGCCCCCTTCGCACTTCTCCTGCTCCCTTCCCCCTGCACTTGCACGTTCTGAATGACACTAGGCCTAGTAAGATTGTTGTTTTGTCCTCTCTGCCTTGGCTTTTCGTGCCTAGAAACCCTTGTGTACAGGTGCGTTATAAATGACTTAGCATATTAGAAAAGGCTGCTCTGCTAATCAATTATTTAAAACTAATTTATACTTTGCTGTTAGGAAAGAGGGTTATTATCAGATGAGAGAATCTTGTCCCAGTCCTGAGGACAAAATAGTAAAAAGAAGCCAGTAAACAAGAGAAGTGAAAAGAATATATAAAAGGGCATTGCCCAAACCAGTTGGGGGAACACACAGAGAATGGAAGCGAGTCCCCCTAGGAGGAACAGGATGAAAGAGGAGGGAGTTTTAGACCGTCAATTCATAACTAGGAAAGCCTGATAAGGGGTCAAGATACCCCTCTTAGGCAGAAACCTGTGCAGTTCCCTTGGGGACCACTGCAAAAGATTTAAGACTACAGGTGGTTGGCAGTAAACCCAATTGGTAGCAGTCTGTACTACCCAGATTTACCTGGTAGCTGTGGCTGAGCAGCCAGACTTCTCTCAAGATGAGTTAGGCAGTATACACAGCATACACAATAGGGCGAATGAACACAATAGTACAAGCAAACACTGACCAGAGCTTGGTGTAAAAGAGAGATAATTATTTATTTAAGTCACATCTAGTAAAACACACTGGCACTAATATCAAGCAGTTCAAAAACAAAGTCACTAAAGAATATACACTCCCTTAAACGGGTATTAGACAAGTCTTAAGAAAAGCACCACTTATTTTCAGACAGCGGTGAGCGCTTAACGCAGATGGCACCCTAATACTTCAGTTTTAAAAGGGAGAGAAAGGCAAAGCATAGAATGAAACAAGTCCCAACACTTTCAAGCGAACACAGTACGAGGAAAAGGCAGGATTAAACCGTGAAGTTAAAGTTCAAAAGCAGGACCCACTTTAGGAGGGTCAGTGCGAAATGTGTCCAAGATCATACGGTTAATAAGTGCACAAAAGTCTCGAGAAAGGTTCAGAAAGGAGTTGGACCAAAGAAAAGGGACCAGTTAGATGGTCAAGCGGCCAGCACAGTCCAGAAGGTTAAGGATTTACTGACACCTTGTAGCAATCTATAGAAAGGGCGGCCTGGCTGACACGGTACCTTAAAATGGTGAGAATGCTCCAGCGGTGGCAGTTGTTCCTGGCAGTGGATGCAAGTCGGGGCTTCGTCCGGGGGGAGAGAGGATCTCGACGTGGAGGAGAGCCGGAGTCTGTTGCACTGCCAGTGAAGAAACCAGCCGCGGAGTTCCCAAGCAAAAAGGACCGGTCCTGCAATTTGCGGGTCAGAAGTAAGTGGCTATCCAGTTGCCGGGGTGCAGAGCACAGGCAATTCGACCACTCGACGTCCTGTGTTGCGAAAAAGGAGTGGAAACTGGTTGTGCCCACCAGTCAAGGGAAGAAGACTCTCCAGCAGGGAGATCTCCTCTGTCGTTGGGAAGTGGTGAGTCTGTTCAGCAGGGCTCCACCGGTGGTGTCGTCGTTGCAGGTCGGCTCAGCTTCTCCCTCTTCGGATTTTCAGGTCCCGTGGCGGCTTCTGAAGTTCCAGTCCCCAAAGCCCTGGTTTTATGCAGCATACCCCCATTCACGCAGCCTAGCTGTCAATCAAACATGCTAAGTGGTGAGCCGGGCGGCTCACCACTTGGGCCAATCACACAAGAGTGCGACTTGAGTTGCTGAGGCTACTCAGTCCAGGGTGCCTAAACCCCTTCCCACACCCCCTGTGGTACCCAGATAGAGTGGCACCACTTTGGAGGGCTTCTGTGGAGAAGCCCGCCAAAAGTGGAACACAGAGCTCAACCTTGGTTTCAGGATTACAGCGGCGAACACTATCGCCATTTTAGAATAGAGTTCTGGCAAAAAATACCAACCGGTGAATTAATATTAATTAAATAAACCAGCGGTATGTTCGAGGCTGTATTAATTATATATTAAAAAGTGGTAGCCTCGAACAATGGGAAAATCCCATAGGAATATATTTGCGGTCGAATATAAAAAGTAGTATCCACTGCCACCAGCCAAAACTCTCTCAGGGGGACGGGACAGTACCCCCTCGAACAACAGATGCAGGGGCAATCAAATTGCCCCTACCAGTACGTCCACTATAAGATGGTTTGTACTGGTTATGTTAATAATTTGGGTCTAGTAAAGCCAATGGTGACTTTACATGCCCTGGGAGACAGTAGTCAGTCCCAGGGTATGGAGTCTGTTTGGGGGTCGCTACGACACCCCTGTGTTACTGCACGGAAGGTGCTGTGTAACACATATCACAAAAACACATGAGACCCTATGGAGTAAAAGACCCCATAGCCCATAAAACACATACAAAGTCAAAGGAATACCTCAAATCATGTCCAAGAGTGGGAAGAAAAGAGTCTCACTCTTGGCAGGAGAAAAAAAAAACTCCAGAAATCCAGCAAAGCTGCTGGGGGACTTACTAGGTTAGGAAATTCAGCCTAAACAGAGAATTCTCCCTAACAACCTCAACTCGCAAAAGCCTGATATTAGAGACTGGGAAGTGTCTACAAGGGACGACAAGAATGTGAGGAACCACTGCCAGAGAAAACATTCTAAATATAGGACCACAGAAAGCACAAAAACTAAGAACTGATCTCAGAGACGATTCAAGGAGACTATGTCAAGAAATATCTGTACCACAGAGAAAAGGTATAAATAAAGAGACCATCTGAAGAGAAGACCAGGCAAATATAAGAAACTCTCCTGGCCTATTTAAATTCATTGGATATAGTGGTAGGGGCAGATAGTTTGGAAGGAGGACACGTTTACATTGGACTTCCTGACAACTGACTAGCACATTCCTTTAGATGAGTAGAGTGTTCCCTCTTGCAATAGGGAAAGATGGGCCTTTTATTTATAATTTCATTAAAGATATTGAATAATGTCCTCAGTGTGTCCGACTCCTTCCGACCCACCACACAACTCGGTAGTTCTGGTTATGCTGGGTACCATATTTCACTATGTAGTGCCAAGTAACCTTAAGTATAGCGCTGTAACATAACGAGTGTATTTATAAATCGCACGTTCACCCCCGAAGGGCCATCTTGGCGCTAATAGCAGTTGTTTATCCTTACCCAACTTAATGGTACTCCTATCGATCTCGGAAGGAAGAAGGGCTGAGGGAACCTGCCAGGATTCGAACCTGTGACCATGAGGTCAAACAAAGGCCCCTGTAGTGGATGCATTAGTCCACTGAGCCACAGGCCTGGCTGTTCTGGTTATGTCGGGGTATCATATTTCCCTGTGTAGTTTCATGTAACTGTAAGTATAGCGGCAGCAAATCAGTAGCTCTAGATATTGTTTATTTGTAATGCGCCTATACACAAGTGTCTCGAGGTGCAACAAGGCTGGGGGGTGGGGTGGAAACAGGGGAGACGAAAAGTGATCTTACTAGGCCATGTGACATTGAGATCATGCAAGTGCAGTAACCAGAAGTGCAGGAGGAGGGGCAAAGTGCTGGAACAGGGCAGTTGGGCCCGTGACGAGGACAGGGGAAGAGAAGGGGAACAAAGCTAAGTGCAAGGGAGAGGGAAGGAATGGCCATCCAGTCATGTGCAGATGCAGGCGGACGCGGGGGGGGACCAGGGAGGGAGGGTGTGGTGGGTCCGGGGAGAACAAGGGCATGGGTGGACTGGACAAGGGGAAGGGGGGTGCTAGTGCCCTGTAAGACTCTGAAGTAACCAGGGCAGAGGGGTAAAATTGGCTGGGGAGAGGAGAAATGGGAAGGACTTGAGTCACTGTGGTAGGGGAGTAGGAGAGGGAGGGAAGAAAAGGAGGGTCTTGAGAAGCTTCCGGAACTTAAGGAGATCCAGCTCATGAGGCCATTCCAGCCTAAGCCACCTGTGGAGGAGAGCTCTTTCCCCTTACTCTCTGCTTGGAGAAACATCTGATCTGCGGATAGTTGGAGCTCAGTCACCAAAGGGCTCTAGCAGGTAGGTATTTCGAGAGAGAGTGTTGGATGTAGTGGGGTCACAGGCCCCAGAAAGCCTCGTGGAACATGCAGGGTTCCATGTGATATTTTCGCGGCAAAAATATCGCAATGCTAAAATATCGCCGCATTTTTGCCGTGAAAATAACACATGGACCCTGCGGGGGGCACCCCCGGAACCCCCGCTGGCGATATTTTCGCCACCAAAAATATCGCCTATGGCCTTTCCCGACGACCATATGTACGGCAATATTTTTGGTGGCGAAAATGTTACCTGATACCACATGCAGAGGGTCTTGAATTTAATCCTTGCAGCAACTGGGAGCCAGTGGAAGTGCTTCGGTTCGCGCAAGAAAAAATGGCTTATTCCTGACCCCTCAAGGCCATCCCTTTTCTCGCATCGTCCCCCGCCTCTCAGCAATGGCGACCATGACTAGTTAAGGGTGAGAGGCGTCCAAACGTGGGAAGGAGTGTCAAGGCTCCAGCAAGGAAAACTCGTGCCAAATTGTGCAATACCTGATAATGATTTGAGTGCCTTCCATTTGAATTGACCGCCTGTTGTCTTTAACTTTCCATTGGATACCAATACCTGTAAACAGAATTGTACTACCCAAAAGCTGTTTGCTTTTCTGTACTTCTCCCGATGCGGTTGGAACACCAAGAAGGTCACCTTGCCCTTTTATAGCACGCCCTCCGTCTCGTCTCGTGCAACGATCATCTTTGACTATTCAATAGTTGTACAACTGAAGAAAACCTTAAAGGTTTAGCACCTCATTAGCAAACTATGCATACCACTTTAATTATTGACTAGCTCTCTCCTCTAAGAAAAAAAACTTCTCTTTCTTTACCTATATTGAACAATCATTTTGTGAAAACCGACCATCTTATTTCCCTTTCATTACTAAAGGAGGGTGACAAGATGATTGCATGTTATCTGTACACCCCTTCTTAGTTTTGGGTATTAGCTGGTGCTAGAAGCCAAATGTTTTGCCTTAGAAGATCGATAAGAGGGAGATCAGATAGGAGTGAAGGACACACAGCTTGTCTGTGTTTGGCATTTTAATGACTCAATTGACTGCCTATTGCCAGGCCAATCTCTATGGCCATTCCCACTCACTACCCACCCTTCCCCACCCAAAACACATCCTTCTGAAACCTATTTGAATTAGCTCTGTCTAGCAGCAACATCAAACGTTATGCTGTGAATGTAGGGCCTGCCATTGTTATTTTGTATCTGAGAATGGTTCAATTGCAGCTGTAAAGGAACCTTTGGTGTAATAAAGATACCATCACTGTGTGTGCCTTCAGCTGCTCGATTTTATAAGCAGTATGTCTCCTCACATCTGTTCCTTGCATTGAAGTTTTATTAAAAAAGCACTGGCAAAGCCAACACTTTTGGCTTGTGTATAGGATAGACATTTGGCGCGCACACACTGACATCATATGGCCAGGTACTCGCGCCATTTTCTAGCCATTATCATCTTATTCCCAGCTACTGGTAAATGCTGAGCCCTTGTCCATACAAAAGCCATAACGAATGGTTTTGCCAATGCTTGTTTTTGTCCTGATGAAGGTCCCCTACTACAGTCCATTGATTTGCAGTGAAGTCTATTATTTGTATTTATAAGGTTTATATAGCGCTTTAATCCAAAGTGCTTTACATTATTACAACAGGATTACAAAAAAGAATGAAATAGAAGCATATTTACAAACGTGAAACAAACCAAGGAAACAATATGTAGAGCAATTTACCTAGGTAGTAGAAAGGTGAAGGGAGGGGTGAGGAGTAAGGGAAGAGAAGAGGGAGTCAACATGGGGAATATAGATGAAGTTTGAAGGGGGATAGGAGGAGACATAAGAGGGAAAGGAGAGGGTGGGAAAGGTGGGTAGGAGGGAGAATAGGGATCCAAGAGAGAAGTGAAGGAGGTCAGGGCGGGGGATGGAGAAGAGATTTCGGGCAGGCATGGATTTAATCGTGCCAAGAGATTTCCAACTGTTTATGCTAAACAGTTGGCACGATGATGCACACATGGGTTCCTGTGGTATTTGAATGATATGAAGTGTTGAGATTTTGTTAACATCGTTTTGTTGTAAAATAAAATATGTAATTTTGTAATAGAGGTTTGCTGACATATTGGGCATTATTTGATTAACCTTAAGTTTGTGTGTTTTTGAGAAAGTTAGGGTTGATCCAGCTCATCCTAGAATGATGGATTAAATGAGGCTTTCGGGCCCTCTCTGTTAAAGAAAGATCATTGAATCATTCAGGATAAATGCAGGTGTCTTGACTTTGTGTTTTACAAGTGGTTGGTGGACCTGTGGCGTCGAGGTACGTCGATCTTTGTTCTGAGTTTACCTTTTGTAGTGCGTATCAATTAAAATGGATGATTTTAACAAAAAACTGAGGTATTGTGGGGTTTTAGGTTATAGTAAATGTGTATTATCTTGCGTATTTCTAACATAAACACACAACAGTAATAGATTGTGTAATAACCAGACAATTTGGGCTTAGCTAACAATTGGCCAACGGAGTAAGATTTGCTTATAACAAATTTATGGAGTCCATTTGCATAGAATACATTAATTTGAGACCAACATTAATGTGATTTGCTTTACAGATGTCACCCCAGTTTGTTTTTTAGTTTTTCAAGTAACGTTGGTGCTCGCCACTTATTGTATACTATGATAGCTTTGCATATACACTGTCTTAGACTATATGCTTGCCAAAATGGCATCTCATGTGAGCCTACACAGACTCCTAAACCTTCCAACACTACCCGGCAGTGGAATGCCAGAAAGGCAAGTGGACCTGGATCAGCTGGTCTGGAGAGGAGTGTGCCTCGTTCCTCATGCATGCAGAGTAGAAGGGCTGTGGAAGGCAACAGCACAATACAACACCTGTGAGGCCAAGGAGAGAACAAATGAGCAATCCATATCTAGGCTTTCCAGAGATCTCCCACCAACCCGTTGCTCAGGCTTCCTGCAGGTTTCCCCCTACCATGGTGGGATGGTCCAATGGGCAGACGTCCTGGGAAAAGGAAGCATTGACGATCAGGCACTAGAGTACAGAGAGATGGGCATCGCTGAAGGCAGCAGCAAGGTGCTGTTTAATAGACCAAGCACAGGCGGGCAAAGTTATCCACGGTATCACAGCAGGCTGGTGCGATATTAATGATGCAGGGAGGCAGAGGACCTTTACTCCTGCTAGAATTACATTGCCAACTTGTGGTAGTGTTCAGCTGTAGGTTCCTGACAGCCCAGCTGAGAGCAGTTCACCAACTTGTGAAACAATGCAAGGATCTGGGAAAACCTGTGCATTACATTTCTGGTAGAGGAAGATGATAAAGATATGTCTCATGAATGGATCAATGGACTTTGCTATGTTGGGAGGGGGACTGGGTCAAGGGCAGGACTCTGGCTCATTCTGCTTCTTAGTAAAGAACCTGAATTATGGAGTTTTTTTTATTAGTTTCCACTAAGCGAGTTCAGAAGCATGCATGTAGAGACTAGGTTGGAGGTTGTTGAGGTACAGCAGGGCATTCTACTTTTTATTGCAATCGCTTATTATAGTACATTGTGGCCAGATAAATGGATCAACATTCGGGGAGCCCAGAAATTGGATTTTAAGGGTACTCAAGATTGATATGCGCCACACAAGGATATGGTTAGGCCAAGATTGTTAAATATTGTCGGCCTTGACAGCCTAAAAAAAGGGTGTTGCTTCTGGAGGGTGGGTAAACTCGCACAGCCTAAGGTGGTGGCTACACAGATGACGCACCTGAGAACAGATTAGGGAGAGCTTGTCGTCTAAGGATTATCCACTCAAAACATGGAGCATTTTAATCGTGTCATCTCAAACTGGTGTTTGTCTCCCATACTGGAACGCTCAAAGGTTCTCGCATATACTGTGGTGGTAGTGTTAATGACTCCAATCAAGCAGTCCCACTAAGTCAGTGCCTTGTCTGGGATTGCTCAAGGGAAGCCCTTAATTATATATTTTTATAGCAAGTTATACCCTGGATGATAAACCCTTGTATAACACCCCTCTCTTAGAATCCCCCTGACCCCACTGAGCCAAGAAGTAGGTTTGTTTTGCAGTTTAAAAGATTTATTGGAAAATTAAATATCTATATATCACACTTTTCGAAATTAATATTTGATAGCACACTTGTGAATATGATGTTGATCAACAATGGGTAATGTTACAATTAGACACTCTTTCCAATCAGTGAGGAGTCAGTATAGGAAGGATAAGATGGCGGAAAAATACTTTTATGGTTCCAAGGAAAACAATGAGGGAAAAATGCAGTACATAAATAAACTGATATGGTTTCCCAAGAGATAATATGTTCACTTTTCCCCTTGTGGCGATTCACTACCTACCCCCCTCCCCCCCCCTCCCCTATGCAAAGTAAGGAGATGGAAGTAACACACACAGTCTTCAGGAATACAATCACAGTACAATACGAATTCAGCCCCCCCCTCCCCCCCCCCCCTAGCAAGCTTTATAGCACCAGGGATGATTTTGAAACACAGGCAAAATACTTTCAGGTGATTTGCAAGGAAGTGAAATATGCTAAAAATGATTTTAATTCGCTGTAGAGGTTCAGGGTGAGTGAGAGATGCTTTGAAGGAGTTCAGGTCCACACTACAATGATTAATGAGGGATTATCAGGTTGGAAACGGATTTCAGGGAAGGAAGCAAAAAGACGGCTGTTTTGACAGGAGCTAATTTTTCAATTCGCAGCAAAATGTCAAATCGCGGCAAATTTAGTTGCGTGCGTCAAGCGTAATTACGGAGAAAGTATAAGGAGTAGAAAGAGGTTCTAGGCTCGTTGGAAAGCTTAGAATCTTAGCTTTACGATGAAAGTTTAATCACGCTCCTACGATGAACGGATCAAAAGTTATAGAGATTTTTGTGGAGGTAGTTTCTCGAAATGAAAGTAAGATTCAAATGACAAATGACACTTTTGCAGGTTTGAGATCACAGAAGGGAACACAAGATTTCTATGCAGTTTGGACAGGTTAAAATAGTTTGAATTAGATTATTTTAACTAAGAGATGGGTTCTACACAGTTCTGGCTGAGTACTCGCACTATAATTTAAAATAGGAATGGGCCTCGTCACGGATCTGGTCAACAGGTTTTTTCACTCGCCACGGACGGTCTCTGCCTGGTTTTGCTCACAGCTCTCTGGGTCAGCTCTGCTCTGCACTCTGGTCTGGGTCTCTGGTTCTGATCAGGTCTGTGGGTCCGGATACAGCTCTGCTTCCAGGTTCAGATATGATTCTGGCCCAGGGTTCTGGCCAGAATCAAACAGCTCGCCCGGCTGCTTGAATAATTTGCAAAAGATTTTGAGGCCTGCTGAAAATGGATTCAACTGATGGTTGAGGCCTCAATGCTACAAGTTCTGAAGTCTGGATTCTAAGTTCTAGATATGGTCCTTTTGGATATTGTCTGGTCCGGCAGAGCGCTTCATAAGGAAGTTGAGAGTGAGTCCCTTGCCTGTCCAAAGCAGTCTCTTTTTATGTGTTTTGAAAATGGGTGTGTGCGTGGCATAACTAAGCCGGCCCTTTGCAACTTATCATTGGCCAGTTCTCCTCTCTCCCTTGATTGGGGGAACTGAGTTGTGAGTCATAGTGATGAGGTAGGTTTATGGTCAGAGGATCCTCCCCTTGTCAAATTGCACACAAATCTATTTTTGATCCAAATACACATTTATCTATGTACCATTTTTCTAATATTATATGTCCAGTTAACATATTTTCTGTAGCACCAAACCATCCAATCCCTGTCTTTGTAAGATGTTGTGTCCACTTTTGACAGAATTCTGCCCTTTTCATCCAGATAACGACCTCTAAACTTTTCCAGATTTTACACAAATGTGCACAAGGGATATGGGTTTCAGATGCTAAAGTGTCAGATTTTTAACATTCATACATTTGGAGTAACAACCTTATTTCTGCTACTACTCGCTAGAACATACCACAGGGTCCCAACACCTTTTAAAATGTGCACAGAAAAATCACAAGAATAATGGTATTAATTATATAATTTTGACAAGTCCGTTATATGAATTATCCATCTTTTTAAAATTATGCCCTGGCCCAGAGGGGTGTGGTTTGGTTCTCAAAGCACATGGGAAGCTTCTGTCTGTCCCCGCCTCCAGCTCAGGTGGCTCCCAGAGGCACTGCCCCTCCCATTTCCTTCCAGGAGGAAGCCGTTTACGACCCCCCTAATATAACATTTGCCTGAGCCCAGGACAGTGCATTGTTTAGTTTCCTGCAGTCCCCAAGTGCCACTTCCCTAATTCAATCAGAGAGGTGTCATCTCCTTTTGGCAGGGGCAGCAGAAAGCAGCCAGGCCTGGGAACACAGCTGCTGATCAAGTTTCGGGGGTAGTTGTCAGGCAGAATTCAATCTCTTTGAACTTTAAGACTCTTTTTAATCAAGGCACAGTTCTGCAAGACAGCTCTCCTGTCGTAGTTTAGACCACTAGCGCTGGCTTGTGGAAATTGTCGGTACTGCAACTATTTTTTTAGGAGTTGTCTTGAATTTGACAGGAGAATTTTGCTATTGTTTTGATGGGCATCCTGACAGTAGAATGGTGACGTGGAACACCCCACAAGAGGTTGAATCTTGAGAGTGGTCTTGTGCCCATGATTTTAGCAACTTTTTGACATCAATAAAAACGGATTTTTGAACAAAAGTCTCCTGTATTAGCTATCTTGCAATGTTCGAAATGGACATTTTGAGCTTGCACTTCAGAAAAACAGAGGTGATTTCAAGGCGCTTTTGATCTAACAGGCCCTGCTAGTCTTTTGATTTAGTTTTGTTTTGGGATAGAATGATGGGCGGCGACAGCTCATCCCCACATCTATCCAGTCCAATAATTCGACATTGGTCAAAACCCTTGACAATAGCTACCTACACATGACACACACTACCTGCACCAGACACACACTACCTGCAGGTCTGACAAACGGGTGGACAGTTGGGGTGACTATGCATACTATTCACACGTACATACATCTTATTCCAGGGTTGCTGCCACATGGGTTGCAAGAGATGCAGGCTTTGGAATTATCATCCTTTTTAGGTCATGGATCTGTGGAATTATGTTGAGCAGATTCCCCTGGAGTAGGTAGAGTAGAATTTCCACAGTAGATCAACGGGAATAATGTGTGTAATCCCTAAATGGTGGCATCAATTTGTGGATATCAATGGTGATGGGGCAACATCCCCATTAGTTACCAGGGATGTGATGGAAGCAGTTTTTGGTCACAGCACAGAGGGTACAAGGGCATGCTGAGATTGGACCTAAGGTGACAAAAAGGGGTCTGGGTCAGGTTAGGGGAGCCTGGTAAGTAACGGACCGATTTACACCCACTCCTTAACAGTAAAACAGAGTGTGTACGACCTCCTGAAAATGGCACTGTTGTATTTTGAACAGGGAAACGGAAGTGGGATCCCTCTGGCCAATTAAATTTAGTACTTGGCAAGGGGGCATTTATATTAAATAAATTAGGAAGGCAAATGGGGTGATATTGTGGAGTTCAGAGTCTTTTTCATACACTTTTTATTCTTTTGGTCTCGGACACAAACTCCAAATCCATCCCTCATCTCCAGTTTATCTAGGTTTCAAGTCAATGTTTTGAATGTAGTTGCAGCATGGCCTGTGCCATTCTCACCATGGGAAGAGATTGGCGCTTTCCCTTTTAAATGACGATTCTGTCATTGTTTCCTCGATTGTGCTGTTGGGTTATATTATTCATGTTTGGGCCAATACACAAGTCATCAGTGATTACGTAATGGACTGGTCAAGCAGACGTCCGATTGGTGGCAAACGCCTGCTTTTTATCATTTGTGTATGGAAAATGGGAGCTTCCATGTATTAATTTAGTCATTTCTGAATAAATATATAAAATATGCATTTAAAATGTTTGTTCACCAAGCCTGTTTTTCCCTAGTGTTTTGGATGCAACACATTTCTAAATAAAAATGAATTTTATTTTCCTGCTGCATGTTACCTCTGTTCCACTAAATGTTCCCATTGGAGCACCACTTCTCTGCCACCTATTAGGGTGCCTTTCCCCAATAGATTGCACTTGAAAGTCCAATAAGTTACTACGTGAGGTGTTCACATGACTACTACTGAGTAGAGTCTTATTAAATATGCTCCCTGCGATTGTGAAAGTATTGAAACTAATAATGTGCTTCTCCTTTTATGTTAATAGGTGACTGCCCCAGAAAAGCAAAAACAGTGATTGTTCGATTCTCTGGACTATCGCAGTGAAAAGCCTCATTCTTGGAATATGCAATTTCCAAGCATCTTTAGAAGTGCGCAAATTTGGGGTCCAGTTGCCTTTTCAGAGTATTTAGGAACTGGGCTGCGAAGCCTGTTGATACATGATGGCTTCCATCCATGCAACCCCTTCGTGGTAACATCCAGTGACCAAGCGTGTTCATTCTGTAAATCCTGGGGAGAGGGATATCTAGCATGAAACCGACTGTGTGATGTGCAGTAAGAAAAGTATTTTTCATTTGAGCTCTGAATTTGGAAAAGGTTAATTGAAAAGGCTTCTCTTAAGGAGAAGGCACCTGACAAAATAAACTGGCAAGACATGTTACACGTGCACAAAATGTGGGAACAATTGCCATCTCAAGAGCATACTTTCTGCCCACATGAGGACATAGGTATAAAACCTTATCAGTGCACTGAATTTGATAACTGTATCATGCAAATGGACGTCATTATCAGCCACCAGAAAATGAATAAAGGTGAGAAACCTTATGAGTGCATTCAATGTCAGAAAGGGTTTGCTACAAAGGGGGAGCTTACTATCCACCAGAGAACACATACAGGTGAGAAACCTTATGAGTGCATTGAATGTGGGAAAGGGTTTGCTACAAAGGGAGAGCTTACTATCCACCAGAGAACACATACAGGTGAGAAGCCTTATGAGTGCACTGAATGTGGAAAAGGGTTTGCTACAAAGGGAGAGCTTACTGTCCACCAGAGAACACATACAGGTGAGAAGCCTTATGGGTGCACTGAATGTGGAAAAGGGTTTGCTCAGAAAGGAAAACTTATTTGCCACCAGAGAACACATACAGGTGAGAAGCCTTATGGGTGCACTGAATGTGGAAAAGGGTTTGCTCAGAAAGGAAAACTTATTTGCCACCAGAGAACACATACAGGTGAGAAGCCTTATGAGTGCACTGAATGTGGAAAAAGGTTTGCTACAAAGGGAGAGCTTACTGTCCACCAGAGAACACATACAGGTGAGAAGCCTTATGAGTGCACTGAATGTGGAAAAGGGTTTGCTCAGAAAGGAAAACTTATTTGCCACCAGAGAACACATACAGGTGAGAAGCCTTATGAGTGCATTGAATGTGGGAAAGGGTTTGCTTGGAAGGCATATCTTATTAGCCACCAGAGAACACATACAGGTGAGAATCCTTATGAGTGCACTGAATGTGGACATGGGTTTGCTCGGAAAGAAAATCTTATTAATCACCAGATAAAACATACAGGTGAGAATCCTTATGAGTGCACTGAATGTGGAAAAGGGTTTGCTGAGAAACGACATCTTATTGGGCACCAGAGAACACATACAGGTGAGAAGCCTTATGAGTGCACTGAATGTGGGAAAGGGTTTGCTACAAAGGGATATCTTACTCGCCACCAGAGAACACATACAGGTGAGAAGCCTTATGGGTGCACTGAATGTGGGAAAGGGTTTGTTACAAAGCAAGACTTTACTGTCCACCAGAGAACGCATACAGGTGAGAAGCCTTATGGGTGCACTGAATGTGGAAAAGGGTTTGCTAAGAAAGGAAAACTTATTAGGCACCATAGAACACATACAGGTGAGAAACCTTATGAGTGCATTGAATGTGGGAAAGGGTTTGCTACAAAGGGAGAGCTTACTATCCACCAGAGAACACATACAGGTGAGAAGCCTTATGAGTGCACTGAATGTGGAAAAGGGTTTGCTACAAAGGGAGAGCTTACTGTCCACCAGAGAACACATACAGGTGAGAAGCCTTATGAGTGCACTGAATGTGGAAAAGGGTTTGCTCAGAAAGGAAAACTTATTTGCCACCAGAGAACACATACAGGTGAGAAGCCTTATGAGTGCATTGAATGTGGGAAAGGGTTTGCTTGGAAGGCACATCTTATTAGCCACCAGAGAACACATACAGGTGAGAATCCTTATGAGTGCACTGAATGTGGACATGGGTTTGCTCGGAAAGAAAATCTTATTAATCACCAGATAAAACATACAGGTGAGAATCCTTATGAGTGCACTGAATGTGGAAAAGGGTTTGCTGAGAAACGACATCTTATTGGGCACCAGAGAACACATACAGGTGAGAAGCCTTATGAGTGCACTGAATGTGGGAAAGGGTTTGCTACAAAGGGATATCTTACTCGCCACCAGAGAACACATACAGGTGAGAAGCCTTATGGGTGCACTGAATGTGGGAAAGGGTTTGCTACAAAGCAAGATTTTACTGTCCACCAGAGAACACATACAGGTGAGAAGCCTTATGGGTGCACTGAATGTGGAAAAGGGTTTGCTCAGAAAGGAAAACTTATTTGCCACCAGAGAACACATACAGGTGTGAAGCCTTATGGGTGCACTGAATGTGGAAAAGGGTTTGCTCAGAAAGGAAAACTTATTTGCCACCAGAGAACACATACAGGTGAGAAGCCTTATGAGTGCATTGAATGTGGGAAAGGGTTTGCTTGGAAGGCACATCTTATTAGCCACCAGAGAACACATGCAGGTAAAAAAAATGCATAACTGCGTTGAGTGTGGGAACTGGTTTAGTCCTAAGGTACGTCTTATTTACCAGCACTGAATCAAAAATTGTCAAATTTGTATACTCTCTTTTTGCAGCGATTTCTTAATGGCCCCTCTTCAACTTTTCTCTTTCATGCAAATGCTTGGTAACTCTGCTGTGTAGTAGAATAGGGCCTCATTACGAGGTTGGTGGTAGCCGTGCCTGTATGGCAGCCGGCACCGCCACCCGCGAATAGGCTATTACCGGCCCATTACGAGTTGAATGGGCCGGTAATTGCCATTCGTGGGTGGCAGTGTTACTGCACTCCCCATTCCCATTCTGCCCCAAAGGGCAGAATGGAGATGGAGATGGGGATCATGGATGCACCGGCACCGTTAATAACAGGGCCGGTGCAGCTGCAGGTTTTGCTCGTGGGTGCCGCACAGGCCGCCAGGTCAGACCTGGTGGGGTGTCGGGCACCCGCGAGTAAAACTCATACTTTGGTGGTACGGTGTGAACGGTGCCGGTGCCATACCGGCACTGTTCACACTGTACCGCCAAAGTTATAATGAGGCCCATAGTCTTGGGTGTGTCTCTAATTTATAACATTGTTCTTGTGCTTACCAATACATACTAATGACTATGAATGGAGCTGGATATCTGGTCTCTGGTGTGCTCACGTTTAATCATGAATGAGGAAAAAGGAACAGAGGTCATGGGGGTGTGGTGTGGCTCCACTACTTACACTGGCCTCAATGTATTTTCTGGTGCAAAATGCATAGAGGCACAGAGCCGTGCCAAGCTCCCTGATGGCAGAAATGTTTCTAGAGAACAGCTGCACTGGGATATGGATATCATAAATGAGTAAACTGTGGCAGGAAGGAATCCATTAGAAATGCCTCTACTGGGAATTTACTGGGAATTACATATGTACACCCCCATAAAGTAATTTTACTAGCAACATCAACACATAGGGATTAAAATACTGCAAATTTCAATTATTTGGAGCCCTCCTGACTAATAAAAATGGAGAAGGCTATATTCTCACATGGCAATTAGACTAAGCTTGGCACAACACATGTGCGCAAAGACTGTTTTGCAAAGGGAAAACATGGATAATGGCATTCATAAAACTGGACTCTACAATATTACTCAAACCCATTTCCAAGAAATGCATGCTTCACCAGGAGTGCCATCCTTGCTGAATGCTGCAGTGTTTCCACTGTTTGTAGCATGGTCTACAGTTTTCTATTCTCCTCAGGATCCCCTGTACTGTATTACACTTTTGCCTATCTCTGTTGGAGCATTTAGGATTAGTAGATGATTCCCTGGCCTGGGATCGACATGTGGGGGTGTGATTGCACAAGGGAGGGTGCATGCCCACTATTAAAGCACTAACTTAAAATAAATTGGTTTGATGAGCAGGGCACAGAGAAGATGTCAAATTATGTGGACATGTATTTTAGAAAAGTGTCATTTTGTGAATAGAGTAGAAAGGGCAAATGTAATAGAAATATGCACTGTGTTGTGAGACAATAAAAGTCATGCAAATTTGGAAATGAAATGGTGCCTTTCTGTCTGAAATGAGAGTTTTGGGTTTAATGATATCACAGCTGTTCTCTAAATTCCAAGCAGAAATAGTGTTTATAAAATAAAGCTGGTCTTGGATAAACTGACATGTCTAATGTAAAAGTCTCCCTCCCAGTCTCACGGAGTGAAATGCTGATGAAATGAATATTGAGCTTCAGCCAATATGTCACTGTGTTCATATTAAAAATAAATTGTTAGGAACTCAATTGGTGTTAAATCTTTTTCCCTGACTTTTTGTGTAAACTGCCTCCTGAAACAGAGGCGATTCATTTGTTTTAATTAGTGGGACCACCTCTATTCCAGATTTATGCTGAAATGTATTTTTTATTTTTGGATTTGTAGAGCGTGCTACATCCCACAGGCAGTGAGGCGCTATAAGGACATGTAAGAGAGCTTGCTTGAGGCTTACAGGAGTGCAGCCCATGGAGAAATGAGTAATACATTTTGCTTGGCTACAGGCTAATACTTTACAGAACAAACCGTAAATGAGCGACAGGAAGAACACAGATAAAAGAATGCATAGCATGATGGGATGGGCCATTCAGACAAATAGCCTGGTTTTGAAGCTGCATGAAAATCAATCATCCTGATTGGGGCTGGGAGGGTGTTCCAAAATGTTGCGGCCATGGTTGGGAAACTGGATCCCCCAGCACATGCTCTACGTGTGGGAGGTGCAGTGATACGATTGGCATAGGCAGAACTAGATGCTCTGGAGGAGGTCTGTTTGGTGATCCTGTGTGCTAAGTACGGGGGCGCCAGGCCATGAAGTCATTTATGTGTGAGGGCCAGTGTTTTGAAGACCATCCTTTCCTTGACAGGTAGCCAGTGTACCTGCCTCCTGACCTCAGAAATGTGATCCCTGCTTGAGATGCCTGTTGCGGCCCTTAAGGCATTGTTCTGAGCTATTTGGAGTTTAGCCAGATTCTTCTGGGATGTCCCAACAAAGAGGGCATTGCAATAGTCCAGCCTTGAACCAATGATGGCCCTTGCGATGGTCATGCAGTTCTGTTGGGAGAAGAAGGGCCTAATTGCATTGATCAGTTTAGAGTGCTAGGCTGCGGAGGATGCAATGGCATTGACCTGCCTATCCATGGGCAGGCTAGGTTCGAGATACATGCCCAGAGTCTTGATTACTTGAGACACTGTGATGGGAATGTTTGTCTTAAACTTTCTTGTTATTACCATGGAGGGAGTGGGTAGTGACAGATGAGGTGGGGTAAGGGGGTGGGAAAGAGGTGATCAAGTAGGGAGCTGCTCGTGACTGAGGGGGTGGGGTAACATGAAGGAGGTGGTAATGGTTTCAGTGGATGGGTGGGAAAGAGGTGAACGTGGTGGGAGGTGGTAGTGATGGAGGATGTGGGGTAGGGAGGAGGTGGTGCTTGTGTTCAAATCTGCAGGGTGTGCCCTTCCACACCTTACCCTTTATCGGCATTAAAGAAAACATGGAGGAAATTAAGATAAGTGTTTACAAATCAATGGATTGATACAAAATTGTGAATTAAACCCACATTCAACATTTGCTGTTTTTGTATAAACATTTGCTAGCATGACCTGCCACTTTTCTTACAACAAATGCGATGGATGAACTTTCTTTTGCATAGAATTGTGATAACTGCGGAGTATACTGCGACACAAGTTAGCATAGCTCTCAACCATTTGTGTTGCAAAGGCGGGTGAACATCACCCGATTTTGTTTTTTGGTGGGTGAGACGCCCATTGGAATTAATGGGCGTACAAGAGGCTTGGCGGGTGAGTCAGCCCTTTTCAAGGCGGGTGACACCTGCCAAAAGTGTGAGAGTTGAGAGCTGAGTTGGACAGGATTTTGGCTGAAGACTTTTTGTGTTGGGGAAAGGCCTCGCTGTCCCTGCACTAGTAGAGTTTCCCTACCTAAACTCAAAAATAAGGATCTGTCGGTGCCAGAAGTCCAAAACAAAACCATCCTGTGTGGAAGTACTATTCTGACCCTCGCACTCTAAACAAATGAATTCTAAGGTGAAAAGGATGAATTCTGAGGTGAAAAAGATAATGTGCCTCAATATGACTCTGGCGGTAGCCGGCTGGCGCCGAATTTTTTTCTGCCCGGAAAAAAAATATTCCCCATTACCATCGGGTCCCATAGGACTCAATGGGAATGGGGAGGACGGTAGCACCAGCACCATTAATAACGGAGGGACAGCCAGGGCTGTAATGCCCCAGTGATTCCCCATTGCCAGGTGCCGGAAAAAAAATATGGCCTAGGGGAGGCCAACGTGAAGTTTCAAAGTGGTCATACGAGGGTCAAGCTAAATCCCTTGTACAGTCGAAAGTCTTTGACACGTTGTGAAAGCTAAGTGAACAGTGATAATTGGCAAACGTGAACCTGACTGAGGGATGCCTGCGCATTGGGGTAAATAGTAATATACCCGAGAACATTGTGATGACAAGTATGATCCCGACTGAGGGATGCCCACAGTGAGTTAATGGTCTGAGCCTGATCGAGGGGGTGGCTAATGTTGATTAAAGGATCAGAGCCCGGCTGAGGGGGATCCAAGGTGAAGAATAGTCACACGATGTGAACATTAACAGAAGGAACTTTTGTTTTGTGTCTATAACTATCAGGCCCTCTAAAGCAAGAGACTTTGCATGAACGAGACTTTGGTACAGAAGGCCCTTATATTGTGGAAAGGAATTGTAAGCTTGTGCCGGAGAACCCCTAAAGTGTGCTGTGCTCAAGGGTCCCGCCTTGTCCCATGCTAAAAACGTGGGGAAGGGAGACCCCAGCTTTAGCATCCTGACTTATAATTTTGTGAACACTTTTTTTTCTTGTGAACATTATCCAACACTATTTTGTAGCATAGCGGTAAGGATGGGCAATATTTTAATTTAGTATAGGCCCTTTTTATGTGACTAGGCTCCACTAGGACTGTATTGTTAATGTTTGATGGTTGTAGTTTGCTCCCAACTTAGATTTAGGTTTAGTTTAGGGGTTTATTTCACCCATTTTTGCAGTTTAATAAACACCCTTGAACTGTGATCACTTGTGTCTGTCTTACTTTGAACCCATTCCTTCCTTACAGGACACAGGTGTGCGCTTGCTGCCACTAGAGCGCTGCCTGTGCTCATGGATACCTGTGCTCCGCATTACTCCTCTCCTCTTCGTCATCCCAGTGTTATGGGAATAGTGGTGCTTTCCTGAATGCACTGTATGAATGTTTGCAATGGGTTTTAAAGGAAACTAGGTTTGGAAGAAGAGTAGGTGGAGTTGGAAAAAGTGTTTTGTAATTTTACAAGGCCATTTAGAGTTGGCCTTCTGGGTGTGACAAGATTTGTACTACTCTCCATGGCGCAAAGAGGGAAGGTGTTACAATAGGCTATGGGGAATTGGAGATGTATCTTCAGAAAGGAAATGGGGATACCATGTCTCACCCGATGACACCATAACCATCTCCTGGAGGCTATCTCCGCCATGTGTTCCTCCCTCATATAACCGCCCCCAGGGTCAGGTTCAGGTAGTGACAGCTGTCCCCTGGCCACATGGGAGGAGGTCACAGCCGGTAGAGGAGCTCATTTTCAGGCTACCCTCGGCCTCCTCTTCCCCTCCCCCATCTCTGTCTTTCTGCTATCCATGAATGGTGTGCCGCCAACGACATCTGCCTTAATGCCAGTAAGTCTGAGATTCTACTCATCAGCACACCCACTCACTCCTTCCCTGCAGCTCTCTGGCCGGCCTCTCTTGGCCCTCTTCCTGCTCCTACCTGCAAGGCAAAAAAAACTCTGGGTCATCTTCGACTCCACACTCTTTCTCTCCTCACATATCTGACGTCTCTAAGAAGTCACACTACCAGCTACACCTCCTCAGAGGTATCCTTCCTTTCCTCTCCTTCCCCCAGAAGCTCACTGTCTCTAGAGCCCTGGTTCTCGTGAAGCTGGACTACTGTAACAGCCTCTATCTAAATCTGCCTGCCTCTACTCTCCGCCCTCTGCAACTCATCCAGAACAGGACTGCGAGACTTGTCCTTGGCCTCAAGCCCAGGGACCGTATCTCTCCAGGACTGAAATCACTACACTGGCTCCCAGTGGCTGTGAGGATTAAGTTCAAAACCCTCTGCATTGTCCACAAGGCCTTCTGGGCATTGGGCCAAAATACCTCCAACTCTCTCTTCCTAAATATCTTTCTTCTCGAGCTCTTCGCTCATCCGCCTCCAACTCCCTCAGGGTCAGCCGCTTCTCCAAGCAACGAGTTGGGGGTAGATCTCTCTACAGCAGGGGCCTCCCTCTGGAACAGCCTTCCTGCCTCCCTGAAACTTGAGGAGAACCATCTCCGGTTCCGGAAGCACCTCAAAACCTTCCTCTTTGCCTCCACTTTCTCTCCCCTGCTAACATCACTAAATCTGCACCAAATCTGTGACTGGGCCACTCACCGATCTCGGTCCTTGGCCCAGCCACTCTTCCCTGCACTGCCTCCCTGGCAACCCCTGCACTGCGGGACTGTCTCTGTATCCCTTCAGCCCCTCCTCCTGGCACTTACCTTGCACTTGCCATCAGCTGACCCTTATTATTCATCTTGTATTCTACTAACCCTGTACTGCACTTTCCCCTCTCCCTTTCCCCTTGCACTTTTTCCCTTCCCCTCTACCCTTGCACGATCTGAATGACACCTGGCCTAGTAGGATTGTTGTCTGTCTCCCCTTGTTACCCCCACCCCCCTGCCTCGTCGCGCCTTGAAACACTTGTGTATAGGCCCGTTACAAATGCCATATCATATCATGATACCATCAGATAATCACAATCCCATGCTTTTTTGCATGGCATTGTGATTCCATTGCTTTTTTTGCACGGGATTGTGATTCCTCTGGTGTTTTTTGCACAGGAGTCTGCATTACCTCCATATAGACACCCACGAGCATGTACACCCCAGCACCTACTCCACTGCCCTCTTCCTTCCTGCACTTGCACGGTCTGAATATTCACAAGGCATCGTAGGTTCGACCATTCCTTCCCCACTATATTTATATTTGTGTTTATAATGTACTTCAATCCCATGTCCCCCACCCCTCTTGCCGCGTTTAATACACAGACTTAATTTTCTGTATAAGCGCCTAACAAGCAAACAATAAATAAAATGAAATAGCAGTTCCTTGTCCCAGTGCTTTCTTATGAAAGGTGCTCCACATGCTGACAGAACTCATACCAAGAAAATGTTTCAACCTCCTGCCTCATTCAGGGCATAGAAACATTGTGCCCAGCCAGAATCCACCTGTTTTCCTATTGGAGTCAGAAAGGTCATTATGGGTTCCTAGTCATGGGGAATGTGAACCTGTTATGGTGGAGGGAAAGAGGCGAGAATTTGAGGAAATGTGCTGGTGGTGATGACATGAGTTTTGGAGAAATTGAGTATCGGGTGGTAAATTGTCGCACACTTGGGAATTTTAGACAGATAATCAGTGCTGTGGGAAGAACGCTCTGGTTAAAGGAGGGAAAGAGAAAAGTATTTGGATAAGAGCTGCTAAGGGATCCCACAGCAGGAGATGTGCTTGCTTAGGAGCTGGATGTAAAGAGGAAATTGTAGAGGTCAAAGAACACACACAACTGAGGAACTCCTCTGATAGAGGGGGTCAAGAGGATGTTGTGGCATGCAAGGAGGAGAAAAACGGGCATTTCAGTAAGTAGGTAGCAATACAGGCTTGGACACTGCCCTGCAAGATGTGGTGCAACAGTCAAAAAGGACGAAGTTGGCAACAGTACAGAAGGCATCAGAAATCCGAGAGAGTGGTGAGGAGGTTTGAAGCATGGGCGAGTGCTGTTTCACTGTGGAATTCAAATGGGATTTGGGTGTTAATGTGTTAAGGTGAGGGTGCTGCTGAGTCCATGCATCCCAATTTATGACGATGCAGCTGAGCACCATGTGCTCATGAAATCTTAAATAGTTCAGAAGTGAGACATGACGTGTTAAGCAGGGTTTATGGCATCAACTGTTCTGTATTTACTCTTATCCCCTGCCGCCCCCCAACTAAACCCCCCATCAGAAGTAGTGACGGAGTAGAACAGCAGGCAACCTATTGTAGGTTAGGAAGATTGCAGTGAACCGGAAGATGTTGAACATGTGAGAGCAGTATGTGCAAGGCAGGGGTGTCAGCACCTTAACTGATCCTGGGTGACAATGGATAGAAAGAAGCACGGGAAGTGTCAGCAGACCAAAGGACGAGTGCTGTTCCTGCTACAGTAGTGGGGGTAAAAAAGAGACAGGCGAAAATTGGAAGGGTGTGTGTAAGTGTGATGGGAAGAGTGTCATGAGGGGATGGGAGTAAAGCACAGCCAATTGGGGTGGCAAGAATGGGCTGGGGGACCTTGATAACTTACAAGTCTGGGAGCAAAGGGAGTAATGTTACTTCATAATATGTGGCAGTACCTAACCACATACAAGCTGCATTTATCATACCGACTGTACCATGGCTCTTCATAGCTGTGAACAAATTACTCGTGATCTGCATGAGTACCGGCTAAACTGTCTAACCGGACCGACATTGCTACTAAACCAGCAGTGATCCAAATCCTAAAGGTGAAACGGGTAGAGCCTTATAGGTCCTGCACCTTCACCTCGTTTGCTGATGTGGCCTGAGAATGGGCTTTATCTACAGGAGTGGTGTGAGCTGATAAAGTTGCAACACAAACAATAGTACGATGGTGTCAAAATAAAAGAATGTCAATCAAGGCTCTGAAAATAGGAACTTTAGTAACAATGATCAATGGACACAACAAATTAAACCAGTTAGACCGGGGAGTGCTGCAAGTGTGTTTACTGTTACTGGAGCTCTACACTGACAGTCCAAACCAGAGTCTTTCTACAGTCTCCATCTGTGTGAAGGCGGAGCATCCACGCTAAAACCTGCAGCTACAGTGAAGCGGATTAGTGCAAGTGTGTTTACTGTGTTTCCTGCTGGTTGCTTGATGTTCCCAGCCCTGCTCTATGGAAAAGTTACATCACCCCAGGGGACATTTGAGCCAGTGTTTTCAAAGAGGCAATGGACGGAAGCCTGGGGAGGGGAGTGCTTGCTGGTGAGTAAAGTGAGTCACACAGGTATGCTGTGCCTGCTAAACGGTTCTTGTACTCTTAGCATAGCGAGCGCTCCTTGCATTGATATGAAGGTTGTAAACCAGAAGGGGCATCTACTTCTATTTTCTCCCTCTATACAGACTTGCTCAATCCGCCCAGCCTGTCACAAATGAGTATTTACTCCTTAAGGAGTGGTGCAAAGATCTTCCACACCGAAAACATGGCGGCACACATTGGGATAACCGATCAGGATATGATATGATAGTTTATTTATATAGCGCCTATACACCATGTGTTCCAAAGCGCTTCAAGGCAAGGGAGGGAACAAGGGAAAATACAATGACATTCTTACAGGCCATGAACAGTAAGGATGTGAAATTAACTATCGTACTCGGCCTGACGACATTTCAGATAGTGCAAGAGCTAAGACATAGATAAGGAAGGGAGAGGGAGAGTGGGAAGGAAATGGAAACAGACAGGCGACTACCGTACTAGGCCTGATGACATTTCCGGTAGAGCCGGAGAAAAACAAAAGGTGAGGGAGAGGGGTGCAGAAAGGGAGGGGAGGAACACAACAAGCGACTATCGTACTAGGCCTGACAACATTTCAGATAGTGCTGGAGGGGGGGGGGTGGGGAGGAAAAAAACAGTAATGGGAGTGTGGAGGAAACAGACGAGGTTGCTATCATATTAGGTCCAGGGACAATTCTGATAGAGTAAGTGCATAGACGAAAGTAAGGGGAGGAGATAGGAAAAGGGAGAAGGGAAAGGAGGAGAGAACAGAGAGTAAGCAGTCAAAAAGAGTGGAGAAGCAAGAGTGGAGAGCGAATACAATTGCAGAAGTCAGTAGTAACACATAATGTTGCAAGCCAGGATACAAGATGAACAGCATGATTCAGGGCCACCATGAGTACAAGATGCAAAGGAAGTCCAGCATGAAAGTTGAGAAAGAGTGACGCACTGTGAATGAATGAAGGCCATAAAAGTCAAATCCAGCATTGGCCACAAGACGGTGATGGTGAAACCAGAATGTATCAGGACAGACTCCTGCAGAAGTAGGCTGGAGGAGGTTGAGGGGGAGCAGGGTAGAAGAATCAAGCAAAACAGGTAACACCTGTGTGCGAGAAGGGGGGGCACAAGGGAACATCACAGGGGGACCAGAGGGGGCGGGGAAGGCCTGTGGGGACAGAGGGGGTTACACATGTTGGTGCATGCTTACCTTCTGTCTGAGCAGGGGGTCGGGGCCCTGGGTCCTCCTAGTTCGACAGCTGCAAACAGGAATTGCCCTTTTCTTCGTCTGCCCTTCACTGCAGACGCCCGGGCCGAGACAGAAACAAAGCCCCCCCCTGCGTCTCCAGTGCTTCCACCTTGAACAGACACTGCGTTACTACAACTATCTTGTATTATTACGAACAAAACAATTATAGAGATCCCCGCCGAGCCAGTGCAAGAAGTGATCATCCGAATAAAAAATGCTTTGCCACAACAGATTGAGACAATCTTGGAAACACAGTATGTTTCTTTTTCTACACGGCCTCACATTGTGACATATGAAAACTTGTCCCAATCCCCACTGTTTTTTTGCCTAAGAGTCCTTGGACCCTAAGCAAATGCCTTCACCTCTGGACCTTCCACTGCAGGATTCCTCTCAAAATGAAGAGGGATCCATCCACATGCATACTACCATACACAACGTACCCAACAAATCGGGCTCTATCCTTCATGCTCTGATCTTTACCCTTTTCCGGATGGTGAATCCATACGACTCAATCTCTGAGGAATTTTGCAAACAGCACGCCCTCCTAACTACAATGTCCTCCCGATTGGCATTTCTGGAGGGTTTCATCCATGGAAGGGTTCAATGCTAAGATGAATGTTCCGGCAAAGTAGGGGTACCACAGTCAGGAGGGAGGGGGGGTCAAGAAGCCAGTACTAGTTCTGCCCTTGAGCCCCTCTCTCCAAAAAAGAAAGTAACCAAGCAGTGAAAACGGAGAACATTAAACACAGTGGGGAAGGAAACAAAATGGGTCAGTTTAAAATCAAAGAAACCCAAAAATCAGACTATTCTCCCAAAACGAGGGTGAAGAGGATCACAGAGTTTCATGAGGAGCCTATGGCGTAGTCAGTCCCCCCCCCCCCTACAATCGAGGAGGTTGCAACTACCAACAACCACCAAATCTAATCTAACCCCTGCAAAACACACAAGCAAAAAGCCAGCATGTGCCCCCTAGGAAGGCAAAGAAGTAGTCAAATAAGCAAACAAAGGGCTCCGCGGAAGGGCTGAAGGGCCTAATTGACAAGTTTGTAAAACCCACCGGAAAATCTGTAAAAAGTTCGGATCACAGCGTCCTGGAAATGTATTCGGACATAGAGAGTGTGGGTGAACCAGCTGACCTAAGCTTGGCTCATATGGAAGATTCACGCCAACCTCTGCATTGGTAAAGGCATTGACCACGGCGGAGCAGCAGCAATTGGAACACCCAGTGGAAAGCCAGAACAGACTACAGGAGAGGGCTCTGCAACTGGTGCCATTTTCCAAATACAGGCCCTGGGGCCCAAATATCCACTAGAACCAAGCCCTGGTAAGTTGAGACAGCCTACAAACGACTGTCAGTCTCCTAAACCCAAGTGCTCTGATGTGCAAAGAGCGGAATCGCGATGCCCAGGAAATCAATTGAGCACAGCAGCCTACTTGGGAAAGTGAAGTGAGGGATAGACCACGATCGCTAAGCATCCGCTTTGAACGACGACTAACCCATATCTGGGAGAGACAAGACCATATTCCTACCATATGAGGCACCTCCTGGGGCAACAACCCACACCCCCAATCTTTTTTCTTCAATTATTCTTGCCTTGATAAGGACCCCTTTGGGTCGAAACACATGTCAGCTGACCACCATTTAGACCAAGTGTCTACACCATAATAAATAAATAATCTCACTGAGAAATACTACATCCTAGCATGAGAATCAGTGTATGCATAAGATTCACTCAAACCAAAAACTGCAAGGTAACCACGACTGTCTATAATTTCCTTACTAGAGGCGTGGGTTCGCTTCTACCAACCTGGGACCTTGCATAGATATATCCGGAGCATTAGACTAAATGACAAGCTCAGCTCAGGAGTGTTCATATCTCTCAGGAGTGTTCATATCTAGAGCCCCGCCTTCTCTCTACCCTAGCATTGTACTACCTGGGCCCTTGCCTAGATATATCCAGAGCATTAGACTAAATGACTAGCTCAGCACAGGAGTGTTCATATCTAGAGCCAGCCTTCTCTCTACCCTAGCATTGTACTACCTGGGACCTTGCCTAGATATATCTGGAGCATTGGACTAAATGACTAGCTCAGCACAGGAGTGTTCATATCTAGAGCCCAGCCTTCTCTCTACCCTAGCATTGTACTACCTGGGACCTTACCTAGATATATCCGGAGCATTGGACTAAATGACTAGCTCAGCACAGGAGTGTTCATATCTAGAGCCCAGCCTTCTCTCTACCCTAGCATTGTACTACCTGGGACCTTACCTAGATATATCCGGAGCATTGGACTAAATGACTAGCTCAGCACAGGAGTGTTCATATCTAGAGCCCCGCCTTCTCTCTACCCTAGCATTGTACTACCTGGGACCTTGCATAGATATATCCGGAGCATTAGACTAAATGACTAGCTCAGCACAGGAGTGTTCATATCTAGAGCGCCGCCTTCTCTCTACCCTAGCATTGTACTACCTGGGACCTTGCATAGATACATCCGGAGCATTAGACTAAATGACTAGCTCAGCACAGGAGTGTTCATATCTAGAGCCCAGCCTTCTCTCTACCCTAGCATTGTACTACCTGGGACCTTGCCTAGATATATCCGGAGCATTAGACTAAATGACCAGCTCAGCACAGGAGTGTTCTTATCTAGAGCCCAGCCTTCTCTCTACCCTAGCATTGTACTACCTGGGACCTTGCATAGATATATCCGGAGCATTAGACTAAATGACTAGCTCAGCACAGGAGTGTTCATATCTAGAGCCCAGCCTTCTCTCTACCCTAGCATTGTACTACATGGGACCTTGCATAGATATATCCGGAGCATTAGACTAAATGACTAGCTCAGCACAGGAGTGTTCATATCTAGAGCCCCGCCTTCTCCCTGCCCTAGCATTTTACTACCTGGGACCTTGCCTAGATATATCCGGAGCATTAGACTAAATGACTAGCTCAGCACAGGAGTGTTCATATCTAGAGCCCAGCCTTCTCTCTACCCTAGCATTGTACTGCCTGGGACCTTGCCTAGATACATCCGGAGCATTAGACTAAATGACTAGCTCAGCACAGGAGTGTTCATATCTAGAACCCCGCCTTCTCTCTGCCCTAGCATTTTACTACCTGGGACCTTGCCTAGATATATCCAGAGCATTAGACTAAATGACTAGCTCAGCACAGGAGTGTTCATATCTAGAGCCCCGCCTTCTCTCTGCCCTAGCATTGTACTACCTGGGACCTTGAATAGATATATCCGGAGCATTAGACTAAACGACCAGCTCAGCACAGGAGTGTTCATATCTAGAGCCCCGCCTTCTCTCTGCCCTAGCATTGTACTACCTGGGACCTTGCCTAGATATATCCGGAGCATTAGACTAAACGACCAGGTCAGCACAGGAGTGTTCATATCTAGAGCCCAGCCTTCTCTCTACCCTAGCATTGTACTACCTGGGACCTTGCCTAGATACATCCGGAGCATTAGACTAAATGACTAGCTCAGCACAGGACTGTTCATATCTAGAGCCCCGCCTTCTCTCTGCCCTAGCATTGTACTACCTGGGACCTTGCATAGATATATCCGGAGCATTAGACTAAATGACTAGCTCAGCACAGGAGTGTTCATATCTAGAGCCCCGCCTTCTCTCTACCCTAGCATTGTACTACCTGTGACCTTGCCTAGATATATCCGGAGCATTAGACTAAATGACTAGCTCAGCACAGGAGTGTTCATATCTAGAGCCAGCCTTCTCTCTACCCTAGCATTGTACTACCTATGACCTTGCATAGATATATCCAGAGCATTAGACTAAATGACTAGCTCAGCACAGGAGTGTTCATATCTAGAGCCCAGCCTTCTCTCTACCCTAGCATTGTACTACCTGGGACCTTGCATAGATATATCCGGAGCATTAGACTAAATGACTAGCTCAGCACAGGAGTGTTCATATCTAGAGCCCCGCCTTCTCTCTACCCTAGCATTGTACTACCTGGGACCTTGCATAGATATATCCGGAGCATTAGACTAAATGACTAGCTCAGCACAGGAGTGTTCATATCTAGAGCCCCGCCTTCTCTCTGCCCTAGCATTGTACTACCTGGGACCTTGCCTAGATATATCCGGAGCATTAGACTAAATGACTAGCTCAGCACAGGAGTGTTCATATCTAGAGCCCCGCCTTCTCTCTACCCTAGCATTGTACTACCTGTGACCTTGCCTAGATATATCCGGAGCATTACACTAAATGACTAGCTCAGCACAGGAGTGTTCATATCTAGAGCCAGCCTTCTCTCTACCCTAGCATTGTACTACCTATGACCTTGCATAGATATATCCAGAGCATTAGACTAAATGACTAGCTCAGCACAGGAGTGTTCATATCTAGAGCCCAGCCTTCTCTCTACCCTAGCATTGTACTACCTGGGACCTTGCATAGATATATCCGGAGCATTAGACAAAATGACTAGCTCAGCACAGGAGTGTTCATATCTAGAGCCCCGCCTTCTCTCTACCCTAGCATTGTACTACCTGGGACCTTGCATAGATATATCCGGAGCATTAGACTAAATGACTAGCTCAGCACAGGAGTGTTCATATCTAGAGCCCAGCCTTCTCTCTACCCTAGCATTGTACTACCTGGGACCTTGCCTAGATACATCCGGAGCATTAGACTAAGTGACTAGCTCAGCACAGGAGTGTTCATATCTAGAGCCCCGCCTTCTCTCTACCCTAGCATTGTACTACCTGTGACCTTGCCTAGATACATCCGGAGCATTAGACTAAATTACTAGCTCAGCACAGGAGTGTTCATATCTAGAGCCCCGCCTTCTCTCTACCCTAGCATTGTACTACCTGGGACCTTGCCTAGATACATCCGGAGCATTAGACTAAATTACTAGCTCAGCACAGGAGTGTTCATATCTAGAGCCCCGCCTTCTCTCTACCCTAGCATTGTACTACCTGGGACCTTGCATAGATATATCCGGAGCATTAGACTAAATGACTAGCTCATCACAGAACTGTTCATATCTAGAGCCCAGCCTTCTCTCTACCCTAGCATTGTACTACCTGGGCCCTTGCCTAGATATAACCGGAGCATTAGACTAAATGACTAGCTCAGCACAGGAGTGTTCATATCTAGAGCCCCGCCTTCTCTCTACCCTAGCATTGTACTACCTGGGCCCTTGCCTAGATATAACCGGAGCATTAGACTAAATGACTAGCTCAGCACAGGAGTGTTCATATCTAGAGCCCCGCCTTCTCTCTACCCTAGCATTGTACTACCTGGGCCCTTGCCTAGATATAACCGGAGCATTAGACTAAATGACTAGCTCAGCACAGGAGTGTTCATATCTAGAGCCCCACCTTCTCTCTATCCTAGCATTGTACTACCTGTGACCTTGCATAGATATATCCGGAGCATTAGACTAAATGACTAGCTCAGCACAGGCGTGTTCATATCTAGAGCCCAGCCTTCTCTCTACCCTAGCATTGCACTACCTGGGACCTTGCATAGATATATCCGGAGCATTAGACTAAATGACTAGCTCAGCACAGGAGTGTTCATATCTAGAGCCCAGCCTTCTCTCTACCCTAGCATTGCACTACCTGGGACCTTGCATAGATATATCCGGAGCATTAGACTAAATGACTAGCTCAGCACAGGAGTGTTCATATCTAGAGCCCCGCCTTCTCTCTACCCTAGCATTGCACTACCTGGGACCTTGCATAGATATATCCGGAGCATTAGACTAAATGACTAGCTCAGCACAGGAGTGTTCATATCTAGAACCCCGCCTTCTCTCTACCCTAGCATTGTACTACCTGGGACCTTGCCTAGATATATCCGGAGCATTAGACTAAATGACTAGCTCAGCACAGGAGTGTTCATATCTAGAGCCCCGCCTTCTCTCTACCCTAGCATTGCACTACCTGGGACCTTGCATAGATATATCCGGAGCATTAGACTAAATGACTAGCTCAGCACAGGAGTGTTCATATCTAGAACCCCGCCTTCTCTCTACCCTAGCATTGTACTACCTGGGACCTTGCCTAGATATATCCGGAGCATTAGACTAAATGACTAGCTCAGCACAGGAGTGTTCATATCTAGAGCCCCGCCTTCTCTCTACCCTAGCATTGTACTACCTGGGACCTTGCCTAGATATATCCGGAGCATTAGACTAAATGACTAGCTCAGCACAGGAGTCTTCATATCTAGAGCCCCGCCTTCTCTCTACCCTAGCATTGTACTACCTGGGACCTTGCCTAGATATATCCGGAGCATTAGACTAAATGACTAGCTCAGCACAGGAGTCTTCATATCTAGAGCCCCGCCTTCTCTCTACCCTAGCATTGTACTACCTGGGACCTTGCATAGATATATCCGGAGCATTAGACTAAATGACTAGCTCAGCACAGGAGTGTTCATATCTAGAGCCCCGCCTTCTCTCTACCCTAGCATTGTACTACCTGGGACCTTGCCTAGATATATCCGGAGCATTAGACTAAATGACTAGCTCAGCACAGGAGTGTTCATATCTAGAGCCCCGCCTTCTCTCTACCCTAGCATTGTACTACCTGGGACCTTGCCTAGATATATCCGGAGCATTAGACTAAATGACTAGCTCAGCACAGGAGTGTTCATATCTAGAGCCCCGCCTTCTCTCTACCCTAGCATTGTACTACCTGGGACCTTGCCTAGATATATCCGGAGCATTAGACTAAATGACTAGCTCAGCACAGGAGTGTTCATATCTAGAGCCCCGCCTTCTCTCTACCCTAGCATTGTACTACCTGGGACCTTGCCTAGATATATCCGGAGCATTAGACTAAATGACTAGCTCAGCACAGGAGTGTTCATATCTAGAGCCCCGCCTTCTCTCTACCCTAGCATTGTACTACCTGGGACCTTGCCTAGATATATCCGGAGCATTAGACTAAATGACTAGCTCAGCACAGGAGTGTTCATATCTAGAGCCCCGCCTTCTCTCTACCCTAGCATTGTACTACCTGGGACCTTGCCTAGATACATCCGGAGCATTAGACTAAATGACTAGCTCAGCACAGGAGTGTTCATATCTAGAGCCCCGCCTTCTCTCTACCCTAGCATTGTACTACCTGGGACCTTGCATAGATATATCCGGAGCATTAGACTAAATGACTAGCTCATCACAGGACTGTTCATATCTAGAGCCCAGCCTTCTCTCTACCCTAGCATTGTACTACCTGGGACCTTGCATAGATATATCCGGAGCATTAGACTAAATGACTAGCTCAGCACAGGAGTGTTCATATCTAGAGCCCCGCCTTCTCTCTACCCTAGCATTGTACTACCTGGGCCCTTGCCTAGATATAACCGGAGCATTAGACTAAATGACTAGCTCAGCACAGGAGTGTTCATATCTAGAGCCCCGCCTTCTCTCTATCCTAGCATTGTACTACCTGTGACCTTGCATAGATATATCCGGAGCATTAGACTAAATGACTAGCTCAGCACAGGAGTGTTCATATCTAGAGCCCAGCCTTCTCTCTACCCTAGCATTGCACTACCTGGGACCCTGCCTAGATATATCCGGAGCATTAGACTAAATGACTAGCCCAGCACAGGAGTGTTCATATCTAGAGCCCAGCCTTCTCTCTACCCTAGCATTGCACTACCTGGGACCTTGCCTAGATATATCCGGAGCATTAGACTAAATGACTAGCTCAGCACAGAACTGTTCATATCTAGAGCCCAGCCTTCTCTCTGCCCTATCATTGTACTACCTGGGACCTTGCCTACATATATCCGGAGCATTAGACTAAATGACAAGCTCAGCACAGGAGTGTTCATATCTAGAGCCCAGCCTTCTCTCTACCCTAGCATTGTACTACCTGGGACCTTGCCTAGATATATCCGGAGCATTAGACTAAATGACTAGCTCAGCACAGGAGTGTTCATATCTAGAGCCCCGCCTTCTCTCTACCCTAGCATTGTACTACCTGGGACCTTGCCTAGATACATCCGGAGCATTAGACTAAATGACTAGCTCAGCACAGGAGTGTTCATATCTAGAGCCCCGCCTTCTCTCTACCCTAGCATTGTACTACCTGGGACCTTGCATAGATATATCCGGAGCATTAGACTAAATGACTAGCTCATCACAGGACTGTTCATATCTAGAGCCCAGCCTTCTCTCTACCCTAGCATTGTACTACCTGGGACCTTGCATAGATATATCCGGAGCATTAGACTAAATGACTAGCTCAGCACAGGAGTGTTCATATCTAGAGCCCCGCCTTCTCTCTACCCTAGCATTGTACTACCTGGGCCCTTGCCTAGATATAACCGGAGCATTAGACTAAATGACTAGCTCAGCACAGGAGTGTTCATATCTAGAGCCCCGCCTTCTCTCTATCCTAGCATTGTACTACCTGTGACCTTGCATAGATATATCCGGAGCATTAGACTAAATGACTAGCTCAGCACAGGAGTGTTCATATCTAGAGCCCCGCCTTCTCTCTACCCTAGCATTGCACTACCTGGGACCCTGCCTAGATATATCCGGAGCATTAGACTAAATGACTAGCCCAGCACAGGAGTGTTCATATCTAGAGCCCAGCCTTCTCTCTACCCTAGCATTGCACTACCTGGGACCTTGCCTAGATATATCCGGAGCATTACACTAAATGACTAGCTCAGCACAGGAGTGTTCATATCTAGAGCCCAGCCTTCCCTCTGCCCTAGCATTGTACTACCTGGGACCTTGCCTAGATATATCCGGAGCATTAGACTAAATGACAAGCTCAGCACAGGAGTGTTCATATCTAGAGCCCAGCCTTCTCTCTGCCCTAGCATTGTACTACCTGGGACATTGCCTAGTTATATCCGGAGCATTAGACTAAATGACTAGCTCAGCACAGGAGTGTTCATATCTCGAACCCCGCCTTCTCTCTGCCCTAGCATTGTACTACCTGGGACCTTGCCTAGATATATCCGGAGCATTAGACTAAATGACTTGCTCAGCACAGGAGTGTTCATATCTAGAGCCCCGCCTTCTCTCTACCCTAGCATTGTACTACCTGGGACCTTGCCTAGATATATCCGGAGCATTAGACTAAATGACTAGCTCAGCACAGGAGTCTTCATATCTAGAGCCCCGCCTTCTCTCGACCCTAGCATTGTACTACCTGGGACCTTGCATAGATATATCCGGAGCATTAGACTAAATGACTAGCTCAGCACAGGAGTGTTCATATCTAGAGCCCCGCCTTCTCTCTACCCTAGCATTGTACTACCTGGGCCCTTGCCTAGATATAACAGGAGCATTAGACTAAATGACTAGCTCAGCACAGGAGTGTTCATATCTAGAGCCCCGCCTTCTCTCTGCCCTAGCATTGTACTACCTGTGACCTTGCCTAGATATATCCGGAGCATTAGCCTAAATGACTAGCTCAGCACAGCAGTGTTCATATCTAGAACCCCGCCTTCTCTCTGCCCTAGCATTGTACTACCTGGGACCTTGCCTAGATATATCCGGAGCATTAGCCTAAATGACTAGCTCAGCACAGGAGTGTTCATATCTAGAGCCCCGCCTTCTCTCTACCCTAGCATTGTACTACCTGGGACCTTGCATAGATATATCCGGAGCATTAGACTAAATGACTAGCTCAGCACAGGAGTGTTCATATCTAGAACCCCGCCTTCTCTCTACCCTAGCATTGTACTACCTGGGACCTTGCCTAGATATATCCGGAGCATTAGACTAAATGACTAGCTCAGCACAGGAGTGTTCATATCTAGAACCCAGCCTTCTCTCTACCCTAGCATTGTACTACCTGGGACCTTGCCTAGATATATCCGGAGCATTAGACTAAATGACTAGCTCAGCACAGGAGTGTTCATATCTAGAGCCCCGCCTTCTCTCTACCCTAGCATTGTACTACCTGGGACCTTGCATAGATATATCCGGAGCATTAGACTAAATGACTAGCTCAGCACAGGAGTGTTCATATCTAGAGCCCCGCCTTCTCTCTACCCTAGCATTGTACTACCTGGGACCTTGCCTAGATATATCCGGAGCATTAGACTAAATGACAAGCTCAGCACAGGAGTGTTCATATCTAGAGCCCCGCCTTCTCTCTACCCTAGCATTGTACTGCCTGGGACCTTGCCTAGATATATCCGGAGCATTAGACTAAATGACTAGCTCAGCACAGGAGTGTTCATATCTAGAGCCCCGCCTTCTCTCTACCCTAGCATTGTACTACCTGGGACCTTGCCTAGATATATCCGGAGCATTAGACTAAATGACTAGCTCAGCACAGGAGTGTTCATATCTAGAGCCCCGCCTTCTCTCTACCCTAGCATTGTACTACCTGGGACCTTGCCTAGATATATCCGGAGCATTAGACTAAATGACTAGCTCAGCACAGGAGTGTTCATATCTAGAGCCCCGCCTTCTCTCTACCCTAGCATTGTACTACCTGGGACCTTGCCTAGATATATCCGGAGCATTAGACTAAATGACTAGCTCAGCACAGGAGTGTTCATATCTAGAGCCCCGCCTTCTCTCTACCCTAGCATTGTACTACCTGGGACCTTGCCTAGATATATCCGGAGCATTAGACTAAATGACTAGCTCAGCACAGGAGTGTTCATATCTAGAGCCCCGCCTTCTCTCTACCCTAGCATTGTACTACCTGGGACCTTGCCTAGATATATCCGGAGCATTAGACTAAATGACTAGCTCAGCACAGGAGTGTTCATATCTAGAGCCCCGCCTTCTCTCTACCCTAGCATTGTACTACCTGGGACCTTGCCTAGATATATCCGGAGCATTAGACTAAATGACTAGCTCAGCACAGGAGTGTTCATATCTAGAGCCCCGCCTTCTCTCTACCCTAGCATTGTACTACCTGGGACCTTGCCTAGATATATCCGGAGCATTAGACTAAATGACTAGCTCAGCACAGGAGTGTTCATATCTAGAGCCCCGCCTTCTCTCTACCCTAGCATTGTACTACCTGGGACCTTGCCTAGATATATCCGGAGCATTAGACTAAATGACTAGCTCAGCACAGGAGTGTTCATATCTAGAGCCCCGCCTTCTCTCTACCCTAGCATTGTACTACCTGGGACCTTGCCTAGATATATCCGGAGCATTAGACTAAATGACTAGCTCAGCACAGGAGTGTTCATATCTAGAGCCCCGCCTTCTCTCTACCCCAGCATTGTACTTCCTGGGACCTTGCCTAGATATATCCGGAACATTAGACTAAATGACTAGCTCAGCACAGGAGTGTTCATATCTAGAGCCCCGCCTTCTCTCTACCCCAGCATTGTACTTCCTGGGACCTTGCCTAGATATATCCGGAGCATTAGACTAAATGACTAGCTCAGCACAGGAGTGTTCATATCTAGAGCCCCGCCTTCTCTCTACCCTAGCATTGTACTACCTGGGACCTTGCCTAGATATATCCGGAGCATTAGACTAAATGACTAGCTCAGCACAGGAGTGTTCATATCTAGAGCCCCGCCTTCTCTCTACCCTAGCATTGTACTACCTGGGACCTTGCCTAGATATATCCGGAGCATTAGACTAAATGACTAGCTCAGCACAGGAGTGTTCATATCTAGAGCCCCGCCTTCTCTCTACCCTAGAATTGTACTACCTGGGACCTTGCATAGATATATCCGGAGCATTAGACTAAATGACTAGCTCAGCACAGGAGTGTTCATATCTAGAGCCCAGCCTTCTCTCTACCCTAGCATTGCACTACCTGGGACCTTGCCTAGATATATCCGGAGCATTAGACTAAATGACTAGCTCTGCACAGGAGTGTTCATATCTAGAGCCCAGCCTTCTCTCTACCCTAGCATTGTACTACCTGGGACCTTGCATAGATATATCCGGAGCATTAGACTAAATGACTCGCTCAGCACAGGAGTGTTCATATCCAGAGCCCTGCCTTCTCTCTACCCTAGCATTGTACTACCTGGGACCTTGCCTAGATATATCCGGAGCATTAGACTAAATGACCAGCTCAGCACAGGAGTGTTCATATCTAGAACCCAGCCTTCTCTCTTCCCTAGCATTGTACTACCTGGGACCTTGCATAGATATATCCGGAGCATTAGACTAAATGACTAGCTCAGCACAGGAGTGTTCATATCTAGAGCCCCGCCTTCTCTCTACCCTAGCATTGTACTGCCTGGGACCTTGCCTAGATATATCCGGAGCATTAGACTAAATGACTAGCTCAGCACAGGAGTGTTCATATCTAGAGCCCCGCCTTCTCTCTACCCTAGCATTGTACTACCTGGGACCTTGCCTAGATATATCCGGAGCATTAGACTAAATGACTAGCTCAGCACAGGAGTGTTCATATCTAGAGCCCCGCCTTCTCTCTACCCTAGCATTGTACTACCTGGGACCTTGCCTAGATATATCCGGAGCATTAGACTAAATGACTAGCTCAGCACAGGAGTGTTCATATCTAGAGCCCCGCCTTCTCTCTACCCTAGCATTGTACTACCTGGGACCTTGCCTAGATATATCCGGAGCATTAGACTAAATGACTAGCTCAGCACAGGAGTCTTCATATCTAGAGCCCCGCCTTCTCTCTACCCTAGCATTGTACTACCTGGGACCTTGCATAGATATATCCGGAGCATTAGACTAAATGACTAGCTCAGCACAGGAGTGTTCATATCTAGAGCCCCGCCTTCTCTCTACCCTAGCATTGTACTACCTGGGACCTTGCCTAGATATATCCGGAGCATTAGACTAAATGACTAGCTCAGCACAGGAGTGTTCATATCTAGAGCCCCGCCTTCTCTCTACCCTAGCATTGTACTACCTGGGACCTTGCCTAGATATATCCGGAGCATTAGACTAAATGACTAGCTCAGCACAGGAGTGTTCATATCTAGAGCCCAGCCTTCTCTCTACCCTAGCATTGCACTACCTGGGACCCTGCCTAGATATATCCGGAGCATTAGACTAAATGACTAGCCCAGCACAGGAGTGTTCATATCTAGAGCCCAGCCTTCTCTCTAACCTAGCATTGCACTACCTGGGACCTTGCCTAGATATATCCGGAGCATTAGACTAAATGACTAGCCCAGCACAGGAGTGTTCATATCTCGAACCCCGCCTTCTCTCTGCCCTAGCATTGTACTACCTGGGACCTTGCCTAGATATATCCGGAGCATTAGACTAAATGACTTGCTCAGCACAGGAGTGTTCATATCTAGAGCCCCGCCTTCTCTCTACCCTAGCATTGTACTACCTGGGACCTTGCCTAGATATATCCGGAGCATTAGACTAAATGACTAGCTCAGCACAGGAGTCTTCATATCTAGAGCCCCGCCTTCTCTCGACCCTAGCATTGTACTACCTGGGACCTTGCATAGATATATCCGGAGCATTAGACTAAATGACTAGCTCAGCACAGGAGTGTTCATATCTAGAGCCCCGCCTTCTCTCTGCCCTAGCATTGTACTACCTGTGACCTTGCCTAGATATATCCGGAGCATTAGCCTAAATGACTAGCTCAGCACAGCAGTGTTCATATCTAGAACCCCGCCTTCTCTCTGCCCTAGCATTGTACTACCTGGGACCTTGCCTAGATATATCCGGAGCATTAGCCTAAATGACTAGCTCAGCACAGGAGTGTTCATATCTAGAGCCCCGCCTTCTCTCTACCCTAGCATTGTACTACCTGGGACCTTGCATAGATATATCCGGAGCATTAGACTAAATGACTAGCTCAGCACAGGAGTGTTCATATCTAGAACCCCGCCTTCTCTCTACCCTAGCATTGTACTACCTGGGACCTTGCCTAGATATATCCGGAGCATTAGACTAAATGACTAGCCCAGCACAGGAGTGTTCATATCTAGAGCCCAGCCTTCTCTCTACCCTAGCATTGCACTACCTGGGACCTTGCCTAGATATATCCGGAGCATTAGACTAAATGACTAGCTCAGCACAGGAGTGTTCATATCTAGAGCCCAGCCTTCTCTCTGCCCTAGCATTGTACTACCTGGGACCTTGCCTAGATATATCCGGAGCATTAGACTAAATGACAAGCTCAGCACAGGAGTATTCATATCTAGAGCCCAGCCTTCTCTCTGCCCTAGCATTGTACTACCTGGGACATTGCCTAGTTATATCCGGAGCATTAGACTAAATGACTAGCTCAGCACAGGAGTGTTCATATCTCGAACCCCGCCTTCTCTCTGCCCTAGCATTGTACTACCTGGGACCTTGCCTAGATATATCCGGAGCATTAGACTAAATGACTTGCTCAGCACAGGAGTGTTCATATCTAGAGCCCCGCCTTCTCTCTACCCTAGCATTGTACTACCTGGGACCTTGCCTAGATATATCCGGAGCATTAGACTAAATGACTAGCTCAGCACAGGAGTCTTCATATCTAGAGCCCCGCCTTCTCTCGACCCTAGCATTGTACTACCTGGGACCTTGCATAGATATATCCGGAGCATTAGACTAAATGACTAGCTCAGCACAGGAGTGTTCATATCTAGAGCCCCGCCTTCTCTCTACCCTAGCATTGTACTACCTGGGACCTTGCCTAGATATATCCGGAGCATTAGACTAAATGACTAGCTCAGCACAGGAGTGTTCATATCTAGAGCCCCGCCTTCTCTCTACCCCAGCATTGTACTTCCTGGGACCTTGCCTAGATATATCCGGAGCATTAGACTAAATGACTAGCTCAGCACAGGAGTCTTCATATCTAGAGCCCCGCCTTCTCTCTACCCTAGCATTGTACTACCTGGGACCTTGCCTAGATATATCCGGAGCATTAGACTAAATGACTAGCTCAGCACAGGAGTGTTCATATCTAGAGCCCCGCCTTCTCTCTACCCTAGCATTGTACTACCTGGGACCTTGCCTAGATATATCCGGAGCATTAGACTAAATGACTAGCTCTGCACAGGAGTGTTCATATCTAGAGCCCAGCCTTCTCTCTACCCTAGCATTGTACTACCTGGGACCTTGCATAGATATATCCGGAGCATTAGACTAAATGACTAGCTCAGCACAGGAGTGTTCATATCCAGAGCCCTGCCTTCTCTCTACCCTAGCATTGTACTACCTGGGACCTTGCATAGATATATCCGGAGCATTAGACTAAATGACTAGCTCAGAACAGGAGTGTTCATATCCAGAGCCCAGCCTTCTCTCTACCCTAGCATTGTACTACCTGGGACCTTGCATAGATATATCCGGAGCATTAGACTAAATGACTAGCTCAGCACAGGAGTGTTCATATCCAGAGCCCAGCCTTCTCTCTACCCTAGCATTATACTACCTGGGACCTTGCCTATATCTATCCGGAGCATTAGACTAAATGACCAGCTCAGCACAGGAGTGTTCATATCTAGAGCCCAGCCTTCTCTCTACCCTAGCATTGTACTACCTGGGACCTTGCCTAGATATATCCGGAGCATTAGACTAAATGACCAGCTCAGCGCAGGAGTGTTCATATCTAGAGCCCCGCCTTCTCTCTACCCTAGCATTGTACTACATGGGACCTTGCCTAGATATATCCGGAGCATTAGACTAAATGACCAGCTCAGCGCAGGAGTGTTCATATCTAGAGCCAGCCTTCTCTGTACCCTAGCATTTTACTACCTGGGACCTTGCATAGATATATCCGGAGCATTAGACTAAATGACTAGCTCAGCGCAGGAGTGTTCATATCTAGAGCCCCGCCTTCTCTGTACCCTAGCATTGTACTACATGGGACCTTGCCTAGATATATCTGGAGCATTAGACTAAATGACTAGCTCAGCGCAGGAGTGTTCATATCTAGAGCCCCGCCTTCTCTCTACCCTAGCATTGTACTACCTGGGACCTTGCCTAGATATATCCGGAGCATTAGACTAAATGACTAGCTCAGCACAGGAGTGTTCATATCTAGAGCCCCGCCTTCTCTCTACCCTAGCATTGTACTACCTGGGACCTTGCCTTGATATATCCGGAGCATTAGACTAAATGACTAGCTCAGCACAGGAGTGTTCATATCTAGAGCCCCGCCTTCTCTCTACCCTAGCATTGTACTACCTGGGACCTTGCCTAGATATATCCGGAACATTAGACTAAATGACTAGCTCAGCACAGGAGTGTTCATATCTAGAGCCCCGCCTTCTCTCTACCCCAGCATTGTACTTCCTGGGACCTTGCCTAGATATATCCGGAGCATTAGACTAAATGACTAGCTCAGCACAGGAGTCTTCATATCTAGAGCCCCGCCTTCTCTCTACCCTAGCATTGTACTACCTGGGACCTTGCCTAGATATATCCGGAGCATTAGACTAAATGACTAGCTCAGCACAGGAGTGTTCATATCTAGAGCCCCGCCTTCTCTCTACCCTAGCATTGTACTACCTGGGACCTTGCCTAGATATATCCGGAGCATTAGACTAAATGACTAGCTCTGCACAGGAGTGTTCATATCTAGAGCCCAGCCTTCTCTCTACCCTAGCATTGTACTACCTGGGACCTTGCATAGATATATCCGGAGCATTAGACTAAATGACTAGCTCAGCACAGGAGTGTTCATATCCAGAGCCCTGCCTTCTCTCTACCCTAGCATTGTACTACCTGGGACCTTGCATAGATATATCCGGAGCATTAGACTAAATGACTAGCTCAGAACAGGAGTGTTCATATCCAGAGCCCAGCCTTCTCTCTACCCTAGCATTGTACTACCTGGGACCTTGCATAGATATATCCGGAGCATTAGACTAAATGACTAGCTCAGCACAGGAGTGTTCATATCTAGAGCCCAGCCTTCTCTCTACCCTAGCATTGTACTACCTGGGACCTTGCCTATATCTATCCGGAGCATTAGACTAAATGACCAGCTCAGCACAGGAGTGTTCATATCTAGAGCCCAGCCTTCTCTCTACCCTAGCATTGTACTACCTGGGACCTTGCCTAGATATATCCGGAGCATTAGACTAAATGACCAGCTCAGCACAGGAGTGTTCATATCTAGAGCCCCGCCTTCTCTCTACCCTAGCATTGTACTACATGGGACCTTGCCTAGATATATCCGGAGCATTAGACTAAATGACTAGCTCAGCGCAGGAGTGTTCATATCTAGAGCCAGCCTTCTCTATACCCTAGCATTTTACTACCTGGGACCTTGCATAGATATATCCGGAGCATTAGACTAAATGACTAGCTCAGCGCAGGAGTGTTCATATCTAGAGCCCCGCCTTCTCTGTACCCTAGCATTGTACTACCTGGGACCTTGCATAGATATATCCGGAGCATTAGACTAAATGACTAGCTCAGCGCAGGAGTGTTCATATCTAGAGCCCCGCCTTCTCTCTGCCCTAGCATTGTACTACCTGGGACCTTGCCTAGATATATCCGGAGCATTAGATTAAATGACCAGCTCAGCACATGAGTGTTCATATCTAGAGCCCCGCCTTCTCTCTGCCCTAGCATTGTACTACCTGGGACCTTGCCTAGATATATCCGGAGCATTAGACTAAATGACCAGCTCAGCACAGGAGTGTTCATATCTAGAACCCAGCCTTCTCTCTGCCCTAGCATTGTACTACCTGGGACCTTGCATAGATATATCCGGAGCATTAGACTAAATGACTAGCTCAGCACAGGAGTGTTCATATCTAGAGCCCCGCCTTCTCTCTACCCTAGCATTGTACTACCTGGGACCTTGCCTAGATATATCCGGAGCATTAGACTAAATGACTAGCTCAGCACAGGAGTGTTCATATCTAGAGCCCCGCCTTCTCTCTACCCTAGCATTGTACTACCTGGGACCTTGCCTAGATATATCCGGAGCATTAGACTAAATGACTAGCTCAGCACAGGAGTGTTCATATCTAGAGCCCCGCCTTCTCTCTACCCTAGCATTGTACTACCTGGGACCTTGCCTAGATATATCCGGAGCATTAGACTAAATGACTAGCTCAGCACAGGAGTGTTCATATCTAGAGCCCCGCCTTCTCTCTACCCTAGCATTGTACTACCTGGGACCTTGCCTAGATATATCCGGAGCATTAGACTAAATGACTAGCTCAGCACAGGAGTGTTCATATCTAGAGCCCCGCCTTCTCTCTACCCTAGCATTGTACTACCTGGGACCTTGCCTAGATATATCCGGAGCATTAGACTAAATGACTAGCTCAGCACAGGAGTGTTCATATCTAGAGCCCCGCCTTCTCTCTACCCTAGCATTGTACTACCTGGGACCTTGCCTAGATATATCCGGAGCATTAGACTAAATGACTAGCTCAGCACAGGAGTGTTCATATCTAGAGCCCCGCCTTCTCTCTACCCTAGCATTGTACTACCTGGGACCTTGCCTAGATATATCCGGAGCATTAGACTAAATGACTAGCTCAGCACAGGAGTGTTCATATCTAGAGCCCCGCCTTCTCTCTACCCTAGCATTGTACTACCTGGGACCTTGCCTAGATATATCCGGAGCATTAGACTAAATGACTAGCTCAGCACAGGAGTGTTCATATCTAGAGCCCCGCCTTCTCTCTACCCTAGCATTGTACTACCTGGGACCTTGCCTAGATATATCCGGAACATTAGACTAAATGACTAGCTCAGCACAGGAGTGTTCATGTCTAGAGCCCCGCCTTCTCTCTACCCCAGCATTGTACTTCCTGGGACCTTGCCTAGATATATCCGGAACATTAGACTAAATGACTAGCTCAGCACAGGAGTGTTCATGTCTAGAGCCCCGCCTTCTCTCTACCCTAGCATTGTACTAACTGTGACCTTGCATAGATATATCCGGAGCATTACACTAAATGACTAGCTCAGCACAGGACTGTTCATGTCTAGAGCCCCGCCTTCTCTCTACCCTAGCATTGTACTACCTGGGACCTTGCATAGATATATCCGGAGCATTAGACTAAATGACTAGCTCAGAACAGGAGTGTTCAAATCCAGAGCCCTGCCTTCTCTCTACCCTAGCATTGTACTACCTGGGACCTTGCATAGATATATCCGGAGCATTAGACTAAATGACTAGCTCAGAACAGGAGTGTTCATATCCAGAGCCCAGCCTTCTCTCTACCCTAGCATTGTACTACCTGGGACCTTGCATAGATATATCCGGAGCATTAGACTAAATGACTAGCTCAGCACAGGAGTGTTCATATCTAGAGCCCAGCCTTCTCTCTACCCTAGCATTGTACTACCTGGGACTTTGCCTATATATATCCGGAGCATTAGACTAAATGACCAGCTCAGCACAGGAGTGTTCATATCTAGAGCCCAGCCTTCTCTCTACCCTAGCATTGTACTACCTGGGACCTTGCCTAGATATATCCGGAGCATTAGACTAAATGACCAGCTCAGCGCAGGAGTGTTCATATCTAGAGCCCCGCCTTCTCTCTACCCTAGCATTGTACTACCTGGGACCTTGCCTAGATATATCCGGAGCATTAGACTAAATGACTAGCTCAGCGCAGGAGTGTTCATATCTAGAGCCAGCCTTCTCTGTACCCTAGCATTTTACTACCTGGGACCTTGCATAGATATATCCGGAGCATTAGACTAAATGACTAGCTCAGCGCAGGAGTGTTCATATCTAGAGCCCCGCCTTCTCTGTACCCTAGCATTGTACTACCTGGGACCTTGCATAGATATATCCGGAGCATTAGACTAAATGACTAGCTCAGCGCAGGAGTGTTCATATCTAGAGCCCCGCCTTCTCTGTGCCCTAGCATTGTACTACCTGGGACCTTGCCTAGATATATCCGGAGCATTAGATTAAATGACCAGCTCAGCACATGAGTGTTCATATCTAGAGCCCCGCCTTCTCTCTGCCCTAGCATTGTACTACCTGGGACCTTGCCTAGATATATCCGGAGCATTAGACTAAATGACCAGCTCAGCACAGGAGTGTTCATATCTAGAACCCAGCCTTCTCTCTGCCCTAGCATTGTACTACCTGGGACCTTGCATAGATATATCCGGAGCATTAGACTAAATGACTAGCTCAGCACAGGAGTGTTCATATCTAGAGCCCCGCCTTCTCTCTACCCTAGCATTGTACTACCTGGGACCTTGCATAGATATATCCGGAGCATTAGACTAAATGACTAGCTCAGCACAGGAGTGTTCATGTCTAGAGCCCCGCCTTCTCTCTACTCTAGCATTGTACTACCTGGGACCTTGCCTAGATATAACCGGAGCATTAGACTAAATGACTAGCTCAGCACAGGAGTGTTCATGTCTAGAGCCCCGCCTTCTCTCTACCCTAGCATTGTACTAACTGTGACCTTGCATAGATATATCCGGAGCATTACACTAAATGACTAGCTCAGCACAGGACTGTTCATGTCTAGAGCCCAGCTTTCTCTCTGCCCTAGCATTGTACTACCTGGGACCTTGCATAGATATATCCGGAGCATTAGACTAAATGACTAGCTCAGCACAGGAGTGTTCATATCTAGAACCCAGCCTTCTCTCTGCCCTAGCATTGTACTACCTGGGACCTTGCATAGATATATCCGGAGCATTAGACTGACAGGCCGATTCATGGAATAATTAGCGCGGCGCAAGTGGGCAAAAACGTGCGAATCGCAGTGGAATAGCGAAAATCGCAGTGCAAGTGCGAAAATCACACGAAAAGCAGCACACATCGATTCATGGAAGGCCGTGCACGAGAAAACCAGCGGATGTGCGATAAAAAAGTGCGCGGCGCACATTGGCGCACAGGCCATCTAACAGCGTGCGCCAGGTCACAGCGAAAATCGCACAGGCCACAGCGAAAATCGCACATAGCGCGGCGCACGCAACAAAAGTAGGCGGAACACGGGCGTAACACTCGGAATGGGGAACAACTTGCCAAAATGTGGGCGTCACGGGGGAAGTACAGGGCACAAGTGCGCGGAACGCCCACACGCTCGCCTACAACACGTATTCATGGAATAGAATAGGGCAAAAAAGCGCACCGTCAAACCAGCGCACAGGCACAAACACGACCGCTACAAGAAAGCAGGCGGTAGCATCTCTGCAGCTGTAAGAAATGTGCGCCAAAAGGTGCGCCAACAAATAGCACCTATATACTGCCATGATGAATGTCCTATACTGTGGCCCTCCAGGACAAATGACATGCAAAGGGGTACCCACAAACACGGACACCCGCTGACAAAAAATACGTGTGCGTGTATACCGGGGTGCGCGGGAAGTCTCACATGCGATTTGGCCGGGTACGTGTATTTCAGGGGTGCGCGGGAAGTTCCACACGCGATTTCATCAGGGTACGTGTATTTCAGGGGTGCGCGGGAAGTTCCACACGCAATTTCATCAGGGTATGTGTATTTCAGGGGTGTGCGGGAAGTTCCACACGCGATTGGCCCAGTGCGAGCAGGGTACGTGTATTTCAGGGGTGCACGGGAATTTCCACACGCGATTTCAGCAAGGTATGTGTATTTCAGGGGTGCGCGGGAAGTTCCACACACGATTACAGCAGGGTATGTGTATTTCAGGGGTTCTAGGGAGTACCACACGTGAATTGGCCATGTGGGCCCTCCCAGGTGTACGCTCCACAACCTCCACGGACCCTGCAGGCAGCCAACACCACGGGGGACTATCCTGCACCCATGCTCATGTCCCGCAGGCAGCCCATCCACCATGGGCATGCCCCCCAACCAACCCACATGTCACCTTGCACTACTGATCAACAATGCATGTCTCCCACCACCCCCACCCCCCAGCCACCAGGGGCAGCCCCCACCAGGCCCCCACCCATGTCTCCCACCACCCCCATCCCCCTGCCACCATGGGCAGCCTCCACCAGGCCCCCACTCATGTCTCCCACCACCCCCACCCCCCTGCCACCAGGGGCAGCCCCCACCAGGCCCGCACCCATGTCTCCCACCACCCCCACCCCCCTGCCACCATGGGCAGCCTCCACCAGGCCCCCACTCATGTCTCCCACCACCCCCAACCCCCAGCCACCAGGGGCAGCCTCCACCAGGCCCCCACTCATGTCTCCCACCACCCCCACCCCCCTGCCACCATGGGCAGCCCCCACCAGGCCCCCACCCATGTCTCCCACCACCCCCACCCCCCTGCCACCATGGGCAGCCTCCACCAGGCCCCCACTCATGTCTCCCACCACCCCCACCCCCCTGCCACCATGGGCAGCCCCCACCAGGCCCCCACTCATGTCCCCCTGCACCCCCACCCCCCAGCATCCAGGGTCACCCTCCACCAGGCCCCCACTCATGTCTCCCACCACCCCCACCCCCCTGCCACCATGGGCAGCCTCCACCAGGCCCCCACTCATGTCTCCCACCACCCCCACCCCCCTGCCACCATGGGCAGCCCCCACCAGGCCCCCACCCATATCTCCCACCACCCCCACCCCCATGCCACCATGGGCAGCCTCCACCAGGCCCCCACTCATGTCTCCCACCACCCCCACCCCCCTGCCACCATGGGCAGTCCCACCATACCCCCACCCATGTCGACCACCACCCCCACCCCCCAGCCACCAGGGGCAGCCTCCACCAGGTTCCCACTCATGTCTCCCACCACCCCCACCCCCTGCCACCATGGGCAGCCCCCACCAGGCCCCCACCCATGTCTCCCACCACCCCCACCCCCCTGCCACCATGGGCAGCCTCCACCAGGCCCCCACTCATGTCTCCCACCACCCCCACCCCCCAGCCACCAGGGGCAGCCTCCACCAGGCCCCCACTCATGTCTCTCACCACCCCCACCCCCCTGCCACCATGGGCAGCCCCCACCAGGCCCCCACCCATGTCTCCCACCACCCTCACCCCCCTGCCACCATGGGCAGCCTCCACCAGGCCCCCACTCATGTCTCCCACCACCCCCACCCCCCAGCCACCAGGGTCACCCTCCACCAGGCCCCCACTCATGTCTCCCACCACCCCCACCCCCCTGCCACCATGGGCAGCCCCCACCAGGCCCCCACCCATGTCTCCCACCACCCCCACCCCCCAGCAGTGCAGGGGCAGCCTCCACCAGGCCCCCACTCATGTCTCCCACCACCCCCACCCCCCAGCAGTGCAGGGGCAGCCTCCACCAGGCCCCCACTCATGTCTCCCACCACCCCCACCCCCCAGCAGTGCAGGGGCAGCCACCACCAGGCCCCCACTCATGTCTACCACCACCCCCACCCCCCTGCCACCATGGCCACCCTCCACCATGCCCCCACTCATGTCCCCCTGCACCCCCACCCCCCCTGCCACCATGGGCAGCCACCACCAGGCCCCCACTCATGTCCCCCTGCACCCCCACCCCCCAGCCACCAGGGGCAGCCTCCACCAGGCCCCCACTCATGTCTCCCTCCACCCCCAACCCCCTGCCACCATGGGCAGCCCCCACCAGGTCCCCACCCATGTCTCCCACCACCCCCACCACCCTGATACCATGGGCAGCCTCCACCAGGCCCCCACTCATGTCTACCACCACCCCCACCCCCCTGCCACCATGGCCACCCTCCACCAGGCCCACACTCATGTCCCCCTGCACCCCCACCCCCCTGCCACCATGGGCAGCCACCACCAGGCCCCCACTCATGTCCCCCTGCACCCCCACCCCCCAGCCACCAGGGGCAGCCTCCACCAGGCCCCCACTCATGTCTCCCACCACCCCCAACCCCCTGCCACCATGGGCAGCCCCCACCAGGTCCCCACCCATGTCTCCCACCACCCCCACCCCCCTGCCACCATGGGCAGCCCCCACCAGGCCCCCACCCATGTCTCCCACCACCCCCACCCCCCTGCCACCATGGGCAGCCCCCACCAGGCCCCCACCCATGTCTCCCACCACCCCCACCCCCCTGCCACCATGGGCAGCCCCCACCAGGCCCACACTCATGTCCCCCTGCACCCCCACCCCCCAGCATCCAGGGTCACCCTCCACCAGGCCCCCACTCATGTCTCCCACCACTCCCACCCCCCTGCCACCATGGGCAGCCTCCACCAGGCCCCCACTCATGTCTACCACCACCCCCACCCCCAGCCACCAGGGGCAGCCTCCACCAGGCCCCCACTCATGTCTCCGACCACCCCCACCCCCCTGCCACCATGGGCAGCCCCCACCAGGTCCCCACTCATGTCTCCCACCACCCCCACCCCCCAGCCACCAGGGGCAGCCTCCACCAGGCCCCCACTCATGTCTCCCACCACCCCCACCCCCCTGCCACCATGGGCAGCCTCCACCAGGCCCCCACTCATGTCTACCACCACCCCCACCCCCCTGCCACCATGGCCACCCTCCACCAGGCCCCCACTCATGTCCCCCTGCACCCCCACCCCCCTGCCACCATGGGCAGCCCCCACCAGGCCCCCACTCATGTCCCCCTGCACCCCCACCCCCCAGCCACCAGGGGCAGCCTCCACCAGGCCCCCACTCATGTCTTCCACCACCACCAACCCCCAGCAGTGCAGGGGCAGCCTCCACCAGGCCCCCACTCATGTCTCCCACCACCCCCAACCCCCAGCAGTGCAGGGGCAGCCTCCACCAGGCCCCCACTCGTGTCTCCCACCACCCCCACCCCCCTGCCACCATGGGCAGCCTCCACCAGGCCCCCACTCATGTCTCCCACCACCCCCACCCCCACCCCCCTGCCACCATGGGCAGCCCCCACCAGGCCCCCACTCATGTCCCCCTGCACTCCCACCCCCCAGCATCCAGGGTCACCCTCCACCAGGCCCCCACTCATGTCTCCCACCACCCCCATCCCCCTGCCACCATGGGCAGCCCCCACCAGGCCCCCACCCATGTCTCCCACCACCCCACCCCCCAGCCACCAGGGACAGCCTCCACCAGGCCCCCACTCATGTCTCCCACCACTCCCACCCCCCTGCCACCATGGGCAGCCTCCACCAGGCCCCCACTCATGTGTACCACCACCCCCACCCCCCAGCAGTGCAGGGGCAGCCTCCACCAGGGCCCCACTCATGTCTCCCACCACCCCCACCCCCCTGCCACCATGGGCAGCCCCCACCAGGCCCCCACTCATGTCTCCCACCACCCCCACCCCCCAGCCACCAGGGGAAGCCTCCACCAGGCCCCCACTCATGTCTCCCACAACCCCCACCACCCTGCCACCATGGGCAGCCTCCACCAGGCCCCCACTCATGTCTACCACCACCCCCACCCCCCTGCCACCATGGCCACCCTCCACCAGGCCCCCACTCATGTCCCCCTGCACCCCCACCCCCCTGCCACCATGGGCAGCCCCCACCAGGCCCCCACTCATGTCCCCCTGTACCCCCAGCCACCAGGAGCAGCCTCCAACAGGCCCCCACTCATGTCTCCCACCACCCCCACCCCCCAGCAGTGCAGGTGCAGCCTCCACCAGGCCCCCACTCATGTCTCCCTCCACCCCACCCCCCAGCAGTGCAGTGGCAGCCTCCACCAGGCCCCCACTCATGTCTCCCACCACCCCCACCCCCCTGCCACCATGGGCAGCCTCCACCAGACCCCCACTCATGTCTCCCACCACCCCCACCCCCCTGCCACCATGGGCAGCCCCCACCAGGCCCCCACCCATGTCCCCCTGCACACCCACCCCCCAGCATCCAGGGTCACCCTCCACCAGGCCCCCACTCATGTCTCCCACCACCCCCACCCCCCTGCCACCATGGGCAGCCCCCACCAGGCCCCCACCCATGTCTCCCACCACCCCCACATCCCAGCCACCAGGGGCAGCCTCCACCAGGCCCCCACTCATGTCTCCCACCACCCCCACCCCCCTGCCACGATGGGCATCCCCCACCAGGCCCCCACCCATGTCTCCCACCACCCCCACCCCCCTGCCACCATGGGCAGCCTCCACCAGGCCCCCACTCATGTCTCCCACCACCCCCACCCCCCTGCCACCATGGGCAGCCCCAACCAGGCCCCCACTCATGTCCCCCTGCACCCCCACCCCCCAGCATCCACGGTCACCCTCCACCAGGCCCCCACTCATGTCCCCCTGCACCCCCACCCTCCTGCCACCATGGGCAGCCCCCACCAGGCCCCCACTCATGTCCCGCTGCACCCCCACCCCCCAGCCACCAGGGGCAGCCTCCACCAGGCCCGCACTCATGTCTCCCACCACCCCAACCCCCTGCCACCATGGGCAGCCCCCACCAGGTCCCCACCCATGTCTCCCACCACCCCCACCCCCCTGCCACCATGGGCAGCCCCCACCAGGCCCCCACCCATGTCTCCCACCACCCCCACCCCCCTGCCACCATGGGCAGCCCCCACCAGGCCCCCACCCATGTCTCCCACCACCCCCACCCCCCTGCCACCATGGGCAGCCCCCACCAGGCCCCCACTCATGTCTCCCACCACCCCCACCCCCCTGCCACGATGGGCATCCCCCACCAGGCCCCCACCCATGTCTCCCACCACCCCCACCCCCCTGCCACCATGGGCAGCCTCCACCAGGCCCCCACTCATGTCTCCCACCACCCCCACCCCCCTGCCACCATGGGCAGCCCCCACCAGGCCCCCACTCATGTCCCCCTGCACCCCCACCCCCCAGCATCCACGGTCACCCTCCACCAGGCCCCCACTCATGTCCCCCTGCACCCCCACCCCCCTGCCACCATGGGCAGCCCCCACCAGGCCCCCACTCATGTCTCCCACCACCCCCACCTCCCTGCCACCATGGGCAGCCCCCACCAGGCCCCCACTCATGTCCCCCTGCACCCCCACCCCCCAGCCACCAGGGGCAGCCTCCACCAGGCCCCCACTCATGTCTCCCACCACCCCAACCCCCTGCCACCATGGGCAGCCCCCACCAGGTCCCCACCCATGTCTCCCACCACCCCCACCCCCCTGCCATCATGGGCAGCCCCCACCAGGCCCCCACCCATGTCTCCCACCACCCCCACCCCCCTGCCACCATGGGCAGCCCCCACCAGGCCCCCACCCATGTCTCCCACCACCCCCACCCCCCTGCCACCATGGGCAGCCCCCACCAGGCCCCCACTCATGTCCCCCTGCACCCCCACCCCCCAGCATCCAGGGTCACCCTCCACCAGGCCCCCACTTATGTCTCCCACCACCCCCACCCCCCTGCCACCATGGGCAGCCCCCACCAGGCCCCCACCCATGTCTCCCACCACCCCCACCCCCCTGCCACCATGGGCAGCCTCCACCAGGCCCCCACTCATGTCTCCCACCACCCCCACCCCCAAGCCACCAGGGGCAGCCTCCACCAGGCCCCCACTCATGTCTCCCACCACCCCCACCCCCCTGCCACCATGGGCAGCCCCCACCAGGCCCCCACCCATGTCTCCCACCACCCCCGCCCACCTGCCACCATGGGCAGCCTCCACCAGGCCCCCACTCATGTCTCCCACCACCCCCACCCCCCTGCCACCATGGGCAGCCCCCACCAGGCCCCCACTCATGTCCCCCTGCACCCCCACCCCACAGCATCCAGGGTCACCCTCCACCAGGCCCCCACTCATGTCGACCACCACCCCCACCCCCCTGCCACCATGGGCAGCCCCCATCAGGCCCCCACCCATGTCTCCCACCAACCCCACCCCCCAGCCACCAGGGGCAGCCTCCACCAGGCCCCCACTCATGTCTCCCACCACCCCCACCCCCCTGCCACCATGGGCAGCCCCCACCAGGCCCACACCCATGTCTCCCACCACCCCCACCCCCCTGCCACCATGGGCAGCCTCCACCAGGCCCCCAATCATGTCTCCCACCACCCCCACCCCCCTGCCACCATGGGCAGCCCTCACCAGGCCCCCACTCATGTCCCCCTGCACCCCCACCCCCAAGCATCCAGGGTCACCCTCCACCAGGCCATCACTCATGTCTCCCACCACCCCCCTGCCACCATGGGCAACCCCCACCAGGCCCCCACCCATGTCTCCCACCACCCCCACCCCCCAGCCACCAGGGGCAGCCTCCACCAGGCCCCCACTCATGTCTCCCACCACCCCCACCCCCCTGCCACCATGGGTAGCCCCCACCAGGCCCCCACCCATGTCTCCCACCACCCCCACCCCCCTGCCACCATGGGCAGCCTCCACCAGGCCCCCACTCATGTCTCCCACCACCCCCACCCCCCAGCATCCAGGGTCACCCTCCACCAGGCCCCCACTCATGTCTCCCACCACCCCCACCCCCCTGCCACCATGGGCATCCTCCACCAGGCCCCCACTCATGTCTCCCACCACCCCCACCCCCCAGCCACCAGGGGCAGCCTCCACCAGGCCCCCACTCATGTCTCTCACCACCCCCACACCCCAGCAGTGCAGGGGCAGCCTCCACCAGGCCCCCACTCATGTCTACCACCACCCCCACCCCCCTGCCACCATGGCCACCCTCCACCAGGCCCCCACTCATGTCCCCTTGCACCCCACCCCCCTGCCACCATGGGCAGCCCCCACCAGGCCCCCACTCATGTCCCCCTGCACCCCCACCCCCCAGCCACCAGAGGCAGCCTCCACCAGTCCCCCACTCATGTCTCCCACCACCCCAACCCCCTGCCACCATGGGCAGCCCCCACCAGGTCCCCACCCATGTCTCCCACCACCCCCACCCCCCTGCCACCATGGGCAGCCCCCACCAGGCCCCCACCCATGTCTCCCACCACCCCCACCCCCCTGCCACCATGGGCAGCCCCCACCAGGCCCCCACTCATGTCTCCCACCACCCCCACCCCCTTGCCACCATGGGCAGCCCCCACCAGGCCCCCACTCATGTCCCCCTGCACCCCCACCCCCCAGCATCCAGGGTCACCCTCCACCAGGCCCCCACTCATGTCTCCCACCACCCCCACCCCCCTGCCACCATGGGCAGCCCCCACCAGGCCCCCACCCATGTCTCCCACCACCCCCACCCCCCTGCCACCATGGGCAGCCTCCACCAGTCCCCCACTCATGTCTCCCACCACCCCCACCCCCAAACCACCAGGGGCAGCCTCCACCAGGCCCCCACTCATGTCTCCCACCACCCCCACCCCCCTGCCACCATGGGCAGCCCCCACCAGGCCCCCACCCATCTCTCCCACCACCCCCACCCCCCTGCCACCATGGGCAGCCTCCACCAGGCCCCCACTCATGTCTCCCACCACCCCCACCCCCCTGCTACCATGGGCAGCCCCCACCAGGCCCCCACTCATGTCCCCCTGCACCCCCACGCCACAGCATCCAGGGTCACCCTCCACCAGGCCCCCACTCATGTCTCCCACCACCCCACCCCCCAGCCACCAGGGGCAGCCTCCACCAGGCCCCCACTCATGTCTCCCACCACCCCCACGCCACAGCATCCAGGGTCACCCTCCACCAGGCCCCCACCCATGTCTCCCACCACCCCACCCCCCAGCCACCAGGGGCAGCCTCCACCAGGCCCCCACTCATGTCTCCCACCACCCCCACCCCCCTGCCACCATGGGCAGCCCCCACCAGGCCCACACCCATGTCTCCCACCACCCCCAACGCCCTGCCACCATGGGCAGCCTCCACCAGGCACCCAATCATGTCTCCCACCACCCCCACCCCCCTGCCACCATGGGCAGCCCTCACCAGGCCCCCACTCATGTCCCCCTGCACCCCCACCCCCAAGCATCCAGGGTCACCCTCCACCAGGCCATCACTCATGTCTCCCACCACCCCCCTGCCACCATGGGCAGCCCCCACCAGGCCCCCACCCATGTCTCCCACCACCCCCACCCCCCAGCCACCAGGGGCAGCCTCCACCAGGCCCCCACTCATGTCTCCCACCACCCCCACCCCCCTGTCACCATGGGTAGCCCCCACCATGCCCCCACCCATGTCTCCCACCACCCCCACCCCCCTGCCACAATGGGCAGCCTCCACCAGACCCCCACTCATGTCTCCCACCACCCCCACCCCCCTGCCACCATGGGCAGCCCCCACCAGGCCCCCACTCATGTCTCCCACCACCCCCACCCCCCAGCCAACAGGGGCAGCCTCCACCAGGCCCCCACTCATGTCTCCCACCACCCCCACCCCCCTGCCACCATGGGCAGCCCCCACCAGGCCCCCACCCATGTCTCCCACCACCCCCACCCCCCTGCCACCATGGGCAGCCTCCACCAGGCCCCCACTCATGTCTCCCACCACCCCCACCTCCCTGCCACCATGGGCAGCCCCCACCAGGCCCCCACTCATGTCCCCCTGCACCCCCACCCCCCAGCATCCAGGGTCACCCTCCACCAGGCCCCCACTCATGTATCCTACCACCCCCACCCCCTGCCACCATGGGCAGCCCCCACCAGGCCCCCACCCATGTCTCCCACCACCCCCACCCCCCAGCCACCAGGGGCAGCCTCCACCAGGCCTCCACTCATGTCTCCCACCACCCCCACACCCCTGCCACCATGGGCAGCCCCCACCAGGCCCCCACCCATGTCTCCCACCACCCCCACCCCCCTGCCACCATGGGCAGCCTCCACCAGGCCCCCAATCATGTCACCCACCACCCCCACCCCCCTGCCACCATGGGCAGCCCTCACCAGGCCCCCACTCATGTCCCCCTGCACCCCCACCCCCAAGCATCCAGGGTCACCCTCCACCAGGCCCCCACTCATGTCTCCCACCACCCCCCTGCCACCATGGGCAGCCCCCACCAGGCCCCCACCCATGTCTCCCACCACCCCCACCCCCCAGCCACCAGGGGCAGCCTCCACCAGGCCCCCACTCAGGTCTCCCACCACCCCCACCCCCCTGCCACCATGGGTAGCCCCCACCAGGCCCCCACCCATGTCTCCCACCACCCCCACCCCCCTGCCACCATGGGCAGCCTCCACCAGGCCCCCACTTATGTCTCCCACCACCCCCACCCCCCTGCCACCATGGGCAGCCCCCACCAGGCCCCCACTCATGTCCCCCTGCACCCCCACCCCCCAGCATCCAGGGTCACCCTCCACCAGGCCCCCACTCATGTCTCCCACCACCCCCACCCCCCTGCCACCATGGGCATCCTCCACCAGGCCCCCACTCATGTCTCCCACCACCCCCACCCCCAGCCACCAGGGGCAGCCTCCACCAGGCCCCCACTCATGTCTCTCACCACCCCCACCCCCCTGCCACCATGGGCAGCCCCCACCAGGCCCCCACCCATGTCTCCCACCACCCCCACCCCCCTGCCACCATGGGCAGCCTCCAGCAGGCCCCCACTCATGTCTCCCACCACCCCCACACCCCAGCCACCAGGGTCACCCTCCACCAGGCCCCCACTCATGTCTCCCACCACCCCCACCCCCCTGCCTCCATGGGCAGCCCCCACCAGGCCCCCACCCATGTCTCCAACCACCCCCACCCCCCAGCAGTGCAGGCGTAGCCTCCACCAGGCCCCCGCTCATGTCTCCCACCACCCCCACCTCCCAGCAGTGAAGGGGCAGCCTCCACCAGGCCCCCACTCATGTCTCCCACCACCCCCACCCCCCAGCAGTGCAGGGGCAGCCTCCACCAGGCCCCCACTCATGTCTACCACCACCCCCACCCCCCTGCCACCATGGCCACCCTCCACCAGGCCCCCACTCATGTCCCCCTGCACCCCCACCCCCCAGCCACCAGGGGCAGCCTCCACCAGGCCCCCACTCATGTCTCCCACCACCCCAACCCCCTGCCACCATGGGCAGCCCCCACCAGGTCCCCACCCATGTCTCCCACCACCCCCACCCCCTGCCACCATGGGCAGCCCCCACCAGGCCCCCACCCATGTCTCCCACCACCCCCACCTCCCTGCCACCATGGGCAGCCCCCACCAGGCCCCCACCCATGTCTCCCACCACCCCCACCCCCCTGCCACCATGGGCAGCCCCCACCAGGCCCCCACTCATGTCCCCCTGCACCCCCACCCCCCAGCATCCAGGGTCACCCTCCACCAGGCCACCACTCATGTCTCCCACCACTCCCACCCCCCTGCCACCATGGGCAGCCTCCACCAGGCCCCCACTCATGTCTACCACCACCCCCACCCCCCAGCCACCAGGGGCAGCCTCCACCAGGCCCCCACTCAAGTCTCCCACCACCCCCACCCCCCTGCCACCATGGGCAGCCCCCACCAGGCCCCCACTCATGTCTCCCACCACCCCCACCACCCAGCCACCAGGGCAGCCTCCACCAGCCCCCCACTCATGTCTCCCACCACCCCCACCCCCCTGCCACCATGGGCAGCCTCTACCAGGCCCCCACTCATGTCTACCAACACCCCCACACCCCCACACCCCTGCCACTATGGCCACCCTCCACCAGGCCCCCACTCATGTCCCCCTGCACCCCCACCCCCTGCCACCATGGGCAGCCCCCACCAGGCCCCCACTCATGTCCCCCTGCACCCCCACCCCCCAGCCACCAGGGGCAGCCTCCACCAGGCCCCCACTCATGTCTCCCACCACCCCCACCCCCCAGCAGTGCAGGGGCAGCCTCCACCAGGCCCCCACTCATGTCTCCCACCACCCCCACCCCCCAGCAGTGCAGGGGCAGACTCCACCAGGCCCCCACTCATGTCTCCCACCACCCCCACCCCCCTGCCACCATGGGCAGCCTCCACCAGGCCCCCACTCATGTCTCCCACCACCCCCACCCCCCAGCAGTGCAGGGGCAGCCTCCACCAGGCCCCAACTCATGTCTACCACCACCCCCACCCCCCTGCCACCATGGCCACCCTCCACCAGGCCCCCACTCATGTCCCCCTGCACCCCCACCCCCCTTCCACCATGGGCAGCCCCCACCAGGCCCCCACTCATGTCCCCCTGCACCCCCACCCCCCAGCCACCAGGGGCAGCCCCCACCAGGCACCCACCCCTGTCTCCCACCACCCCCACCCCCCTGCCACCATGGGCAGCCCCCACCAGGCCCCCACCCATGTCTGCCAGCACCCCTACCCCCCTGCCACCATGGGCAGCCCCCACCAGGTCCCCACCCATGTCTCCCACCACCCCCACCCCCCTGCCACCATGGGCAGCCCCCACCAGGGCCCCACTCATGTCCCCCTGCACCCCCACCCCCCAGCATCCAGCGTCACCCTCCACCAGGCCCCCACTCATGTCTCCCACCACCCCCACACCCCTGCCACCATGGGCAGCCTCCACCAGGCCCCCACTCATGTCTACCACCACCCCCACCCCCCAGCCACCAGGGGCAGCCTCCACCAGGCCCCCACTCATGTCTCCCACCACCCCCACCCCCCTGCCACCATGGGCAGCCCCCACCAGGCCCCCACTCATTTCTCCCACCACCCCCACCCCCCAGCCACCAGGGGCAGCCTCCACCAGGCCCCCACTCATGTCTCCCAACACCCCCACCCCCCTGCCACCATGGGCAGCCTCCACCAGGCCCCGACTCATGTCTACCACCACCCCCACCCCCCTGCCACCATGGCCACCCTCCACCAGGCCCCCACTCATGTCCCCCTGCACCCCCACCCCCCTGCCACCATGGGCAGCCCCCACCAGGACCCCACTCATGTCTCCCACCACCCCCACCCCCCAGCAGTGCAGGGGCAGCCTCCACCAGGCCCCCACTCATATCTCCCACCACCCCCACCCCCCAGCCACCAGGAGCAGCCTCCACCAGGCCCCCACTCATGTCTCCCACCACCCCCACCCCCCAGCAGTGCAGGGGCAGCCTCCACCAGGCCCCCACTCATATCTCCCACCACCCCCACCCCCCTGCCACCATGGGCAGCCCCCACCAGGCCCTCACCCATGTCTCCCACCACCCCCACCGCCCAGCAGTGCAGGGGCAGCCTCCACCAGGCCCCCACTCATGTCTCCCACCCCCCCACCCCCCAGCAGTGCAGGGGCAGCCTCCACAAGGCCCCCACTCATGTCTACCACCACCCCCACCCCCCTGCCACCATGGCCACCCTCCACCAGGCCCCCACTCATGTCCCCCTGCACCCCCACCCCCCTGCCACCATGGGCAGCCCCCACCAGGCCCCCACTCATGTCCCCCTGCACCCCCACCCCCCAGCCACCAGGGGCAGCTTCCACCAGGCCCCCACTCATGTCTCCCACCACCCCCACCCCCCTGCCACCATGGGCAGCCCCCACCAGGCCCCCACCCATGTCTCCCACCACACCCACCCCCCTGCCACCATGGGCAGCCCCCACCAGGCCCCCACCCATGTCTCCCACCACCCCCACCCCCCTGCCACCATGGGCAGCCCCCACCAGGCCCCCACCCATGTCTCCCACCACCCCCACCCCTCTGCCACCATGGGCAGCCCCCACCAGGCCCCCACTCATGTCTCCCGCCACCCCCACCCCCCTGCCACCATGGGCAGCCTCCACCAGGCCCCCACTCATGTCTACCACCACCCCCACCCCCCAGCCACCAGGGGCAGCCTCCACCAGGCCCCCACTCATGTCTCCCACCACCCCCACCCCCTGCCACCATAAGCAGCCCCCACCAGGCCCCCACTCATTTCTCCCACCACCCCCACCCCCCAGCCACCAGGGGCAGCCTCCACCATGCCCCCACTCATGTCTCCCACCACCCCCACCCGCCTGCCACCATGGGCAGCCTCCACCAGGCCCCCACTCATGTCTACCACCACCCCCACCCCCCAGCCACCAGGGGCAGCCTCCACCAGGCCCCCACTCATGTCTCCCACCACCCCCACCCACCTGCCACCATGGGCAGCCCCCACCAGGCCCCCACCCATGTCTCCCACCACCCCCACCCCCCTGCCACCATGGGCAGCCTCCAGCAGGCCCCCACTCATGTCTCCCACCACCCCCACACCCCAGCCACCAGGGTCACCCTTCACCAGGCCCCCACTCATGTCTCCCACCACCCCCACCCCCCTGCCTCCATGGGCAGCCCCCACCAGGCCCCCACCCATGTCTCCCACCACCCCCACCCCCCAGCAGTGCAGGCGCAGCCTCCACCAGGCCCCCACTCATGTCTCCCACGACCCCCACCCCCCAGCAGTGAAGGGGCAGCCTCCACCAGGCCCCCACTCATGTCTCCCACCACCCCCACCCCCCAGCAGTGCAGGGGCAGCCTCCACCAGGCCCCCACTCATGTCTACCACCACCCCCACCCCCCTGCCACAATGGCCACCCTCCACCAGGCCCCCACTCATGTCCCCCTGCACCCCCACCCCCCAGCCACCAGGGGCAGCCTCCACCAGGCCCCCACTCATGTCTCCCACCACCCCAACCCCCTGCCACCATGGGCAGCCCCCACCAGGTCCCCACCCATGTCTCCCACCACCCCCACCCCCCTGCCACCATGGGCAGCCCCCACCAGGCCCCCACCCATGTCTCCCACCACCCCCACCTCCCTGCCACCATGGGCAGCCCCCACCAGGCCCCCACCCATGTCTCCCACCACCCCCACCCCCCTGCCACCATGGGCAGCCCCCACCAGGCCCCCACTTATGTCCCCCTGCACCCCCACCCCCCAGCATCCAGGGTCACCCTCCACCAGGCCCCCACTCATGTCTCCCACCACTCCCACCCCCCTGCCACCATGGGCAGCCTCCACCAGGCCCCCACTCATGTCTACCACCACCCCCACCCCCCAGCCACCAGGGGCAGCCTCCACCAGGCCCCCACTCATGTCTCCCACCACCCCCACCCCCCTGCCACCATGGGCAGCCCCCACCAGGCCCCCACTCATGTCTCCCACCACCCCCACCCCCCAGCCACCAGGGCAGCCTCCACCAGCCCCCCACTCATGTCTCCCACCACCCCCACCCCCCTGCCACCATGGGCAGCCTCCACCAGGCCCCCACTCATGTCTACCACCACCCCCACACCCCTGCCACCATGGCCACCCTCCACCAGGCCCCCACTCATGTCCCCCTGCACCCCCACCCCCTGCCACCATGGGCAGCCCCCACCAGGCCCCCACTCATGTCCCCCTGCACCCCCACCCCCCAGCCACCAGGGGCAGCCTCCACCAGGCCCCCACTCATGTCTCCCACCACCCCCACCCCCCAGCAGTGCAGGGGCAGCCTCCACCAGGCCCCCACTCATGTCTCCCACCACCCCCACCCCCCCGCAGTGCAGGGGCAGACTCCACCAGGCCCCCACTCATGTCTCCCACCACCCCCACCCCCCTGCCACCATGGGCAGCCTCCACCAGGCCCCCACTCATGTCTCCCAACACCCCCACCCCCCTGCCACCATGGGCAGCCCCCACCAGGCCCCCACTCATTTCTCCCACCACCCCCACTCCTCAGCAGTGCAGGGGCAGCCTCCACCAGGCCCCCACTCATGTCTCCCACCACCCCCACTCCTCAGCAGTGCAGGGGCAGCCTCCACCAGGCCCCCACTCATGTCTCCCACCACCCCCACCCCCCAGCAGTGCAGGGGCAGCCTCCACCAGGCCCCAACTCATGTCTACCACCACCCCCACCCCCCTGCCACCATGGCCACCCTCCACCAGGCCCCCACTCATGTCCCCCTGCACCCCCACCCCCCTTCCACCATGGGCAGCCCCCACCAGGCCCCCACTCATGTCCCCCTGCACCCCCACCCCCCAGCCACCAGGGGCAGCCCCCACCAGGCACCCACCCCTGTCTCCCACCACCCCCACCCCCCTGCCACCATGGGCAGCCCCCACCAGGCCCCCACCCATGTCTCCCAGCACCCCTACCCCCCTGCCACCATGGGCAGCCCCCACCAGGGCCCCACTCATGTCTACCACCACCCCCACCCCCCAGCCACCAGGGGCAGCCTCCACCAGGCCCCCACTCATGTCTCCCACCACCCCCACCCCCCTGCCACCATGGGCAGCCCCCACCAGGCCCCCACTCATGTCTCCCACCACCCCCACCCCCCAGACACCAGGGCAGCCTCCACCAGCCCCCCCACTCATGTCTCCCACCACCCCCACCCCCCTGCCACCATGGGCAGCCTCCACCAGGCCCCCACTCATGTCTACCACCACCCCCACACCCCTGCCACCATGGCCACCCTCCACCAGGCCCCCACTCATGTCCCCCTGCACCCCCACCCCCTGCCACCATGGGCAGCCCCCACCAGGCCCCCACTCATGTCCCCCTGCACCCCCACCCCCCAGCCACCAGGGGCAGCCTCCACCAGGCCCCCACTCATGTCTCCCACCACCCCCACCCCCCAGCAGTGCAGGGGCAGCCTCCACCAGGCCCCCACTCATGTCTCCCACCACCCCCACCCCCCAGCAGTGCAGGGGCAGACTCCACCAGGCCCCCACTCATGTCTCCCACCACCCCACCCCCCTGCCACCATGGGCAGCCTCCACCAGGCCCCCACTCATGTCTCCCACCACCCCCACCCCCCTGCCACCATGGGCAGCCCCCACCAGGCCCCCACTCATTTCTCCCACCACCCCCACTCCTCAGCAGTGCAGGGGCAGCCTCCACCAGGCCCCCACTCATGTCTCCCACCACCCCACTCCTCAGCAGTGCAGGGGCAGCCTCCACCAGGCCCCCACTCATGTCTCCCACCACCCCCACCCCCCAGCAGTGCAGGGGCAGCCTCCACCAGGCCCCAACTCATGTCTACTACCACCCCCACCCCCCTGCCACCATGGCCACCCTCCACCAGGCCCCCACTCATGTCCCCCTGCACCCCCACCCCCCTTCCACCATGGGCAGCCCCCACCAGGCCCCCACTCATGTCCCCCTGCACCCCCACCCCCCAGCCACCAGGGGCAGCCCCCACCAGGCACCCACCCCTGTCTCCCACCGCCCCCACCCCCCTGCCACCATGGACAGCCCCCACCAGGCCCCCACCCATGTCTCCCAGCACCCCTACCCCCCTGCCACCATGGGCAGCCCCCACCAGCTCCCCACCCATGTCTCCCACCACCCCCACCCCCCTGCCATCATGGGCAGCCCCCACCAGGGCCCCACTCATGTCCCCCTGCACCCCCACCCCCCAGCATCCAGGGTCACCCTCCACCAGGCCCCCACTCATGTCTCCCACCACCCCCACACCCCTGCCACCATGGGCAGCCTCCACCAGGCCCCCACTCATGTCTACCACCACCCCCACCCCCCAGCCACCAGGGGCAGCCTCCACCAGGCCCCCACTCATGTCTCCCACCAGGCCCCCACTCATGTCTCCCACCACCCCCACCCCCCTGCCACCATGGGCAGCCCCCACCAGGCCCCCACTCATTTCTCCCACCACCCCCACCCCCCAGCCACCAGGGGCAGCCTCCACCAGGCCCCCACTCATGTCTCCCAACACCCCCACCCCCCTGCCACCATGGGCAGCCTCCACCAGGCCCCGACTCATGTCTACCACCACCCCCACCCCCCTGCCACCATGGCCACCCTCCACCAGGCCCCCACTCATGTCCCCCTGCACCCCCACCCCCCTGCCACCATGGGCAGCCCCCACCAGGACCCCACTCATGTCCCCCTGCACCCCCACCCCCCAGCCACCAGGAGCAGCCTCCACCAGGCCCCCACTCATGTCTCCCACCACCCCCACCCTCCAGCAGTGCAGGGGCAGCCTCCACCAGGCCCCCACTCATATCTGCCACCACCCCCACCCCCCTGCCACCATGGGCAGCCCCCACCAGGCCCTCACCCATGTCTCCCACCACCCCCACCGCCCAGCAGTGCAGGGGCAGCCTCCACCAGGCCCCCACTCATGTCTCCCACCACCCCCACCCCCCAGCAGTGCAGGGGCAGCCTCCACCAGGCCCCCACTCATGTCTACCACCACCCCCACCCCCCTGCCACCATGGCCACCCTCCACCAGGCCCCCACTCATGTCCCCCTGCACCCCCACCCCCCTGCCACCATGGGCAGCCCCCACCAGGCCCCCACTCATGTCCCCCAGCACCCCCACCCCCCAGCCACCAGGGGCAGCTTCCACCAGGCCCCCACTCATGTCTCCCACCACCCCCACCCCCCTGCCACCACGGGCAGCCCCCACCATGCCCCCACCCATGTCTCCCACCACACCCACCCCCCTGCCACCATGGGCAGCCCCCACCAGGCCCCCACCCATGTCTCCCAACACCCCCACCCTCCTGCCACCATGGGCAGCCTCCACCAGGCCCCGACTCATGTCTACCACCACCCCCACCCCCCTGCCACCATGGCCACCCTCCACCAGGCCCCCACTCATGTCCCCCTGCACCCCCACCCCCCTGCCACCATGGGCAGCCCCCACCAGGACCCCACTCATGTCCCCCTGCACCCCCACCCCCCAGCCACCAGGAGCAGCCTCCACCAGGCCCCCACTCATGTCTCCCACCACCCCCACCCCCCTGCCACCATGGGCAGCCCCCACCAGGCCCCCACCCATGTCTCCCACCACCCCCACCCCCCTGCCACCATGGGCAGCCCCCACCAGGCCCCCACTCATGTCTCCCGCCACCCCCACCCCCCTGCCACCATGGGCAGCCTCCACCAGGCCCCCACTCATGTCTACCACCACCCCCACACCCCAGCCACCAGGGGCAGCCTCCACCAGGCCCCCACTCATGTCTCCCACCACCCCCACCCCCCTGCCACCATGGGCAGCCTCCACCAGGCCCCCACTCATGTCTACCACCACCCCCACCCCCCAGCCACCAGGGGCAGCCTCCACCAGGCCCCCACTCATGTCTCCCACCACCCCCACCCCCCTGCCACCATGGGCAGCCCCCACCAGGTCCTCACAATCCCCAATCATGTGCATAATGGTCAGCCTCCACAGTCAAAAAGCCCTACCAAGTAACCCATTCACCCACATGGAAAAGGAAATCACATGTTACACCCCCAATGTTAATGAAGCTAATGAACCCATGTCCGTCACACACAATGGTTGCAATTGAATGGGAAAACACCCAACATGACATGCATGAAACCAATGAGATGATACCACACAGTGAAGTATGGAAACCAAAATTGTATTTAAACAAATAAAGAATGCTAAAGAAAGGAAACAAACTACAATTGGGATGAGAAAAAAAAAGCTGCATGTCCGTATAAAAAAAAAAAAGAATGCAAATCAGAATCCAAAAAAATGTCGTCCAAAGTCAAATGTAAAAAAATCTCCATGCAACAAAGAACTATGTAAGAAACTACCAAGTGTCCATGAGCCCAACTGAACAAAGGAAACCTACTAAAAAACCTACCTAAAAATCAACTATATACAAAAAGTGGAGCAGTGTCCGTCGACTCCAAATCATAATAAGAAAGAAAGGAAACCTAAAACTAAAGAACTATATACAAAGGCGGCGGGCAAGTCCAGCGGCTCACTCCGTGGCGTCCCGGGCCAGGGCATCATCGAACTCCTGTTCGATGTCCCGGAGGCGGTCCAGTTCCATGGCCCCGAGTGTCCGCAGGGACGACGCCGTGTCTTCCTCCAACCACCTGCGGATTGCCTCGAGGCACTCGGCCCGCCTCAGGGCCCTCCGCATGGAGTTCTCCGCCCTGACCATTGTGAGCCGCGCCTCTTCCGCCCGCCGCCGCTCCGCACCTATGGCGTGGCCCAACCGCTGCCACACGGAAGACACTCTCTGTCCTGGGTCCCCCTGCCCTCCGGCCGATGCCTGCCCCTCCGATGTCGAAAGCCCTGAGCTTTCATGTCTCCCACCATGTTGCTGCTGCTGCTGCTCTGCCTCTGCCCATGCACTGCCTCCTGCTGCCTGCACATCCTCTGCCGGCTGGGGTGCAGTTGTTGATGTGGCCACCCCTGCTGGACGTCCGACTCCCGACTGTGGCAGGGATGCCTCCTCCACCAGCCTGGCCGCACCGTCAGAGGCAGCTCCACAGGGCACCCAGGTGACTGATGGGTGGGAAGATGGCACAGAGGACGACTGGCGCGTAGGGGGTCCAGTTGAGGAGGGGGTCGGAGCAAGCCCCATCAGACGGAGGAATCCAGCCTGGGTGACCTGTCCCAGCAGGCTGACGTGGTCAACAAGCCATTCGAGATGACGTGCAGTCTCTCCATGAAAAGACTGCAGGTCACCTCGCATGGCCCGTTGACGCAACGCCACACCAGCCAGGACAGGCTCAACCCGGACCTGGATGGCCACGTCCGCAGGCAGAGGAAGGCCAGTTGACGTCAGCTCATCCCCTGCCTGAAAACGGGTCTGGACGTAGGCATCCCTGCTGGTGCAAGATGATGCAGGGACAGGATCGGGGACAGGATTGCACACAGGCACCTCCGCGGTGGCCTGTGCTGCCTCCTGTCCCTGGTCCTGCACTGCACCACTAGCACCAGTGGGACCCCCACCTCCAGACCCCGTCTCTGGTGCTTGCACGGCCTCCTCCTCCACCAAACCCCCCACCAACCTGGATGACTCCGTGCCATCTTCCCCTGTTGGGCCCTGTGGGGTCCCAGCTGCCCCTTCTGCTGCCGAGGAGTCCAACTGCAACCTTCGCCTCTTGGACCTCCTCCCGGCAGCTGCGGCCTGGGACGCGGCACCGGACTCCTCACTCCCCGACGAGATGACAACACGGGAGGGGAGCCGGGCCTTGCGTCTCCGGCTGGCAGTCGGATCCCCACCGCTGTGCGCCACAGCACCTTCTCCGCCCTCTTCATCAGTTGACGCTGCAGACAGGGAGAAACAAAACACAGGCATCAGGGCACTGTACAATGGACACATACACACATGACAGTTGCACATGAGTGGCATTGGCAAACCTCAGACATGGCATCACAATCCCCAACACACATGTCATTGCAACTCGCACACATGAGCCATACCACAGCCATATCGCAACTGCCACCACCATCCCTACACATACAACAGCATCAGCAGCCAAAGGGGAGCCAGACATCACATGCAACACAGGAAGTGCACCACACATGTACACACACCACCACACTTGCATGCATGTCTACACCTCTGCCAAGTGTCGCACTGTTCAGACGGGCATCCATGTCACATCTGCCAATCAGGCTTCCACATACCGCTGTCACATGCATCCATGTTGCATCACTGTTGCACCCTTGTCAAATACAAACACATGCACATGTACACAGTGCTCATACATGCAGCCGAAAAAAACATACATGCCTGACATCACGGACATGTCTACTTACATACACATTCATCCAAACATGTGTGCACGCACAACTGCATTTGCCATGCAAGCCCACACACACAAGCACCATCCATGTCTCACACATTACAGCCCTCGCATGTGTCGGCCCCACGGCCCTGTACACCCCCACCCATACTCGACCCCATACAAACAGATCTGCAACCTGCACAATACCGAATAATCACCACACGCACTGCTCACAATCAGGATGCATGTACACTCACCGCTCGACTCCAGACGGGTCTGCTTCTCTAGGACCTGGACGTGGAGCACTGGGGATATGCGTTCCAGGACCCCCATCTGTTCTTCCGACAAGTGGCCCCGGCGCCCCTTGGCGTCCGCTGCCTTCAAGAGGCGCCGGGCCTTGTTCAGGGTCCTGGACCTGAAGTCCTCCCAGCGCTTCCTGACATGTTGTAAGTCTCAGACTGCCACCCCCTCCGCGTTGATGGCAGTCACGATGTCAGTCCAGATCCGAGTCCGTCCTTCCTTGTCAGCGCGGGAACTTCCGAAGAGGGCAGCATACTGTCCCAGGACTTGCTCCACCAGGACACCAACTTCGGTGGCACTGAAGCTGGTGCCCCTCTGCCTCTCTGGCCGGGGGTTGTCAGTGGTCACAGATGGTGTTTGCCCCGACATGACAACCCCAGAGGCAGGAGTGGGTGGGCAACTGGGTCCTGGGGCTGGGCTGTGGAGCGATGGAATTCCAGTCGGGAGTCTTCGGTTCCAGCAGGGGTGGTCACAGCAACAGCACCCCTGGCTGATGTGCAGGCAGCAAATGGCAGTGCACGTGGGCAGCAGGCAGTCAGGCAGCAGCAGATGGCAGGTGGGAGCGTGCTCGGGGCTCTGGGGGGCAGTAGTTCGGCCTTCTGGGCAGGAGCGTGGTCTTCCGTGTGCTTACGCGTGGCCAGCTTGGTACGGAGTGATTTGGCACGTGAAAATCCTGCACGTCAGCGTGAAAATCGAGGAAAGGCCCTTAGCGCGTAAGCGCGTCAGCACGCATACGCAAATCTATTTGACCAAAGGCCCTCAGTGCGTAAGCGCGTCTGTGACGTGACCCTCACGGGTGTTTCCCACACAGCACGTGATGACAGAGCACACGTGGAAAGACTGCACGTCAGAGTGTCATCGCGTGTAATTGGACAGCACGTCAGAGTCTAATCGCGTGTAATTGGACAGTACGTCAGAGTCTCATCGCGTGTCATTGGACAGCACGTCAGAGTCTAATCGCGTGTAATTGGACAGCACGTCAGAGTCTCATCGCGTGTCATTGGACAGCACGTCAGGGTGTCATCGCGTGTAATAGGACAAAAGTGTGCGTACACGCGATTGGCCTATGTACGTGTATATCAGGGGTGCGCGGACACTTACACACGCAAGTACGTCAGCGCACCTGTATCCCGGGGTGCGCGGAAATTTCCACACGCTATTGGACTGGGTACTGGATTTCAGGGGTGCGCAGGTCACACGCTCGCCTACAACACGCGCAACGCATTAATTTGCGCGCTAACAAAAGAACAAGCTCAGACCCAGGATGAACATACCGTTCCTAGCAGCAGTGGACGTGGCCTACCAAAGGAGGAGGAGGAGGATAGTCAGGGCCAGAATATTCACACCCAGAACCAGCCTTTTCGGGATGCCTGATGACCAGGTGCATGGGAGGTACAGGTTTCCACCACACATCATACTGGACCTGGTGAGTGAGTGGGAGGATGACCTCACATCACCCACCCTGTGCTCCCAAGCACTCAGCCCCCTGGAGAAGGTCCTCAATGTACTGCACTTCTTAGCCACTGGATCATTTCAGCGGACAAGTGCCATTGTGGGTGGTGTATCACAGGCCACCCAGTCACGCTGCCTACACCAGGTCTTGAACATCATCACTGCACGCCCATCAGTCCGCAGGCACATATACCTGCCCAGAACCCCTGCAGAAAGGCATGCTGCCGCCCTGGATTTTTACGCTGTGGCACGATTCCCCAAAGTGCTAGGTGCCATCGACTGCACCCATGTGGCTCTACGTCCCCCCAGGGCATCTGAGCACATCTATAGGAACCGCAAGCACTGGCATTCCATCAACGTGCAGGTAGTATGTAATGCCAAGGGAATCATCACCTCAGTATATGCCAACTATCCCGGGTCAACCCACGACAGCTTCATTTACTGAATGTCCACCCTAAGCCGGGACCTAGAAGCTGGGCGGCATGGCGATACATGCCTGCTTGGTGAGTATGAATGCCACTGCACATGCATGCATGTCAGATACTGAGCAAGGTCACAACCCCACCAATGATACCAATCACCACCTCCACAGGGGACAGTGCCTACCCTCTCAGCCCCCACATGATGACGCCAATTCGGAACCCCACCACGCCACCCCAGGTAAGATATAACGCAGCCCACATTACAACCCGGGGCATAGTGGAGCGCACATTCGGAGTGCTGAAGTCACGCTTTCGCTCCCTTGACCGTTCTGGCGGGCAGCTGTTGTACGCTCCCCCAGTAGTGTGCAGGATCATAGTGGCAGCATGTGTCCTGCACAACGTTGCAACACGCCGGGGCCTGGCCGTGGACATGGTGGTGGCACCACATCCCCAACCACATGCACAGCCGCTGCGCATGGGAGGGGAAAGGGCACGGGGGGAGGCAGCCCGTACACAGCTAGTGGCTAATTACTTCACATAGAAATCACACCCCTGTGGAGTGCACACTGCCCTGGCACATTCCATATGACAATCAATGATGACTCAACCTGACACTGATCCTGAATGTCTGGAGAATGAACCGTCAAAACCATATCAGCCTGAGATTGTTCACCTGGAAGTGTCACAATGTGTGCATCCCTACCCACACAGACACCACCAATGCAGTTTTGTGAAGTTACACATTCAAGCAGCTAAAATGAATACCCACTTGCAAAATGCAACAAGACGACAGTGCCATGTCAGCCAACCCAACCCCAGCACCGCCACATGACACACCGTGCCATGTCATGCTATTTGCAGGTAAACAAAGTAATCCCCACAACATGACACTAGTGTCACAATGTACAGTGTCCCTATTAGAATCTTGCAACACCTGAAATGCTCACAGTAATGCTGGACCAACAACAAACTTGAGCACGTACTACCATTAACATGACATCACAAATGTTAAATATTAGTAGTCTCACCACCTGGAAATGCCTGCACTCCCACCACTACCAACTGTGCAGTGTTGGCGCCATGTAGAGTTGTAGGTGCACTGCTGCCAACATCTACCCCATCTCCAGACTAGAGGTCCTTGTGTAGACATGAGGAAGGGACCTGCAAATTGGGAGGTAGACACAGAAGATGAGTTACACATCAATGCAACATGCAGTGTACAACACAACAGCAATATGCACTAGGAATGTATACACAGTATTGACTACAGACTGCACACACAGCTCATGGGAGTCCAACGTCACTGTGTAATTCACTGTCACTTGGGCACACCCTTTGCAAGCCCATGGAAACGGGAAGCAGAAGGGGTGTGTGTGACTCAAACCCAAGCATCTGAACCAAATACATTACAAGCCTGCATGTGCCCAGCCACAATGCAGCGTATGCAAACACAGGAACCACGGAAGCCAACAAATCGTCCCAAAAAGATTGGGAATAAAATAAATAAAAATAAAAATAAAAATAAAAATAAAAAAAAAATAAAAAATGGCCATTGATGGGCCCGGGGGGGTTGGGGAGGCCACCCAGGAGGTCCGAGGACAGGATGCACACCATAACCCACCTGCGTGGATCCTGGGAAAAAAAAACACCTCCATGGGCTCATGGCCCACACGGCTACCCTATTGTGGGAGTATCACTGCTGTCGCTATTATCACCCTGTGCAGCTGCATCCGGAGGTGGTTGCACTATGGGAGGCAGCCCACGCAAGGCCCTAGTCTGCTCCTCCATGGCTGCAAGCATGCGGGTGTGGTAGGTCTGGTTCTGGAGGATGAGTGTGCGGAGGTCCCCATGCAACAACTCACGGGATGCCCGGACCTCCGCCCTCGTTGCCTGCATCTCAGCTGAGAGCGTACGGGTGAGACGCTCCAGCTGCTGTTCTGTCCTTTGGTCTGTTGAAGCCTCAAGCTCAACAAGAGTCGTCCTGAGGTGAAGGAGCTCCTGCCTCAGGGCTTCCCTGTGGCCCTGGGACTCAATGGAGATGGCCTCCTGCAGAGTCGCCAGTGCCGCCCGCCTGTCCCTGTTGGACCCCAACATGTCCTCCCTGTGTGACTGGCAGATGGAGTCGGTTGCCTGCTCTAGTCGCTCCATCAGCCTTTCAGGGGGGACAATGGAAGTGGCCACCCTATCCATGGCCTGAGCCATCATCTCGGATGATGCTGCCTGTTGGGTTGCCATACCGTAAATGGATTGCTCCCATGCGGTATTGCCAGGTGGCGTACGGCCACCACGTCGGTGGGCACCACACCTGTCTGGGGCAAGGCGAACTGCGCCTTGCTGTGCCGGCACTGCCTGAGGCTGCAGGACTGCATTCCCCCTCTGATCTGCTGGCCCAGGAACAGGATCAGATGTCGCGGAGTGTGACCCTGCATCCGTAACCACCAAAGGCGTAGCTGCCAACACTGACATCCCCATTGAGGGTTCTGACCCTGGTGCAGGTGGGTGGGACAGAACAGAATCCCTCCCTGGAACACTCACCTGCGACGGCACGTAGGTCTCATCCGAATCAACACCTGAGTACAGCTCGGGGGAGGTGCAGCCAGAGACACCCCTTGAGAGCACGACCTGCAGCACTTGTGGGTTCTCACCCACCACCACACCACGTCCCTCACTGGTGGTTGGTCGGCCCTCGGACCCCTCCTGGGTCTGCACCATCTCCACAACCCCAGCAGTATCAGGTGCGTCTTCCCTTGCAAAGACATAAAAACAAAGAAATGGAAACAGGCATTAGCACCATGGCACACAATGAGGGCTGAGAAGCAAGAGAACCAGTACTTGTTTGACACATGTCCCACATGACTAAAACCCTCCCATGCATGCACCCTCACTCCGTATGAAGGGCAGGCAAATGGCACACACTGATGACACCAAGATGGAAGATGAACACATTTTCTGCATGCTGCCTGGCAGTGGCATCACACATTGGCCTGTGATTGCCAGGTGAAACACACATGCCATCACACAGATGGCATGTACCATTGCTATTGAGTGAAGATGTAGAGGAGGGCAGCACCTATTCATTCAGTCCAGTTCCCGCATGTAATAGCTTTTCTAATTCAAACAGGTCAGATTCTTCACCTGGAGCTGCCAGTCCGAAATGGTCCAATTGCACAGGGACATGTTTGAACAAATGATATCCAGGTAACAAAGTCACTCCACTTTACCATAGACATGTGACTAGAGGACTGCGACATGCCTAGTAAAAGTGGTGGAATGCAAACAATCTGACTAAATGAACAGTGAAAAATTAAGCAACAATGTTGTGGCAAGGTGACACTTCAAGGGCAACTGGCGTGCAGTTGGGCTAGATGTCTACTGTTGGCAGAAGGGATACTGCTATGGCCAAATGCAGCTGCGCAGGATGTATTTCATGAAGCACATGGCTGACCCATACGACTCAGGCGCACACACTCTCACCTGGCACACAAACAGAAGCCCTCACACACACCATGCACATGGATGACACACACATGCATGTGCACTCACCGGACAATGCCTCGTAATCAGCCAAATCTCCCACGCCTTGGATCTGTTCCTCCGTGACGTAGGTCCCAGTGACTGACTCATGTGGAGTGAGTTCCATGTCTACTACTGGAGACCCACCTCCAGTCACTAGAGTTGCGGCATGACTTGAGGCCAGCTTACTCTTTGCCCTGCGCTGTAGGTCATTCCAGCGCTTATAGCAATCATTGGCTGTGCGCCTCACGATTCCAAGGGCACTTACGATGTCCGCAATGGTCTGCCAGTGTGCCTGGCGTTGTGCAGGTGTGGTCTTGGATCCTGCAACAATGACCATCTCGTTGTCATGTGCGGACACATACTCGACAAGTGCATTCAGTTCGTCATCCGTGAAGCTGGGCTTCCTGGACGGGCCGGACTGTGTAGCCGTGTCTGGTGCATCAGCCTGTGCCGGACGAGCACTCTTCCTCTTCCGCTTGGAAGGTGGTGGTGATCCTGAGTGTCCTGCGCCGCTCTGGACACTAGGGGCAGGAGCCCTGGTGGACTCTGTATCAGGAGTGTGGGATTGCACACTCAGCATGGGAGTTGGTGCAGGCATTGGCTCTAGTGTGATGGTGTCAGGGGGAATGTCAGCAGCATGGACTAGGACCGACACTGTCCGGGCTGGGTGTGTGAGGGCTGGGGTGGATGGAGCCGCAGCTGCCCCTGCAGCCTCTCCGCCCTGCCTACTTGGTGCAGCAGATGACCTTGCTGCCCCAGATGCACGTGGCATGGTGACATCAACGTGCACCAGCGCACGTGTCATAGGCCTGCTGACTTGGAAGTCAGCCATGGAGTCAGCCAGGTCTGGTGCCACAATGGGCTGGTCCAACAAGGGCTGAGCATGGATGGTGTCAGCCACATCAGCCTCAACGGGAGGGGGGGGGGATTATGGGTGCCCTTGACTGGTCCTCCACACATGGGGGGACAGGCTCACCCTGCAAGTAACAACCACGTCCCCTACCGGATCCACCACGGCCACCACTTGTGGCTCTTCCACCTTTGCCACCCTTACGGAATCCTCGCCTCCCAGCCATGGCACTGATGTTAATGTGCGTATGGGAGTGGCTGTAAAATATTGTCCTGGGCAATTGGGGGTCAAAGGTGTTGGGTACCAGATGGTAATTGTACCCTAGTGCTCTTGCAAGGCTGATTGTAACCCCTGGGGAAAGATGACGGGTCACGCTACGCACAGGAGCCCCAAAAAAGGGAGATGACGTGCACGCAACCCCTCCTAGACCACGTGTGCAGAAAGAAAAACCTGCACTACGCTGTGGCACCCAGCAACACAAGAATGAACGTATGCGTGTCACACGCAGCCTAGAATGACCTCTGAAGGGGTAGGCCACACACGGGGCAAGCACAGATGTTCGATACGTGTGTGACTCACCGTCTGCCAGGTCAAAGAGCGTGAAAAAGGAGCGCGTTTGGTTGGCAACACCCCCGCCAAAAGAAGATTTGTACGCTGTCTGAGGAGACAGGACAACAGTAGAAGGGAACACTGTTTGAGGGAACAGGCCCAGGTAAACCAGTAAAAGAGAAAAAAGAGAAAAAACTGTCAGAGGTAACAGGGAATACGAACTTGAAACGCTGTGAAGTAAAGCGCGTGTGAAACGACAAGAAGAACAGAATTCACCCACTCGCTCTCCACGAAAAGCACGTACAAGGAAATGGTGTTCTACGCGTACCTTTTATACAGGCCCACACGTCCAGCGTCACTTACGCGGCGTGTACGCGCTAGGGCCATTTCCACCAATTACACGCTTTGTCACTTATGCGTGTAGGGCCATTTCCACCAATTACACGCTTTGTCACTTATGCGTGTAGGGCCATTTCCACCAATTACACGCTTTGTCACTTATGCGTGTAGGGCCATTTCCACCAATTACACGCTTTGTCACTTCTGCGTGTATGGCCATTTCCACCAATCACACGCGATGACACTCTGACGTGCAGTCTTTCCACGTGTGCTCTGTCATCACGTGCTGTGTGGGAAACACCCGTGCGGGTCACGTCACAGACGCGCTTACGCGCTGAGGGCCTTTGGTCCAATAGATTCGCGTATGCGTGCTGACGCTCTTACGCGCTAAGGGCCTTTCCTCGATTTTCACGCTGACGTGCAGGATTTTCACGTGCCAAATCACTCCGTACCAAGCTGGCCACGCGTAAGCACACGGAAGACCACGCTCCTGCCCAGAAGGCTGAACTACTGCCCCCCAGAGCCCCGAGCATGCTCCCACCTGCCATCTGCTGCTGCCTGACTGCCTGCTGCCCACGTGCACTGCCATTTGCTGCCTGCACATCAGCCAGGGGTGCTGTTGCTGTGACCACCCCTGCTGGAACCGAAGACTCCCGACTGGAATTCCATCGCTCCACAGCCCAGCCCCAGGACCCAGATGCCCACCCACTCCTGCCTCTGGGGTTGTCATGTCGGGGCAAACACCATCTGTGACCACTGACAACCCCCGGCCAGAGAGGCAGAGGGGCACCAGCTTCAGTGCCACCGAAGTTGGTGTCCTGGTGGAGCAAGTCCTGGGGCAGTATGATGCCCTCTTCGGAAGTTCCCGCGCCGACAAGGAAGGACGGACTCGGATCTGGACTGACATCGTGACTGCAATCAACGCGGAGGGGGTGGCAGTCCGGGACTTACAACATGTCAGGAAGCGCTGGGAGGACTTCAGGTCCAGGACCCTGAACAAGGCCCGGCGCCTCTTGAAGGCAGCGGATGCCAAGGGGCGCCGGGGCCACTTGTCGGAAGAACAGATGGGGGTCCTAGAACGCATATCCCCAGCGCTCCACGTCCAGGTCCTAGAGAAGCAGACCCGTCTGGAGTCGAGCGGTGAGTGTACATGCATCCTGATTGTGAGCAGTGCGTGTGGTGATTATTCAGTAGTGTGCAGGTTGCACATCTGTTTGTATGGGGTCGAGTATGGGTGGGGGTGTACAGGGCCGTGGGGCTGACACATGCGAGGGCTGTAATGTGTGAGACATGGATGGTGCCTGTGTGTGTGGGCTTGCATGGCAAATGCAGTTGTGCGTGCACACATGTTTGGATGAATGTGTATGTAAGTAGACATGTCCGTGATGTCAGGCATGTATGTTTTTTTCGGCTGCATGTATGAGCACTGTGTACATGTGCATGTGTGTGTATTTGACAAGGGTGTAACAGTGATGCAACATGGATGCATGTGACAGCGGTATGTGGAAGCCTGATTGGCAGATGTGACATGGATGCCCGTCTGAACAGTGCAACACTTGGCAGAGGTGTAGACATGCATGCAAGTGTGGTGGTGTGTGTACATGTGTGGTGCACTTCCTGTGTTGCATGTGATGTCTGGCTCCCCTTTGGCTGCTGATGCTGTTGTATGTGTAGGGATGGTGGTGGCAGTTGCGATATGGCTGTGGTATGGCTCATGTGTGCGAGTTGCAATGACATGTGTGTTGGGGATTGTGATGCCATGTCTGAGGTTTGCCAATGCCACTCATGTGCAACTGTCATGTGTGTATGTGTCCATTGTACAGTGCCCTGATGCCTGTGTTTTGTTTCTCCCTGCCTGCAGCGTCAACTGATGAAGAGGGCGGAGAAGGTGCTGTGGAGCACAGCGGCGGGGATCCGACCGCCAGCCGGAGACGTAAAGCCTGGCTCCCCTCCCGTGTTGTCATCTCGTCGGGGAGTGAGGAGTCCGGTGCCACGTCCCAGGCCGCAGCTGCCGGGAGGAGGTCCAAGAGGCGGAGGTTGCAGTTAGACTCCTCGGCAGCAGAAGGGGCAGCTGGGACCCCACAGGGCCCAACAGGGGAAGATGGCACGGAGTCATCCAGGTTGGTGGGGGGTTTGGTGGAGGAGGAGGCCGTGCAAGCACCAGAGACGGGGTCTGGAGGTGGGGATCCCACTGGTGCTAGTGGTGCAGTGCAGGACCAGGGACAGGAGGCAGCACAGGCCGCCGCGGAGGTGCCTGTGTGTAATCCTGTCCCCGATCCTGTCCCTGCATCATCTTGCACCAGCAGGGATGCCTACGTCCAGACCCGTTTTCAGGCAGGGGATGAGCTGACGTCAACTGGCCTTCCTCTGCCTGCGGACGTGGCCATCCAGGTCCGGGTTGAGCCTGTCCTGGCTGGTGTGGCGTTGCGTCAACGGGCCATGCGAGGTGACCTGCAGTCTTTTCATGGAGAGACTGCACATCATTTCGAATGGCTCGTTGACCATGTCAGCCTGCTGGGACAGGTCACCCAGGCTGGATTCCGCTTTCTGATGGGGCTTGCTCCGACCCCCTCCTCAACTGGACCCCCTACGCGCCAGTTGTCCTCTGTGCCATCTTCCCACCCATCAGTCACCTGGGTGCCCTGTGGAGCTGCCTCTGACGGTGCGGCCAGGCTGGTGGAGGAGGCATCCCTGCCACAGTCGGGAGTCGGAGGTCCAGCAGGGGTGGCCACATCAACAACTGCACCCCAGCCGGCGGAGGATGTGCAGGCAGCAGGAGGCAGTGCACGGGCAGAGGCAGAGCAGCAGCAGCAGCAACATGGTGGGAGACATGAAGGCTCGGGGCTTTCGACATCGGAGGGGCAGGCATCGGCCGGAGGGCAGGGGGACCCAGGACAGAGAGTGTCTTCCGTGTGGCAGCGGTTGGGCCACGCCATAAGTGCGGAGCGGCGGCGGGTGGAAGAGGCGCGGCTCACAATGGTCAGGGCAGAGAACTCCATGCGGAGGGCCCTGAGGCGGGTCGAGTGCCTCGAGGCAATCCGCAGGGGGTTGGAGGAGGACACGGCGTCGTCCCTGCGGACCCTCGGGGCCATGGAACTGGACCGCCTCCGGGACATCGAACAGGAGTTCGATGATGCCCTGGCCCGGGACACTGCGGAGTGAGCCGCTGGACTTGCCCGCCGCCTTTGTATATAGTTCTTTAGTTTTAGGTTTCCTTTCTTTCTTATTATGATTTGGAGTCGACGGACACTGCTCCACTTTTTGTATATAGTTGATTTTTAGGTAGGTTTTTTAGTAGGTTTCCTTTGTTCAGTTGGGCTCATGGACCCTTGGTAGTTTTTTACATAGTTATTTATTGCATGGAGATTTTTTTACATTTGACTTTGGACAAAATTTTTTTGGATTCTGAGTTGCAATTTTGTGTTTTTATACGGACATGCAGCTTTTTTTTCCTCATTCACATTGTAGTTTGTTTTCTTTCTTTAGCATTCTTTATTTTTTTCAATACAATTTTGTTTCCATACTTCACTGTGTGGTATCATCTCATTGGTTTCATGCATGTCAGGTTGGGTGTTTTCCCATTCAATTGCAACCATTGTGTGTGACGGACATGGGTTCATTAGCTTCATGAACATTGGGGGTGTAACATGTGATTTCCATTTCCATGTGGGTGAATGGGTTACTTGGTAGGGCTTTTTGGCTGTGGAGGCTGACCATTACGCACATGATTGGGGATTGTGAGGACCTGGTGGGGGCTGCCCATGGTGGCAGGGGGGTGGGGGTGGTGGGAGACATGAGTGGGGGCCTGGTGGAGGGTGGCCATGGTGGCTGGGGGTGGGGGTGGTGGGAGACATGAGTGGGGGCCTGGTGGAGGCTGCCCCTGCACTGCTGGGGGGTGGGTGTGGTGGGAGACATGGGTGGGGGCCTGGTGGAGGCTGCCCCTGGTGGCTGGGGGTGGTGGGAGACATGAGTGGGGGCCTGGTGGAGGGTGACCCTAGATGCTGGGGGGTTGGGGTGCATTGGGACATGAGTGGGGGCCTGGTGAAGGCTGCCCCTGCACTGCTGGGGGGTGGGGGTGGTGGGAGACATGAGTGGGGGCCTGGTGGAGGCTGCCCCTGCACTGCTGGGGAGTGGGGGTGGTGGGAGACATGGGTGGGGGCCAGGTGGAGGCTGCCCCTGGTGGCTGGGGGGTGGGGGTGGTGGGAGACATGAGTGGGGGCCTGGTGGAGGCTGCCCATGCTGGCAGGGGGGTAGGGGTGGTGGGAGACATGAGTGGGGGCCTGGTGGAGGCTGCCCCTGCACTGCTGGGGGGTGGGGGTGGTGGGAGACATGGGTGGGGGCCTGGTGAAGGCTGCCCCTGGTGGCTGGGGGGTGGGGGTGGTGGGAGACATGAGTGGGGGCCTGGTGGAGGCTGCCCCTGGATGCTGGGGTGTGGGGGTGCAGGGGGACATGAGTGGGGGCCTGCTGGAGGCTGCCCCTGGTGGCTGGGGGGTGGGGGTGGTGGGAGACATGAGTGGGGGCCTGGTGGAGGGTGGCCATGGTGGCTGGGGGGTGGGGGTGGTGGGAGACATGAGTGGGGGCCTGGTGGAGGCTGCCCCTGGTGGCTGGGGGGTGGGGGTGGTGGGAGACATGAGTGGGGGCCTGGTGGAGGGTGGCCATGGTGGCTGGGGGGTGGGGGAGGTTGGAGACATGAGTGGGGGCCTGCTGGAGGCTGCCCCTGGTGGCTGGGGGGTGGGGGTGGTGGGAGACATGAGTGGGGGCCTGGTGGAGGGTGGCCATGGTGGCTGGGGGGTGGGGGTGGTGGGAGACATGAGTGGGGGCCTGGTGGAGGGTGGCCATGGTGGCTGGGGGGTGGGGGTGGTGGGAGACATGAGTGGGGGCCTGGTGGAGGCTGCCCCTGCACTGCTGGGGGGTGGGTGTGGTGGGAGACATGGGTGGGGGCCTGGTGGAGGCTGCCCCTGGTGGCTGGGGGTGGTGGGAGACATGAGTGGGGGCCTGGTGGAGGGTGACCCTAGATGCTGGGGGGTTGGGGTGCAGGGGGACATGAGTGGGGGCCTGGTGGAGGGTGGCCATGGTGGCAGGGGGGTGGGGGTGATGGGAGACATGAGTGGGGGCCTGGTGGAGGCTGCCCCTGCACTGCTGGGGGGTGGGGGTGGTGGGGGACATGAGTGGGGGCCTGGTGGAGGCTGCCCCTGCACTGCTGGGGGGTGGGGGTGGTGGGAGACATGGGTGGGGGCCTGGTGGAGGCTGCCCCTGGTGGCCGGGGGGTGGGGGTGGTGGGAGACATGAGTGGGGGCCTGGTGGAGGCTGCCCATGGTGGCAGGGGGGTAGGGGTGGTGGGAGACATGAGTGGGGGCCTGGTGGAGGCTGCCCATGGTGGCAGTGGGGTGGGGGTGGTGGGAGACATGAGTGGGGGCCTGGTGGAGGCTGCCCCTGCACTGCTGGGGGGTGGGGGTGGTGGGAGACATGGGTGGGGGCCTGGTGGAGGCTGCCCCTGGTGGCTGGGGGGTGGGGGTGGTGGGAGACATGAGTGGGGGCCTGGTGGAGGCTGCCCCTGGATGCTGGGGTGTGGGGGTGCAGGGGGACATGAGTGGGGGCCTGCTGGAGGCTGCCCCTGGTGGCTGGGGGGTGGGGGTGGTGGGAGACATGAGTGGGGGCCTGGTGGAGGGTGGCCATGGTGGCTGGGGGGTGGGGGTGGTGGGAGACATGAGTGGGGGCCTGGTGGAGGCTGCCCCTGGTGGCTGGGGGGTGGGGGTGGTGGGAGACATGAGTGGGGGCCTGGTGGAGGGTGGCCATGGTGGCTGGGGGGTGGGGGAGGTTGGAGACATGAGTGGGGGCCTGCTGGAGGCTGCCCCTGGTGGCTGGGGGGTGGGGGTGGTGGGAGACATGAGTGGGGGCCTGGTGGAGGCTGCCCCTGCACTGCTGGGGGGTGGGGGTGGTGGGAGACATGAGTGGGGGCCTGGTGGGGGCTGCCCATGGTGGCAGGGGGGTGGGGGTGGTGGGAGACATGAGTGGGGGCCTGGTGGAGGGTGACCCTGGATGCTGGGGGGTGGGGGTGCAGGGGGACATGAGTGGGGGCCTGTTGGAGGGTGGCCATGGTGGCAGGGGGTGGTGGGAGACATGAGTGGGGGCCTGGTGGAGGCTGCCCCTGGATGCTGGGGGGTGGGGGTGCAGGGGGACATGAGTGGGGGCCTGCTGGAGGCTGCCCCTGGTGGCTGGGGGTGGGGGTGGTGGGAGACATGAGTGGGGGCCTGGTGGAGGCTGCCCCTGCACTGCTGGGGGTGGGGGTGGTGGGAGACATGAGTGGGGGCCTGGTGGAGGCTGCCCCTGGATGCTGGGGGGTGGGGGTGCAGGGGGACATGAGTGGGGGCCTGCTGGAGGCTGCCCCTGGTGGCTGGGGGGTGGGGGTGGTGGGAGACATGAGTGGGGGCCTGGTGGAGGCTGCCCTGCACTGCTGGGGGGTGGGGGTGGTGGGAGACATGAGTGGGGGTCTGGTGGAGGCTGCCCCTGCACTGCTGGGGGGTGGGGGTGGTGGGAGACATGGATGGGGGCCTGGTGGAGGCTGCCCCTGGTGGCTGGGGGGTGGGGGTGGTGGGAGACATGAGTGGGGGCCTGGTGGAGGGTGACCCTGGATGCTGGGGGGTGGGGGTGCAGGGGGACATGAGTGGGGGCCTGGTGGAGGGTTGCCATGGTGGCAGGGGGGTGGGAGACATGAGTGGGGGCCTGGTGGAGGCTGCCCCTGCACTGCTGGGGGGTGGGGGTGGTGGGAAACATGAGTGGGGGCCTGGTGGAGGCTGCCCCTGCACTGCTGGGGGGTGGGGGTGGTGGGAGACATGGGTGGGGTCCTGGTGGAGGCTGCCCCTGGTGGCTGGGGGGTGGGGGTGGTGGGAGACATGAGTGGGGGCCTGGTGGAGGCTGCCCATGGTGGCAGGGGGGTGGGGGTGGTGGGAGACATGAGTGGGGGCCTGGTGGAGGCTGCCCCTGGATGCTGGGGGGTGGGGGTGCAGGGGGACATGAGTGGGGGCCTGCTGGAGGCTTCCCCTGGTGGCTGGGGGGTGGGGGTGGTGGGAGACATGAGTGGGGGCCTGGTGGAGGGTGGCCATGGTGGCTGGGGGGTGGGGGTGGTGGGAGACATGAGTGGGGGCCTGGTGGAGGCTGCCCATGGTGGCAGGGGGGTGGGGGTGGTGGGAGACATGAGTGGGGGCCTGGTGGAGGCTTCCCCTGCACTGCTGGGGGGTGGGGGTGGTGGGAGACATGAGTGGGGGCCTGGTGGAGGCTGCCCCTGGATGCTGGGGGGTGGGGTGCAGGGGGACATGAGTGGGGGCCTGCTGGAGGCTGCCCCTGGTGGCTGGGGGGTGGGGGTGGTGGGAGACATGAGTGGGGACCTGGTGGAGATTGGCCATGGTGGCTGGGGGGTGGGGGTGGTGGGAGACATGGGTGGGGGCCTGGTGGAGGCTGCCCCTGGTGGCTGGGGGGTGGAGGAGGTGGGAGACATGAGTGGGGGCCTGGTGGAGGGTGGCCATGGTGGCTGGGGGGTGGGGGTGGTGGGAGACATGAGTGGGGGCCTGCTGGAGGCTGCCCCTGGTGGCTGGGGGGTGGGGGTGGTGGGAGACATGAGTGGGGGCCTGGTGGAGGCTGCCCCTGCACTGCTGGGGGGCGGGGGTGGTGGGAGACATGAGTGGGGGCCTGGTGGGGGCTGCCCATGGTGTCAGGGGGGTGGGGGTGGTGGGAGACATGAGTGGGGGCCTGGTGGAGGGTGACCCTGGATGCTGGGGGGTGGGGGTGCAGGGGGACATGAGTGGGGGCCTGATGGAGGGTGGCCATGGTGGCAGGGGGGTGGGGGTGGTGGGAGACATGAGTGGGGGCCTGGTGGAGATTGCCCCTGGATGCTGGGGGGTGGGGGTGCAGGGGGACATGAGTGGGGGCCTGCTGGAGAATGCCCCTGGTGGCTGGGGGGTGGGGGTGGTGGGAGACATGGGTGGGGGGCTGGTGGAGGCTGCCCCTGGTGGCTGGGGGGTGGTGGGAGACATGAGTGGGGGCCTGGTGGAGGGTGACCCTGGATGCTGGGGGGTGGGGGTGCAGGGGGACATGAGTGGGGGCCTGGTGGAGGGTGGCCATGGTGGTAGGGGGGTGGGGGTGGTGGGAGACATGAGTGGGGGCCTGGTGGAGGCTGCCCCTGCACTGCTGGGGGGTGGGGGTGGTGGGAAACATGAGTGGGGGCCTGGTGGAGGCTGCCCCTGCACTGCTGGGGGGTGGGGGTGGTGGGAGACATGGGTGGGGGCCTGGTGGAGGCTGCCCCTGGTGGCTGGGGGGTGGGGGTGGTGGGAGACATGAGTGGGGGCCTGGTGGAGGCTGCCCATGGTGGCAGGGGGGTGGGGGTGGTGGGAGACATGAGTGGGGGCCTGGTGGAGGCTGCCCCTGGATGCTGGGGGGTGGGGGTGCAGGGGGACATGAGTGGGGGCCTGCTGGAGGAAGCCCCTGGTGGCTGGGGGTGGTGGGAGACATGAGTGGGGGCCTGGTGGAGGGTGGCCAAGGTGCCTGGGGGGTGGGGGTGGTGTATGACATGAGTGGGGGCCTGGTGGAGGCTGCCCATGGTGGCAGGGGGGTGGGGGTGGTGGGAGACATGAGTGGGGGCCTGGTGGAGGCTGCCCCTGCACTGCTGGGGGGTGGGGGTGGTGGGAGACATGGGTGGGGGCCTGGTGGAGGCTGCCCCTGGTGGCTGGGGGGTGGGGGTGGTGGGAGACATGAGTGGGGGCCTGGTGGAGGCTGCCCATGGTGGCAGGGGGGTGGGGGTGGTGGGAGACATGAGTGGGGGCCTGGTGGAGGCTGCCCCTGGATACTGGGGGGTGGGGGTGCAGGGGGACATGAGTGGGGGCCTGCTGGAGGCTGCCCCTGGTTGCTGGGGGGTGGGGGTGGTGGGAGACATGAGTGGGGGCCTGGTGGAGGCTGCCCCTGCACTGCTGGGGGGTGGGGGTGGTGGGAGACATGAGTGGGGGCCTGGTGGAGGCTGCCCCTGCACTGCTGGGGGGTGGGGGTGGTGGGAGACATGAGTGGGGGCCTGGTGGAGGCTGCCCCTGCACTGCTGGGGGGTGGGGGTGGTGGGAGACATGGGTGGGGGCCTGGTGGAGGCTGCCCCTGGTGGCTGGGGGGTGGGGGTGGTGGGAGACATGAGTGGGGGCCTGGTGGAGGCTGCCCATGGTGGCAGGGGGGTGGGGTGGTGGGAGACATGAGTGGGGGCCTGGTGGAGGCTGCCCCTGGATGCTGGGGAGTGGGGGTGCAGGGGGACATGAATGGGGGCCTGCTGGAGGCTGCCCCTGGTGGCTGGGGGGTGGGGGTGGTGGGAGACATGAGTGGGGGCCTGGTGGAGGGTGTCCATAGTGGCTGGGGTTGGGGGTGGTGGGAGACATGAGTGGGGGCCTGGTGGAGGCTGCCCCTGGTGGCTGGGGGGTGGGGGTGGTGGGAGACATGAGTGGGGGCCTGGTGGAGGGTGGCCATGGTGGCTTGGGGGTGGGGGTGGTGGGAGACATGAGTGGGGGCCTGCTGGAGGCTGCCCCTGGTGGCTGGGGGATGGGGGTGGTGGGAGACATGAGTGGGGGCCTGGTGGAGGCTGCCCCTGCACTGCTGGGGGGTGGGGGTGGTGGGAGACATGAGTGGGGGCCTGGTGGGGGCTGCCCATGGTGGCAGGGGGGTGGGGGTGGTGGGAGACATGAGTGGGGGCCTGGTGGAGGGTGACCCTGGATGCTGGGGGGTGGGGGTGCAGGGGGACATGAGTGGGGGCCTGGTGGAGGGTGGCCATGGTGGCAGGGGGGTGGGGGTGGTGGGAGACATGAGTGGGGGCCTGGTGGAGGCTGCCCCTGGATGCTGGGTGGTGGGGGTGCAGGGGGACATGAGTGGGGGCCTGCTGGAGGATGCCCCTGGTGGCTGGGGGGTGGGGGTGGTGGGAGACATGAGTGGGGGCCTGGTGGAGGCTGCCCCTGCACTGCTGGGGGGTGGGGGTGGTGGGAGACATGAGTGGGGGCCTGGTGGAGGCTGCCCCTGGATACTTGGGGGTGGGGGTGCAGGGGGACATGAGTGGGGGCCTGCTGGAGGCTGCCCCTGGTGGCAGGGGGGTGGGGGTGGTGGGGGACATGAGTGGGGGCCTGGTGGAGGCTGCCCCTGCACTGATGGGGGGTGGGGGTGGTGGGAGACATGAGTGGGGGCCTGGTGGAGGCTGCCCCTGCACTGCTGGGGGGTGGGGGCGGTGGGAGACATGGGTGGGGGCCTGGTGGAGGCTGCCCCTGGTGGCTGGGGGGTGGGGGTGGTGGGAGACATGAGTGGGGGCCTTGTGGAGGGTGACCCTGGATGCTGGGGGGTGGGGGTGCAGGGGGACATGAGTGGCGGCCTGGTGGAGGGTGGCCATGGTGGCAGGGGGGTGGGGGTGGTGGGAGACATGAGTGGGGGCCTGGTGGAGGCTGCCCCTGCACTGCTAGGGGGTGGGGGTGGTGGGAGACATGAGTGGGGGCCTGGTGGAGGCTGCCCCTGCACTGCTGGGGGGTGGGGGTGGTGGGAGACATGGGTGGGGGCCTGGTGGAGGCTGCCCCTGGTGGCTGGGGGGTGGGGGTGGTGGGAGACATGAGTGGGGGCCTGGTGGAGGCTGCACATGGTGGCAGGGGGGTGGGGGTGGTGGGAGACATGAGTGGGGGCCTGGTGGAGGCTGCTCCTGGATGCTGGGGGGTGGGGGTACAGGGGGACATGAGTGGGGGCCTGCTGGAGGCTGCCCCTGGTGGCTGGGGGGTGGGGGTGGTGGGAGACATGAGTGGGGGCCTGGTGGAGGGTGGCCATGGTGGCAGGGGGGTGGGGGTGGTGGGAGACATGAGTGGGGGCCTGGTGGAGGCTGCCCATGGTGGCAGGGGGGTGGGGGTGGTGGGAGACATGAGTGGGGGCCTGGTGGAGGCGTCCCCTGCACTGCTGGGGGGTGGGGGTGGTGGGAGACATGGTTGGGGGCCTGGTGGAGGCTGCGCCTGGTGGCTGGGGGGTGGGGGTGGTGGGAGACATGAGTGGCGGCCTAGTGGAGGCTGCTCATGGTGGCAGGGGGGTGGGGGTGGTGGGAGACATGAGTGGGGGCCTGGTGGAGGCTGCCCCTGGATGCTGGGGGTGGGGGTACAGGGGGACATGAGTGGGGGCCTGCTGGAGGCTGCCCCTGGTGGCTGGGGGGTGGGGGTGGTGGGAGACATGAGTGGGGGCCTGGTAGAGGGTGGCCATGGTGGCTGGGGGGTGGGGGTGGTGGGAGACATGAGTGGGGGCCTGGTGGAGGCTGCCCATGGTGGCAGGGGGTGGGGGTGGTGGGAGACATGAGTGGGGGCCTGGTGGAGGCTGCCCCTGCACTGCTGGGGGGTGGGGTGGTGGGAGACATGGGTGGGGGCCTGGTGGAAGCTGCCCCTGGTGGCTGGGGGGTGGGGGTGGTGGGAGACATGAGTGGGGGCCTGGTGGAGGCTGCCCCTGGATGCTGGGGGGTGGGGGTGCAGGGGGACATGAGTGGGGGCCTGCTGGAGGCTGCCCCTGGTGGCTGGGGGGTGGGGGTGGTGGGAGACATGAGTGGGGGCCTGGTGGAGGGTGGCCATGGTGGCTGGGGGGTGGGGGTGGTGGGAGACATGAGTGGGGGCCTGGTGGAGGCTGCCCCTGGTGGCTGGAGGGTGGGGGTGGTGGGAGACATGAGTGGGGGCCTGGTGGAGGGTGGCCATGGTGGCTGGGGGGTGGGGGTGGTGGGAGACATGAGTGGGGGCCTGCTGGACGCTGCCCCTGGTGGCTGGGGGGTGGGGGTGGTGGGAGACATGAGTGGGGGCCTGGTGGAGGCTGCCCCTGCACTGCTGGGGGGTGGGGGTGGTGGGAGACATGAGTGGGGGCGTGGTGGGGGCTGCCCATGGTGGCAGGGGGGTGGGGGTGGTGGGAGACATGAGTGGGGGCCTGGTGGAGGCTGCCCATGGTGGCAGGGGGGTGGGGGTGGTGGGAGACATGAGTGGGGGCCTGCTGGAGGCTTCCCCTGGTGGCTGGGGGGTGGGGGTGGTGGGAGACATGAGTGGGGGCCTGGTGGAGGCTGCCCCTGCACTGCTGGGGGGTGGGGGTGGTGGGAGACATGAGTGGGGGCCTGGTGGGGGCTGCCCATGGTGGCAGGGGGGTGGGGGTGGTGGGAGACATGAGTGGGGGCCTGGTGGAGGCTGCCCATGGTGGCAGGGGGGTGGGGGTGGTGGGAGACATGAGTGGGGGCCTGCTGGAGGCTACCCCTGCACTGCTGGGGGGTGGTCGTGGTGGGAGACATGGGTGGGGGCCTGGTGGAGGCTGCCCCTGGTGGCAGGGGGGTGGGGGTGGTGGGAGACATGAGTGGGGGCCTGGTGGAGGCTGCCCATGGTGGCAGGGGGGTGGGGGTGGTGGGAGACATGAGTGGGGGCCTGCTGGAGGCTGCCCCTGGTGGCTGGGGGGTGGGGGTGGTGGGAGACATGAGTGGGGGCCTGGTGGAGGCTGCCCCTGCACTGCTGGGGGGTGGGGGTGGTGGGAGACATGAGTGGGGGCCTGGTGGGGGCTGCCCATGGTGGAAGGGGGGTGGGGGTGGTGGGAGACATGAGTGGGGGCCTGGTGGAGGCTGCCCATGGTGGCAGGGGGGTGGGGGTGGTGGGAGACATGAGTGGGGGCCTGGTGGAGGCTACCCCTGCACTGCTGGGGGGTGGTCGTGGTGGGAGACATGGGTGGGGGCCTGGTGGAGGCTGCCCCTGGTGGCTGGGGGGTGGGGTGGTGGGAGACATGAGTGGGGGCCTGGTGGAGGCTGCCCATGGTGGCAGGGGGGTGGGGGTGGTGGGAGACATGAGTGGGGGCCTGGTGGAGGCTGCCCCTGGTGGCTGGGGGGTGGGGGTGGTGGGAGACATGAGTGGGGGCCTGGTGGAGGGTGGCCATGGTGGCTGGGGGGTGGGGGTGGGGGTGGTGGGAGACATGAGTGGGGGCCTGGTGGAGGCTGCCCATGGTGGCAGGGGGTGGGGGTGGTGGGAGACATGAGTGGGGGCCTGGTGGAGGCTGCCCCTGCACTGCTGGGGGGTGGGGGTGGTGGGAGACATGGGTGGGGGCCTGGTGGAGGCTGCCCCTGGTGGCTGGGGGGTGGGGGTGGTGGGAGACATGAGTGGGGGCCTGGTGGAGGCTGCCCATGGTGGCTGGGGGGTGGGGGTGGTGGGAGACATGAGTGGGGGCCTGGTGGAGGGTGGCCATGGTGGCTGGGGGGTGGGGGTGGTGGGAGACATGAGTGGGGGCCTGGTGGAGGCTGCCCCTGGTGGTTGGGGGTGGGGGTGGTGGGATACATGAGTGGGGGCCTGGTGGAGGGTGGCCATGGTGGCTGGGGGGTGGGGGTGGTGGGAGACATGAGTGGGGGCCTGCTGGAGGCTGCCCCTGGTGGCTGGGGGGTGGGGGTGGTGGGAGACATGAGTGGGGGCCTGGTGGAGGCTGCCCCTGCACTGCTGGGGGGTGGGGGTGGTGGGAGACATGAGTGGGGGCCTGGTGGGGGCTGCCCATGGTGGCAGGGGGGTGGTGGTGGTGGGAGACATGAGTGGGGGCCTGGTGGAGGGTGACCCTGGATGCTGGGGGGTGGGGGTGCAGGGGGACATGAGTGGGGGCCTGGTGGAGGGTGGCCATGGTGGCAGGGGGGTGGGGGTGGTGGGAGACATGAGTGGGGGCCTGGTGGAGGCTGCCCCTGGATGCTGGGGGGTGGGGGTGCAGGGGGACATGAGTGGGGGCCTGCTGGAGGCTGCCCCTGGTGGCTGGGGGGTGGGGGTGGTGGGAGACATGAGTGGGGGCCTGGTGGAGGCTGCCCCTGCACTGCTGGGGGGTGGGGGTGGTGGGAGACATGAATGGGGGCCTGGTGGAGGCTGCCCCTGGATGCTGGGGGGTGGGGGAGCAGGGGGACATGAGTGGGGGCCTGGTGGAGGCTGCCCCTGGTGGCTGGGGGGTGGGGGTGGTGGGAGACATGAGTGGGGGCCTGGTGGAGGGTGACCCTGGATGCTGGGGGGTGGGGGTGCAGGGGGACATGAGTGGGGGCCTGGTGGAGGGTGGCCATGGTGGCAGGGGGGTGGGGGTGGTGGGAGACATGAGTGGGGGCCTGGTGTAGGCTGCCCCTGGATGCTGGGGGGTGGGGGTGCAGGGGGACATGAGTGGGGGCCTGCTGGAGGCTGCCCCTGGTGGCTGGGGGGTGGGGGTGGTGGGAGACATGAGTGGGGGCCTGGTGGAGGCTGCCCCTGCACTGCTGGGGGGTGGGGTTGGTGGGAGACATGAGTGGGGGCCTGGTGGAGGCTGCCCCTGCACTGCTGGGGGGTGGGGGTGGTGGGAGACATGGGTGGGGGCCTGGTGGAGGCTGCCCCTGGTGGCTGGGGGGTGGGGGTGGTGGGAGACATGAGTGGGGGCCTGGTGGAGGGTGACCCTGGATGCTGGGGGGTGGGGGTGCAGGGGGACATGAGTGGGGGCCTGGTGGAGGGTGGCCATGGTGGCAGGGGGGTGGGGGTGGTGGGAGACATGAGTGGGGGCCTGGTGGAGGCTGCCCCTGCACTGCTGGGGGGTGGGGGTGGTGGGAGACATGAGTGGGGGCCTGGTGGAGGCTGCCCCTGCACTGCTGGGGGGTGGGGGTGGTGGGCGACATGAGTGGGGGCCTGGTGGAGGCTGCCCCTGGTGGCTGGGGGGTGGGGGTGGTGGGAGACATGAGTGGGGGCCTGGTGGAGGCTGCCCCTGGTGGCTGGGGGTGGGGGTGGTGGGAGACATGAGTGGGGGCCTGGTGGAGGCTGCCCCTGGTGGCTGGGGGGTGGGGGTGGTGGGAGACATGAGTGGGGGCCTGGTGGAGGCTGCCCCTGGTGGCTGGGGGGTGGGGGTGGTGGGAGACATGAGTGGGGGCCTGCTGGAGGCTGCCCCTGGTGGCAGGGGGATGGGGGTGGTGGGAGACATGACTGGGGGCCTGGTGGAGGCTGCCCCTGGATGCTGGGGGGTGGGGGTGCAGGGGGACATGAGTGAGGGCCTGCTGGAGGCTGCCCCTGGTGGCTGGGGGTGGGGGTGGTGGGAGACATGAGTGGGGGCCTGGTGGAGGCTGCCCCTGGATGCTGGGGGGTGGGGGTGGTGGGAGACATGAGTGGGGGCCTGGTGGAGGCTGCCCATGGTGGCAGGGGGATGGGGGTGGTGGGAGACATGAGTGGGGGCCTGGTGGAGGCTGCCCCTGGATGCTGGGGGGTGGGGGTGCAGGGGGACATGAGTGAGGGCCTGCTGGAGGCTGCCCCTGGTGGCTGGGGGTGGGGGTGGTGGGAGACATGAGTGGGGGCCTGGTGGAGGGTGGCCATGGTGGCTGGGGGTGGTGGGAGACATGAGTTGGGGCCTGGTGGAGGGTGGCCATGGTGGCTGGGGGGTGGGGGTGGTGGGAGACATGAGTGGGAGCCTGGTGGAGGCTGCCCCTGGTGGCTGGGGGGTGGGGGTGGTGGGAGACATGAGTGGGGGCCTGGTGGAGGCTGCCCCTGCACTGCTGGGGGGTGGGGGTGGTGGGAGACATGAGTGGGGGCCTGGTGGAGGCTGCCCCTGCACTGCTGGGGGGTGGGGGTGGTGGGAGACATGGGTGGGGGCCTGGTGGAGGCTGCCCCTGGTGGCTGGGGGGTGGGGGTGGTGGGAGACATGAGTGGGGGCCTGGTGGAGGGTGACCCTGGATGCTGGGGGGTGGGGGTGCAGGGGGACATGAGTGGGGGCCTGGTGGAGGGTGGCCATGGTGGCAGGGGGGTGGGGGTGGTGGGAGACATGAGTGGGGGCCTGGTGGAGGCTGCCCCTGCACTGCTGGGGGTGGGGGTGGTGGGAGACATGAGTGGGGGCCTGGTGGAGGCTGCCCCTGCACTGCTGGGGGTGGGGGTGGTGGGAGACATGAGTGGGGGCCTGGTGGAGGCTGCCCCTGCACTGCTGGGGGGTGGGGGTGGTGGGAGACATGGGTGGGGCCTGGTGGAGGCTGCCCCTGGTGGCTGTGGGGTGGGGGTGGTGGTAGACATGAGTGGGGGCCTGGTGGAGGCTGCCCATGGTGGCAGGGGGGTGGGGGTGGTGGGAGACATGAGTGGGGGCCTGGTGGAGGCTGCCCCTGGATGCTGGGGGGTGGGGGTGCAGGGGGACATGAGTGGGGGCCTGCTGGAGGCTGCCCCTGGTGGCTGGGGGGGTGGGGGTGGTGGGAGACATGAGTGGGGGCCTGGTGGAGGGTGGCCATGGTGGCTGGGGGGTGGGGGTGGTGGGAGACATGAGTGGGGGCCTGGTGGAGGGTGACCCTGGATGCTGGGGGGTGGGGGTGCAGGGGGACATGAGTGGGGGCCTGGTGGAGGGTGGCCATGGTGGCAGGGGGGTGGGGGTGGTGGGAGACATGAGTGGGGGCCTGGTGTAGGCTGCCCCTGGATGCTGGGGGGTGGGGGTGCAGGGGGACATGAGTGGGGGCCTGCTGGAGGCTGCCCCTGGTGGCTGGGGGGTGGGGGTGGTGGGAGACATGAGTGGGGGCCTGGTGGAGGCTGCCCCTGCACTGCTGGGGGGTGGGGGTGGTGGGAGACATGAGTGGGGGCCTGGTGGAGGCTGCCCCTGCACTGCTGGGGGGTGGGGGTGGTGGGAGACATGGGTGGGGGCCTGGTGGAGGCTGCCCCTGGTGGCTGGGGGGTGGGGGTGGTGGGAGACATGAGTGGGGGCCTGGTGGAGGGTGACCCTGGATGCTGGGGGGTGGGGGTGCAGGGGGACATGAGTGGGGGCCTGGTGGAGGGTGGCCATGGTGGCAGGGGGGTGGGGGTGGTGGGAGACATGAGTGGGGGCCTGGTGGAGGCTGCCCCTGCACTGCTGGGGGGTGGGGGTGGTGGGAGACATGAGTGGGGGCCTGGTGGAGGCTGCCCCTGCACTGCTGGGGGGTGGGGGTGGTGGGAGACATGAGTGGGGGCCTGGTGGAGGCTGCCCCTGGTGGCCGGGGGGTGGGGGTGGTGGGAGACATGAGTGGGGGCCTGGTGGAGGCTGCCCCTGGTGGCTGGGGGTGGGGGTGGTGGGAGACATGAGTGGGGGCCTGGTGGAGGCTGCCCCTGGTGGCTGGGGGGTGGGGGTGGTGGGAGACATGAGTGGGGGCCTGGTGGAGGCTGCCCCTGGTGGCTGGGGGGTGGGGGTGGTGGGAGACATGAGTGGGGGCCTGCTGGAGGCTGCCCCTGGTGGCAGGGGGATGGGGGTGGTGGGAGACATGACTGGGGGCCTGGTGGAGGCTGCCCCTGGATGCTGGGGGGTGGGGGTGCAGGGGGACATGAGTGAGGGCCTGCTGGAGGCTGCCCCTGGTGGCTGGGGGTGGGGGTGGTGGGAGACATGAGTGGGGGCCTGGTGGAGGCTGCCCCTGGATGCTGGGGGGTGGGGGTGGTGGGAGACATGAGTGGGGGCCTGGTGGAGGGTGGCCATGGTGGCTGGGGGGTGGGGGTGGTGGGAGACATGGGTGGGGGCCTGGTGGAGGGTGACCCTGGATGCTGGGGGGTGGGGGTGCAGGGGGACATGAGTGGGGGCCTGGTGGAGGGTGGCCATGGTGGCAGGGGGGTGGGGGTGGTGGGAGACATGAGTGGGGGCCTGGTGGAGGCTGCCCCCTGCACTGCTGGGGGGTGGGGGTGGTGGGAGACATGAGTGGGGGCCTGGTGGAGGCTGCCCCTGCACTGCTGGGGGGTGGGGGTGGTGGGAGACATGAGTGGGGGCCTGGTGGAGGCTGCCCCTGGTGGCTGGGGGGTGGGGGTGGTGGGAGACATGAGTGGGGGCCTGGTGGAGGCTGCCCATGGTGACAGGGGGGTGGGGGTGGTGGGAGACATGGGTGGGTGCCTGGTGGAGGCTGCCCCTGGTGGCTGGGGGGTGGGGGTGCAGGGGGACATGAGTGGGGGCCTGGTGGAGGCTGCCCCTGGTGGCTGGGGGGTGGGGGTGGTGGGAGACATGAGTGGGGGCCTGGTGGAGGCTGCCCCTGGTGGCTGGGGGGTGGGGGTGGTGGGAGACATGAGTGGGGGCCTGGTGGAGGCTGCCCCTGCACTGCTGGGGGGTGGGGGTGGTGGGAGACATGGGTGGGGGCCTGGTGGAGGCTGCCCCTGGTGGCTGGGGGGTGGGGGTGGTGGGAGACATGAGTGGGGGCCTGGTGGAGGCTGCCCATGGTGGCAGGGGGATGGGGGTGGTGGGAGACATGAGTGGGGGCCTGGTGGAGGCTGCCCCTGGATGCTGGGGGGTGGGGGTGCAGGGGGACATGAGTGAGGGCCTGCTGGAGGCTGCCCCTGGTGGCTGGGGGTGGGGGTGGTGGGAGACATGAGTGGGGGCCTGGTGGAGGGTGGCCATGGTGGCTGGGGGTGGTGGGAGACATGAGTTGGGGCCTGGTGGAGGGTGGCCATGGTGGCTGGGGGGTGGGGGTGGTGGGAGACATGAGTGGGAGCCTGGTGGAGGCTGCCCCTGGTGGCTGTGGGGTGGGGGTGGTGGTAGACATGAGTGGGGGCCTGGTGGAGGCTGCCCATGGTGGCAGGGGGGTGGGGGTGGTGGGAGACATGAGTGGGGGCCTGGTGGAGGCTGCCCCTGGATGCTGGGGGGTGGGGGTGCAGGGGGACATGAGTGGGGGCCTGCTGGAGGCTGCCCCTGGTGGCTGGGGGGGTGGGGGTGGTGGGAGACATGAGTGGGGGCCTGGTGGAGGGTGGCCATGGTGGCTGGGGGGTGGGGGTGGTGGGAGACATGAGTGGGGGCCTGGTGGAGGGTGACCCTGGATGCTGGGGGGTGGGGGTGCAGGGGGACATGAGTGGGGGCCTGGTGGAGGGTGGCCATGGTGGCAGGGGGGTGGGGGTGGTGGGAGACATGAGTGGGGGCCTAGTGTAGGCTGCCCCTGGATGCTGGGGGGTGGGGGTGCAGGGGGACATGAGTGGGGGCCTGCTGGAGGCTGCCCCTGGTGGCTGGGGGGTGGGGGTGGTGGGAGACATAAGTGGGGGCCTGGTGGAGGCTGCCCCTGCACTGCTGGGGGGTGGGGGTGGTGGGAGACATGAGTGGGGGCCTGGTGGAGGCTGCCCCTGCACTGCTGGGGGGTGGGGGTGGTGGGAGACATGGGTGGGGGCCTGGTGGAGGCTGCCCCTGGTGGCTGGGGGGGTGGGGGTGGTGGGAGACATGAGTGGGGGCCTGGTGGAGGGTGACCCTGGATGCTGGGGGGTGGGGGTGCAGGGGGACATGAGTGGGGGCCTGGTGGAGGGTGGCCATGGTGGCAGGGGGGTGGGGGTGGTGGGAGACATGAGTGGGGGCCTGGTGGAGGCTGCCCCTGCACTGCTGGGGGGTGGGGGTGGTGGGAGACATGAGTGGGGGCCTGGTGGAGGCTGCCCCTGCACTGCTGGGGGGTGGGGGTGGTGGGAGACATGAGTGGGGGCCTGGTGGAGGCTGCCCCTGGTGGCTGGGGGGTGGGGGTGGTGGGAGACATGAGTGGGGGCCTGGTGGAGGCTGCCCCTGGTGGCTGGGGGTGGGGGTGGTGGGAGACATGAGTGGGGGCCTGGTGGAGGCTGCCCCTGGTGGCTGGGGGGGTGGGGGTGGTGGGAGACATGAGTGGGGGCCTGGTGGAGGCTGCCCCTGGTGGCTGGGGGGTGGGGGTGGTGGGAGACATGAGTGGGGGCCTGCTGGAGGCTGCCCCTGGTGGCAGGGGGATGGGGGTGGTGGGAGACATGACTGGGGGCCTGGTGGAGGCTGCCCCTGGATGCTGGGGGGTGGGGGTGCAGGGGGACATGAGTGAGGGCCTGCTGGAGGCTGCCCCTGGTGGCTGGGGGTGGGGGTGGTGGGAGACATGAGTGGGGGCCTGGTGGAGGCTGCCCCTGGATGCTGGGGGGTGGGGGTGGTGGGAGAAATGAGTGGGGGCCTGGTGGAGGCTGCCCATGGTGGCAGGGGGATGGGGGTGGTGGGAGACATGAGTGGGGGCCTGGTGGAGGCTGCCCCTGGATGCTGGGGGGTGGGGGTGCAGGGGGACATGAGTGAGGGCCTGCTGGAGGCTGCCCCTGGTGGCTGGGGGTGGGGGTGGTGGGAGACATGAGTGGGGGCCTGGTGGAGGGTGGCCATGGTGGCTGGGGGTGGTGGGAGACATGAGTTGGGGCCTGGTGGAGGGTGGCCATGGTGGCTGGGGGGTGGGGGTGGTGGGAGACATGAGTGGGAGCCTGGTGGAGGCTGCCCCTGGTGGCTGGGGGGTGGGGGTGGTGGGAGACATGAGTGGGGGCCTGGTGGAGGCTGCCCCTGCACTGCTGGGGGGTGGGGGTGGTGGGAGACATGAGTGGGGGCCTGGTGGAGGCTGCCCCTGCACTGCTGGGGGGTGGGGGTGGTGGGAGACATGGGTGGGGGCCTGGTGGAGGCTGCCCATGGTGACAGGGGGGTGGGGGTGGTGGGAGACATGGGTGGGTGCCTGGTGGAGGCTGCCCCTGGTGGCTGGGGGGTGGGGGTGCAGGGGGACATGAGTGGGGGCCTGGTGGAGGCTGCCCCTGGTGGCTGGGGGGTGGGGGTGGTGGGAGACATGAGTGGGGGCCTGGTGGAGGCTGCCCCTGGTGGCTGGGGGGTGGGGGTGGTGGGAGACATGAGTGGGGGCCTGGTGGAGGCTGCCCCTGCACTGCTGGGGGGTGGGGGTGGTGGGAGACATGGGTGGGGGCCTGGTGGAGGCTGCCCCTGGTGGCTGGGGGGTGGGGGTGGTGGGAGACATGAGTGGGGGCCTGGTGGAGGCTGCCCATGGTGGCAGGGGGATGGGGGTGGTGGGAGACATGAGTGGGGGCCTGGTGGAGGCTGCCCCTGGATGCTGGGGGGTGGGGGTGCAGGGGGACATGAGTGAGGGCCTGCTGGAGGCTGCCCCTGGTGGCTGGGGGTGGGGGTGGTGGGAGACATGAGTGGGGGCCTGGTGGAGGGTGGCCATGGTGGCTGGGGGTGGTGGGAGACATGAGTTGGGGCCTGGTGGAGGGTGGCCATGGTGGCTGGGGGGTGGGGGTGGTGGGAGACATGAGTGGGAGCCTGGTGGAGGCTGCCCCTGGTGGCTGGGGGGTGGGGGTGGTGGGAGACATGAGTGGGGGCCTGGTGGAGGCTGCCCCTGCACTGCTGGGGGGTGGGGGTGGTGGGAGACATGAGTGGGGGCCTGGTGGAGGCTGCCCCTGCACTGCTGGGGGGTGGGGGTGGTGGGAGACATGGGTGGGAGCCTGGTGGAGGCTGCCCCTGGTGGCTGGGGGGTGGGGGTGGTGGGAGACATGAGTGGGGGCCTGGTGGAGGGTGACCCTGGATGCTGGGGGGTGGGGGTGCAGGGGGACATGAGTGGGGAACTGGTGGAGGGTGGCCATGGTGGCAGGGGCGTGGGGGTGGTGGGAGACATGAGTGGGGGCCTGGTGGAGGCTGCCCCTGCACTGCTGGGGGTGGGGGTGGTGGGAGACATGAGTGGGGGCCTGGTGGAGGCTGCCCCTGCACTGCTGGGGGGTGGGGGTGGTGGGAGACATGGGTGGGGCCTGGTGGAGGCTGCCCCTGGTGGCTGTGGGGTGGGGGTGGTGGGAGACATGAGTGGGGGCCTGGTGGAGGCTACCCATGGTGGCAGGGGGGTGGGGGTGGTGGGAGACATGAGTGGGGGCCTGGTGGAGGCTGCCCCTGGATGCTGGGGGGTGGGGGTGCAGGGGGACATGAGTGGGGGCCTGCTGGAGGCTGCCCCTGGTGGCTGGGGGGGTGGGGGTGGTGGGAGACATGAGTGGGGGCCTGGTGGAGGGTGGCCATGGTGGCTGGGGGGTGGGGGTGGTGGGAGACATGAGTGGGGGCCTGGTGGAGGCTGCCCATGGTGGCAGGGGGGTGGGGGTGGTGGGAGACATGAGTGGGGGCCTGGTGGAGGCTGCCCCTGCACTGCTGGGGGGTGGGGGTGGTGGGAGACATGGGTGGGGGCCTGGTGGAGGCTGCCCCTGGTGGCTGGGGGGTGGGAGACATGAGTGGGGTCCTGGTGGAGGCTGCCCATGGTGGCAGGGGGATGGGGTGGTGGGAGACATGAGTGGGGGCCTGGTGGAGGCTGCCCCTGGATGCTGGGGGGTGGGGGTGCAGGGGGACATGAGTGGGGGCCTGCTGGAGGCTGCCCCTGGTGGCTGGGGGGTGGGGGTGGTGGGAGACATGAGTGGGGGCCTGGTGGAGGGTGGCCATGGTGGCTGGGGGGTGGGGGTGGTGGGAGACATGAGTGGGGGCCTGGTGGAGGCTGCCCCTGGTGGCTGGGGGGTGGGGGTGGTGGGAGACATGAGTGGGGGCCTGGTGGAGGCTGCCCCTGCACTGCTGGGGGGTGGGGGTGGTGGGAGACATGAGTGGGGGCCTGGTGGAGGCTGCCCCTGCACTGCTGGGGGGTGGGGGTGGTGGGAGACATGAGGGGGGGCCTGGTGGAGGCTGCCCCTTCACTGCTGGGGGGTGGGGGTGGTGGGAGACATGGGTGGGGGCCTGGTGGAGGCTGCCCCTGGTGGCTGGGGGTGGGGGTGGTGGGAGACATGAGTGGGGGCCTGGTGGAGGGTGACCCTGCACTGCTGGGGGGTGGGGGTGGTGGGAGACATGGGTGGGGGCCTGGTGGAGGCTGCCCCTGGTGGCTGGGGGGTGGGGGTGGTAGGAGACATGAGTGGGGGCCTGGTGGAGGCTGCCCATGGTGGCAGGGGGTGGGGGTGGTCGGAGACATGAGTGGGGGCCTGGTGGAGGCTGCCCCTGGATGCTGTGGGCTGGGGGTGCAGGGGGACATGAGTGGGGGCCTGCTGGAGGCTGCCCCTGGTGGCTGTGGGGTGGGGGTGGTGGGAGACATGAGTGGGGGCCTGGTGGAGGGTGGCCATGGTGGCTGGGGGGTGGGGGTGGTGGGAGACATGAGTGGGGGCCTGGTGGAGGCTGCCCATGGTGGCAGGGGGGTGGGGGTGGTGGGAGACATGAGTGGGGGCCTGGTGGAGGCTGCCCCTGCACTGCTGGGGGGTGGGGGTGGTGGGAGACATGGGTGGGGGCCTGGTGGAGGCTGCCCCTGGTGGCTGAGGGGTGGGGGTGGTGGGAGACATGAGTGGGGGCCTGGTGGAGGCTGCCCATGGTGGCAGGGGGGTGGGGGTTGTGGGAGACATGAGTGGGGGCCTGGTGGAGGCTGCCCCTGGATGCTGGGGGGTGGGGGTGCAGGGGGACATGAGTGGGGGCCTGCTGGAGGCTGCCCCTGGTGGCTGGGGGGTGGGGGTGGTGGGAGACATGAGTGGGGGCCTGGTGGAGGGTGGCCATGGCGGCTGGGGGGGTGGGGGTGGTGGGAGACATGAGTGGGGGCCTGGTGGAGGCTGCCCCTGGTGGCTGGAGGGTGGGGGTGGTGGGAGACATGAGTGGGGGCCTGGTGGAGGGTGGCCATGGTGGCTGGGGGGTGGGGGTGGTGGGAGACATGAGTGGGGGCCTGCTGGAGGCTGCCCCTGGTGGCTGGGGGGTGGGGGTGGTGGGAGACACGAGTGGGGGCCTGGTGAAGGCTGCCCCTGCACTGCTGGGGGGTGGGGGTGGTGGGAGACATGCGTGGGGGCCTGGTGGAGGCTGCCCATGGTGGCAGGGGGGTGGGGGTTGTGGGAGACATGAGTGGGGGCCTGGTGGAGGCTGCCCCTGGATGCTGGGGGGTGGGGGTGCAGGGGGACATGAGTGGGGGCCTGCTGGAGGCTGCCCCTGGTGGCTGGGGGGTGGGGGTGGTGGGAGACATGAGTGGGGGCCTGGTGGAGGGTGGCCATGGTGGCTGGGGGGGTGGGGGTGGTGGGAGACATGAGTGGGGGCCTGGTGGAGGCTGCCCCTGGTGGCTGGAGGGTGGGGGTGGTGGGAGACATGAGTGGGGGCCTGGTGGAGGGTGGCCATGGTGGCTGGGGGGTGGGGGTGGTGGGAGACATGAGTGGGGGCCTGCTGGAGGCTGCCCCTGGTGGCTGGGGGGTGGGGGTGGTGGGAGACACGAGTGGGGGCCTGGTGAAGGCTGCCCCTGCACTGCTGGGGGGTGGGGGTGGTGGGAGACATAGGTGGGGGCCTGGTGGGGGCTGCCCATGGTGGCAGGGGGGTGGGGGTGGTGGGAGACATGAGTGGGGGCCTGGTGGAGGGTGACCCTGGATGCTGGGGGGTGGGGGTGCAGGGGACATGAGTGGGGGCCTGCTGGAGGCTGCCCCTGGTGGCTGGGGGGTGTGGGTGGTGGGAGACATGAGTGGGGGCCTGGTGGAGGGTGGCCATGGTGGCTGGGGGGCGGGGGTGGTGGGAGACATGAGTGGGGGCCTGGTGGAGGCTGCCCCTGGTGGCTGGAGGGTGGGGGTGGTGGGAGACATGAGTGGGGGCCTGGTGGAGGGTGGCCATGGTGGCTGGGGGGTGGGGGTGGTGGGAGACATGAGTTGGGGCCTGCTGGAGGCTGCCCCTGGTGGCTGGGGGGTGGGGGTGGTGGGAGACACGAGTGGGGGCCTGGTGGAGGCTGCCCCTGCACTGCTGGGGGGTGGGGGTGGTGGGAGACATGAGTGGGGGCCTGGTGGGGGCTGCCCATGGTGGCAGGGGGGTGGGGGTGGTGGGAGACATGAGTGGGGGCCTGGTGGAGGGTGACCCTGGATGCTGGGGGGTGGGGGTGCAGGGGGACATGAGTGGGGGCCTGGTGGAGGCTGCCCATGGTGGCAGGGGGGTGGGGGTGGTGGGAGACATGAGTGGGGGCCTGGTGGAGGGTGACCCTGGATGCTGGGGGGTGGGGGTGGTGGGAGACATGAGTGGGGGCCTGGTGGGGGCTGCCCATGGTGGCAGGGGGGTGGGGGTGGTGGGAGACATGAGTGGGGGCCTGGTGGAGGGTGACCCTGGATGCTGGGGGGTGGGGGTGCAGGGGGACATGAGTGGGGGCCTGGTGGAGGCTGCCCCTGCACTGCTGGGGGATGGGGGTGGTGGGAGACATGAGTGGGGGCCTGGTGGAGGCTGCCCCTGCACTGCTGGGGGGTGGGGGTGGTGGGAGACATGGGTGGGGGCCTGGTGGAGGCTGCCCCTGGTGGCTGAGGGGTGGGGGTGGTGGGAGACATGAGTGGGGGCCTGGTGGAGGCTGCCCATGGTGGCAGGGGGGTGGGGGTGGTGGGAGACATGAGTGGGGGCCTGGTGGAGGCTGTCCCTGGATGCTGGGGGGTGGGGGTGCAGGGGGACATGAGTGGGGGCCTGCTGGAGGCTGCCCCTGGTGGCTGGGGGGTGGGGGTGGTGGGAGACATGAGTGGGGGCCTGGTGGAGGCTGCCCCTGGATGCTGGGGGGTGGGGGTGGTGGGAGACATGAGTGGGGGCCTGGTGGAGGCTGCCCCTGCACTGCTGGGGGGTGGGGGTGGTGGGAGACATGAGTGGGGGCCTGGTGGAGGCTGCCCCTTCACTGCTGGGGGGTGGGGGTGGTGGGAGACATGGGTGGGGGCCTGGTGGAGGCTGCCCCTGGTGGCTGGGGGTGGGGGGGGTGGGAGACATGAGTGGGGGCCTGGTGGAGGGTGACCCTGCACTGCTGGGGGGTGGGGGTGGTGGGAGACATGGGTGGGGGCCTGGTGGAGGCTGCCCCTGGTGGCTGGGGGGTGGGGGTGGTAGGAGACATGAGTGGGGGCCTGGTGGAGGCTGCCCATGGTGGCAGGGGGTGGGGGTGGTGGGAGACATGAGTGGGGGCCTGGTGGAGGCTGCCCCTGGATGCTGTGGGCTGGGGGTGCAGGGGGACATGAGTGGGGGCCTGCTGGAGGCTGCCCCTGGTGGCTGTGGGGTGGGGGTGTTGGGAGACATGAGTGGGGGCCTGGTGGAGGGTGGCCATGGTGGCTGGGGGGTGGGGGTGGTGGGAGACATGAGTGGGGGCCTGGTGGAGGCTGCCCATGGTGGCAGGGGGGTGGGGGTGGTGGGAGACATGAGTGGGGGCCTGGTGGAGGCTGCCCCTGCACTGCTGGGGGGTGGGGGTGGTGGGAGACATGGGTGGGGGCCTGGTGGAGGCTGCCCCTGCACTGCTGGGGGGTGGGGGTGGTGGGAGACATGGGTGGGGGCCTGGTGGAGGCTGCCCCTGGTGGCTGAGGGGTGGGGGTGGTGGGAGACATGAGTGGGGGCCTGGTGGAGGCTGCCCATGGTGGCAGGGGGGTGGGGGTGGTGGGAGACATGAGTGGGGGCCTGGTGGAGGCTGCCCCTGGTGGCAGGGGGGTGGGGGTGGTGGGAGACATGAGTGGGGGCCTGGTGGAGGCTGCCCCTGGATGCTGGGGGGTGGGGGTGCAGGGGGACATGAGTGGGGGCCTGCTGGAGGCTGCCCCTGGTGGCTGGGGGGTGGGGGTGGTGGGAGACATGAGTGGGGGCCTGGTGGAGGGTGGCCATGGTGGCTGGGGGGTGGGGGTGGTGGGAGACATGAGTGGGGGCCTGGTGGAGGCTGCCCCTGGTGGCTGGAGGGTGGGGGTTGTGGGAGACATGAGTGGGGGCCTGGTGGAGGGTGGCCATGGTGGCTGGGGGGTGGGGGTGGTGGGAGACATGAGTGGGGGCCTGCTGGAGGCTGCCCCTGGTGTCTGGGGGGTGGGGGTGGTGGGAGACATGAGTGGGGGCCTGGTGGAGCGTGGCCATGGTGGCTGGGGGGTGGGGGTGGTGGGAGACATGAGTGGGGGCCTGGTGGAGGCTGCCCCTGGATGCTGGGGGGTGGGGGTGGGGTGGGAGACATGAGTGGGGGCCTGGTGGAGGCTGCCCCTGCACTGCTGGGGGGTGGGGGTGGTGGGAGACATGAGTGGGGGCCTGGTGGAGGGTGGCCATGGTGGCTGGGGGGTGGGGGTGGTGGGAGACATGAGTGGGGGCCTGGTGGAGGCTGCCCATGGTGGCAGGGGGGTGGGGGTGGTGGGAGACATGAGTGGGGGCCTGGTGGAGGCTGCCCCTGCACTGCTGGGCGGTGGGGGTGGTGGGAGACATGGGTGGGGGCCTGGTGGAGGCTGCCCCTGGTGGCTGAGGGGTGGGGGTGGTGGGAGACATGAGTGGGGGCCTGGTGGAGGCTGCTCATGGTGGCAGGGGGGTGGGGGTGGTGGGAGACATGAGTGGGGGCCTGGTGGAGGCTGCCCCTGGTGGCTGGGGGGTGGGGGTGGTGGGAGACATGAGTGGGGGCCTGGTGGAGGCTGCCCCTGCACTGCTGGGGGGTGGGGGTGGTGGGAGACATGAGTGGGGGCCTGGTGGAGGCTGCCCCTGGATGCTGGGGGGTGGGGGTGGTGGGAGACATGAGTGGGGGCCTGGTGGAGGCTGCCCCTGCACTGCTGGGGGGTGGGGGTGGTGGGAAACATGAGTGGGGGCCTGGTGGAGGCTGCCCCTTCACTGCTGGGGGATGGGGGTGGTGGGAGACATGGGTGGGGGCCTGGTGGAGGCTGCCCCTGGTGGCTGGGGGGTGGGGGTGGTGGGAGACATGAGTGGGGGCCTGGTGGAGGGTGACCCTGGATGCTGTGGGCTGGGGGTGCAGGGGGACATGAGTGGGGGCCTGCTGGAGGCTGCCCCTGGTGGCTGTGGGGTGGGGGTGGTGGGAGACATGAGTGGGGGCCTGGTGGAGGGTGGCCATGGTGGCTGGGGGGTGGGGGTGGTGGGAGACATGAGTGGGGGCCTGGTGGAGGCTGCCCATGGTGGCAGGGGGGTGGGGGTGGTGGGAGACATGAGTGGGGGCCTGGTGGAGGCTGCCCCTGCACTGCTGGGGGGTGGGGGTGGTGGGAGACATGGGTGGGGGCCTGGTGGAGGCTGCCCCTGCACTGCTGGGGGGTGGGGGTGGTGGGAGACATGGGTGGGGGCCTGGTGGAGGCTGCCCCTGGTGGCTGAGGGGTGGGGGTGGTGGGAGACATGAGTGGGGGCCTGGTGGAGGCTGCCCATGGTGGCAGGGGGGTGGGGGTGGTGGGAGACATGAGTGGGGGCCTGGTGGAGGCTGCCCCTGGTGGCAGGGGGGTGGGGGTGGTGGGAGACATGAGTGGGGGCCTGGTGGAGGCTGCCCCTGGATGCTGGGGGGTGGGGGTGCAGGGGGACATGAGTGGGGGCCTGCTGGAGGCTGCCCCTGGTGGCTGGGGGGTGGGGGTGGTGGGAGACATGAGTGGGGGCCTGGTGGAGGGTGGCCATGGTGGCTGGGGGGTGGGGGTGGTGGGAGACATGAGTGGGGGCCTGGTGGAGGCTGCCCCTGGTGGCTGGAGGGTGGGGGTTGTGGGAGACATGAGTGGGGGCCTGGTGGAGGGTGGCCATGGTGGCTGGGGGGTGGGGGTGGTGGGAGACATGAGTGGGGGCCTGCTGGAGGCTGCCCCTGGTGTCTGGGGGGTGGGGGTGGTGGGAGACATGAGTGGGGGCCTGGTGGAGCGTGGCCATGGTGGCTGGGGGGTGGGGGTGGTGGGAGACATGAGTGGGGGCCTGGTGGAGGCTGCCCCTGGATGCTGGGGGGTGGGGGGGGTGGGAGACATGAGTGGGGGCCTGGTGGAGGCTGCCCCTGCACTGCTGGGGGGTGGGGGTGGTGGGAGACATGAGTGGGGGCCTGGTGGAGGGTGGCCATGGTGGCTGGGGGGTGGGGGTGGTGGGAGACATGAGTGGGGGCCTGGTGGAGGCTGCCCATGGTGGCAGGGGGGTGGGGGTGGTGGGAGACATGAGTGGGGGCCTGGTGGAGGCTGCCCCTGCACTGCTGGGGGGTGGGGGTGGTGGGAGACATGGGTGGGGGCCTGGTGGAGGCTGCCCCTGGTGGCTGAGGGGTGGGGGTGGTGGGAGACATGAGTGGGGGCCTGGTGGAGGCTGCCCATGGTGGCAGGGGGGTGGGGGTGGTGGGAGACATGAGTGGGGGCCTGGTGGAGGCTGCCCCTGGTGGCTGGGGGGTGGGGGTGGTGGGAGACATGAGTGGGGGCCTGGTGGAGGCTGCCCCTGCACTGCTGGGGGGTGGGGGTGGTGGGAGACATGAGTGGGGGCCTGGTGGAGGCTGCCCCTGGATGCTGGGGGGTGGGGGTGGTGGGAGACATGAGTGGGGGCCTGGTGGAGGCTGCCCCTGCACTGCTGGGGGGTGGGGGTGGTGGGAAACATGAGTGGGGGCCTGGTGGAGGCTGCCCCTTCACTGCTGGGGGGTGGGGGTGGTGGGAGACATGGGTGGGGGCCTGGTGGAGGCTGCCCCTGGTGGCTGGGGGGTGGGGGTGGTGGGAGACATGAGTGGGGGCCTGGTGGAGGGTGACCCTGCACTGCTGGGGGGTGGGGGTGGTGGGAGACATGGGTGGGGGCCTGGTGGAGGCTGCCCCTGGTGGCTGGGGTGTGGGGGTGGTAGGAGACATGAGTGGGGGCCTGGTGGAGGCTGCCCATGGTGGCAGGGGGTGGGGGTGGTGGGAGACATGAGTGGGGGCCTGGTGGAGGCTGCCCCTGGATGCTGTGGGCTGGGGGTGCAGGGGGACATGAGTGGGGGCCTGCTGGAGGCTGCCCCTGGTGGCTGTGGGGTGGGGGTGGTGGGAGACATGAGTGGGGGCCTGGTGGGGGCTGCCCATGGTGGCAGGGGGGGTGGGGGTGGCGGGAGACATGAGTGGGGGCCTGGTGGAGGGTGACCCTGGATGCTGGGGGGTGGGGGTGCAGGGGACATGAGTGGGGGCCTGCTGGAGGCTGCCCCTGGTGGCTGGGGGGTGGGGGTGGTGGGAGACATGAGTGGGGGCCTGGTGGAGGGTGGCCATGGTGGCTGGGGGGTGGGGGTGGTGGGAGACATGAGTGGGGGCCTGGTGGAGGCTGCCCCTGGTGGCTGGAGGGTAGGGGTGGTGGGAGACATGAGTGGGGGCCTGGTGGAGGGTGGCCATGGTGGCAGGGGGGTGGGGGTGGTGGGAGACATGAGTGGGGGCCTGCTGGAGGCTGCCCCTGGTGGCTGGGGGGTGGGGGTGGTGGGAGACACGAGTGGGGGCCTGGTGGAGGCTGCCCCTGCACTGCTGGGGGGTGGGGGTGGTGGGAGACATGAGTGGGGGCCTGGTGGGGGCTGCCCATGGTGGCAGGGGGGTGGGGGTGGTGGGAGACATGAGTGGGGGCCTGGTGGAGGGTGACCCTGGATGCTGGGGGGTGGGGGTGCAGGGGGACATGAGTGGGGGCCTGGTGGAGGCTGCCCATGGTGGCAGGGGGGTGGGGGTGGTGGGAGACATGAGTGGGGGCCTGGTGGAGGGTGACCCTGGATGCTGGGGGGTGGGGGTGGTGGGAGACATGAGTGGGGGCCTGGTGGGGGCTGCCCATGGTGGCAGGGGGGTGGGGGTGGTGGGAGACATGAGTGGGGGCCTGGTGGAGGGTGACCCTGGATGCTGGGTGGTGGGGGTGCAGGGTGACATGAGTGGGGGCCTGGTGGAGGCTGCCCCTGCACTGCTGGGGGGTGGGGGTGGTGGGAGACATGGGTGGGGGCCTGGTGGAGGCTGCCCCTGGTGGCTGAGGGGTGGGGGTGGTGGGAGACATGAGTGGGGGCCTGGTGGAGGCTGCCCATGGTGGCAGGGGGGTGGTGGGAGACATGAGTGGGGGCCTGGTGGAGGCTGCCCCTGGATGCTGGGGGGTGGGGGTGCAGGGGGACATGAGTGGGGGCCTGCTGGAGGCTGCCCCTGGTGGCTGGGGGTGGGGGTGGTGGGAGACATGAGTGGGGGCCTGGTGGAGGGTGGCCATGGTGGCTGGGGGGTGGGGGTGGTGGGAGACATGAGTGGGGGCCTGGTGGAGGCTGCCCCTGGTGGCTGGAGGGTGGGGGTGGTGGGAGACATGAGTGGGGGCCTGGTGGAGGGTGGCCATGGTGGCTGGGGGGTGGGGGTGGTGGGAGACATGAGTGGGGGCCTGGTGGAGGCTGCCCCTGGTGGCTGGGGGGTGGGAGTGGTGGGAGACATGAGTGGGGGCCTGGTGGAGGCTGCCCCTGCACTGCTGGGGGGTGGGGGTGGTGGGAGACATGAGTGGGGGCCTGGTGGAGGCTGCCCCTGGATGCTGGGGGGTGGGGGTGGTGGGAGACATGAGTGGGGGCCTGGTGGAGGCTGCCCCTGCACTGCTGGGGGGTGGGGGTGGTGGGAAACATGAGTGGGGGCCTGGTGGAGGCTGCCCCTTCACTGCTGATGGGTGGGGGTGGTGGGAGACATGGGTGGGGGCCTGGTGGAGGCTGCCCCTGGTGGCTGGGGGGTGGGGGTGGTGGGAGACATGAGTGGGGGCCTGGTGGAGGGTGACCCTGCACTGCTGGGGGGTGGGGGTGGTGGGAGACATGGGTGGGGGCCTGGTGGAGGCTGCCCCTGGTGGCTGGGGTGTGGGGGTGGTAGGAGACATGAGTGGGGGCCTGGTGGAGGCTGCCCATGGTGGCAGGGGGTGGGGGTGGTGGGAGACATGAGTGGGGGCCTGGTGGAGGCTGCCCCTGGATGCTGTGGGCTGGGGGTGCAGGGGGACATGAGTGGGGGCCTGCTGGAGGCTGCCCCTGGTGGCTGTGGGGTGGGGGTGGTGGGAGACATGAGTGGGGGCCTGGTGGAGGGTGGCCATGGTGGCTGGGGGGTGGGGGTGGTGGGAGACATGAGTGGGGGCCTGGTGGAGGCTGCCCATGGTGGCAGGGGGGTGGGGGTGGTGGGAGACATGAGTGGGGGCCTGGTGGAGGCTGCCCCTGCACTGCTGGGGGGTGGGGGTGGTGGGAGACATGGGTGGGGGCCTGGTGGAGGCTGCCCCTGGTGGCTGAGGGGTGGGGGTGGTGGGAGACATGAGTGGGGGCCTGGTGGAGGCTGCCCATGGTGGCAGGGGGGTGGGGGTGGTGGGAGACATGAGTGGGGGCCTGGTGGAGGCTGCCCCTGGATGCTGGGGGGTGGGGGTGCAGGGTGACATGAGTGGGGGCCTGCTGGAGGCTGCCCCTGGTGGCTGGGGGGTGGGGGTGGTGGGAGACATGAGTGGGGGCCTGGTGGAGGGTGGCCATGGTGGCTGGGGGGTGGGGGTGGTGGGAGACATGAGTGGGGGCCTGGTGGAGGCTGCCCCTGGTGGCTGGAGGGTGGGGGTGGTGGGAGACATGAGTGGGGGCCTGGTGTAGGGTGGCCATGGTGGCTGGGGGGTGGGGGTGGTGGGAGACATGAGTGGGGGCCTGCTGGAGGCTGCCCCTGGTGGCTGGGGGGTGGGGGTGGTGGGAGACACGAGTGGGGGCCTGGTGGAGGCTGCCCCTGCACTGCTGGGGGGTGGGGGTGGTGGGAGACATGAGTGGGGGCCTGGTGGGGGCTGCCCATGGTGGCAGGGGGGTGGGGGTGGTGGGAGACATGAGTGGGGGCCTGGTGGAGGGTGACCCTGGATGCTGGGGGTGGAGGTGCAGGGGGACATGAGTGGGGGCCTGGTGGATGGTGGCCATGGTGGCAGGGGGGTGGGGGTGGTGGGAGACATGAGTGGGGGCCTGGTGGATGCTGCCCCTGGATGCTGGGGGGTGGGGGTACAGGGGGACATGAGTGGGGGCCTGCTGGAGGCTGCCCCTGGTGGCTGGGGGGTGGGGGTGGTGGGAGACATGAGTGGGGGCCTGGTGGAGGCTGCCCCTGCACTGCTGGGGGGTGGGGGTGGTGGGAGACATGCATTGTTGATCAGTAGTGCAAGGTGACATGTGGGTTGGCTGGGGGGCATGCCCATGGTGGATGGGCTGCCTGCGGGACATGAGCAGGGGTGCAGGGTAGTCCCCCGTGGTGTGGGCTGCCTGCAGGGGCCGTGGAGGTTGTGGAGCGTACACCTGGGAGGACCCACACGGCCAATTCACGTGTAGTACTCCCCAGAACCCCTGAAATACACATTCCCTGCTGAAATCGCATGTGCAACTTCCCGCGCACCCATGAAATACACGTACCCTGCTCGCACTGGGACAATCGCGTGTGGAACTTCCTGCGCACCCTTGAAATACACGTACCCTGCTCGCACTGGGACTATCGCGTGTGGAACTACCCGCGCACCCTGAAATACACGTACCCTGCTCGCACTGGGCCAATCGCGTGTGGAACTTCCCGCGCATCCCTGAAATACACGTACCCTGATGAAATCGCGTGTGGAACTTCCCACGCACCCATGGAATACACGTACCCTGATGGAATCGCGTGTGGAACTTCCCGCACACCCATGTAATACACGTACCCTGCTCGCACGGGGCCAGTCGCGTGTGGAACTTCCCGCGCACCCCTGCAATACACGTTCCCCGCTTGGCATTTGCTGTTTGCCAGCCCGGTGAACTGGTCCAGGGTTAGCGCAGCCCTTTGCGATGATTTAGCGATTTTGATGGCTTTTCCTTGCGCGAGGGCGTTCTTGGGGGCGTTACTGGCGCTGCTGCAGGGTCGCTGCGATTCTCTGCGCCATGGCTGGTTTGGAAGCCTAAAATCCATGAATACGCTGTGTGCGGAAATCGGTTTTAGCGCACCTGCCTGGCGCAGTCAATCGCACGCGTACACTCTGCGCCAGCCGCTTGCGACACTTTTCTGCGAGATTCTATGAATTACCCTCTAAATGACTAGCTCAGCACAGGAGTGTTCATATCTAGAGCCCCGCCTTCTCTCTACCCTAGCATTGTACTACCTGGGTGGGAGCTTGCATAGATATAACCGGAGCATTAGACTAAATGACTAGCTCAGCACAGGAGTGTTCATATCTAGAGCCCCGCCTTCTCTCTGCCCTAGCATTGTACTACCTGGGACCTTGCATAGATATATCCGGAGCATTAGACTAAATGACTAGCTCAGCACAGGAGTGTTCATATCTAGAACCCCGCCTTCTCTCTGCCCTAGCATTGTACTACCTGGGACCTTGCCTAGATATATCCGGAGCATTAGACTAAATGACTAGCTCAGCACAGGAGTGTTCATATCTAGAGCCCAGCCTTCTCTAAACCCTAGCATTGTACTACCTGGGACCTTGCCTAGATATATCCGGAGCATTAGACTAAATGACTAGCTCAGCACAGGAGTGTTCATATCTAGAGCCCAGCCTTCTCTCTACCCTAGCATTGTACTACCTGGGACCTTGCCTAGATATATCCGGAGCATTAGACTAAATGACTAGCTCAGCACAGGAGTGTTCATATCTAGAGCCCAGCCTTCTCTCTACCCTAGCATTGTACTACCTGGGACCTTGCCTAGATATATCCGGAGCATTAGACTAAATGACTAGCTCAGCACAGGAGTGTTCATATCTAGAGCCCAGCCTTCTCTCTACCCTAGCATTGTACTACCTGGGACCTTGCCTAGATATATCCGGAGCATTAGACTAAACGACTAGCTCAGCACAGGAGTGTTCACATCTAGAGCCCAGCCTTCTCTCTACCCTAGCATTGTACTACCTGGGACCTTGCATAGATATATCCGGAGCATTAGACTAAACGACTAGCTCAGCACAGGAGTGTTCACATCTAGAGCCCAGCCTTCTCTCTACCCTAGCATTGTACTACCTGGGACCTTGCCTAGATATATCCGGAGCATTAGACTAAACGACTAGCTCAGCACAGAAGTGTTCACATCTAGAGCCCAGCCTTCTCTCTACCCTAGCATTGTACTACCTGGGACCTTGCCTAGATATATCCGGAGCATTAGACTAAACGACTAGCTCAGCACAGGAGTGTTCACATCTAGAGCCCAGCCTTCTCTCTAGCCTAGCATTGTACTACCTGAGACCTTGCCTAGATATATCCGGAGCATTAGACTAAACGACTAGCTCAGCACAGGAGTGTTCACATCTAGAGCCCAGCCTTCTCTCTACCCTAGCATTGTACTACCTGGGACCTTGCCTAGATATATCCGGAGCATTAGACTAAACGACTAGCTCAGCACAGGAGTGTTCATATCTAGAGCCCCGCCTTCTCTCTACCCTAGCATTGTACTACCTGGGACCTTGCCTAGATATATCCTGAGCATTAGACTAAACGACTAGCTCAGCACAGGAGTGTTCATATCTAGAGCCCAGCCTTCTCTCTGCCCTAGCATTGTACTACCTGGGACCTTGCATAGATATATCCGGAGCATTAGACTAAACGACTAGCTCAGCACAGGAGTGTTCATATCTAGAACCCAGCCTTCTCTCTGCCCTAGCATTGTACTACCTGGGACCTTGCCTAGATATATCCGGAGCATTAGACTAAACGACTAGCTCAGCACAGGATTGTTCATATCTAGAGCCCAGCCTTCTCTCTACCCTAGCATTGTACTACCTGGGACCTTGCCTAGATATATCCGGAGCATTAGACTAAACGACTAGCTCAGCACAGGAGTGTTCATATCTAGAGCCCAGCCTTCTCTCTACCCTAGCATTGTACTACCTGGGACCTTGCCTAGATATATCCGGAGCATTAGACTAAACGACTAGCTCAGCACAGGAGTGTTCATATCTAGAGCCCAGCCTTCTCTCTACCCTAGCATTGTACTACCTGGGACCTTGCCTAGATATATCCGGAGCATTAGACTAAACGACTAGCTCAGCACAGGAGTGTTCATATCTAGAGCCCAGCCTTCTCTCTACCCTAGCATTGTACTACCTGGGACCTTGCCTAGATATATCCGGAGCATTAGACTAAACGACTAGCTCAGAACAGGAGTGTTCATATCGAGAGCCCAGCCTTCTCTCTACCCTAGCATTGTACTACCTGGGACCTTGCCTAGATATATCCGGAGCATTAGACTAAACGACTAGCTCAGCACAGGAGTGTTCATATCTAGAGCCCAGCCTTCTCTCTACCCTAGCATTGTACTACCTGGGACCTTGCCTAGATATATCCAGAGCATTAGACTAAACGACTAGCTCAGCACAGTTCAACCAGTATCTGGCACTCCTTGCCCACCGCATCGCAGCTCTCTGCCCTAATTTCCAGTGCTATGCGGACGATACCCAGCTCATTTTCAGGCTACCCTCAGCCTCCCCCTCTCCTTCCCTCATCTCTGACTGTCTGTCTGCTATCCAAGAATGGTGTGCCGCCAATGACCTCTGCCTTAATGCTAGTAAGACTGAGATTCTACTCATCGGTACTCCCACTCCCTCCTTCCCTGTAGCTCTCTGGCCTGCCTCCCTTGGCCCCCTCCCTGCTCCTACCTGCAAGGCAAAAAACCTTGGGGTCATCTTCGACTCCACACTCTCCTTCTCTCCTCATATTTCTGACGTCGCCAAGAGGTCACACTACCAGCTGCACCTCCTCAGAGGTATTCTTCCCTTCCTCTCCTTCCCCCAGAAGCTCACTGTCTCCCGAGCCCTGGTTCTCTCGAAGCTGGACTACTGTAACAGCCTCTATCTTAATCTGCCTGCCTCCACTCTCCGCCCTCTGCAACTCATCCAGAACAGAACTGCGAGACTTGTCCTTGGCCTCAAGCCCAGGGACCGTATCTCTCCAGGACTGAAATCTCTACACTGGCTCCCAGTGGCTGCGAGGATAAAGTTCAAAACCCTCTGCATTGTCCACAAGGCCTTCTGGGGCCTGGGTCCTAAATACCTTCAACTCTCTCTTCCCAAATACCTTCCTTCCCGAGCCCTTCGCTCATCCGCCTCCAACTCCCTCAGGGTGAGCCGCTTCTCGAAGCAACGAGCTGGGAGTAGATCTCTCTCCGCGGCAGGGGCCTCCCTCTGGAACAGCCTTCCTGCCTCCCTGAAACTTGAGGAGAACCATCTCCGGTTCCGGAAGCACCTCAAAACCTTCCTCTTTGCTTCTGCTTTCCCTCTCCCTCTCCCCTGCTAAACAGCTAATTAATTTTCACTGAAACTGCACTGATCCTGCAACTGGACCACTCTAAACGGCCTCGGTCCTGGGCCCTGCCACTCTCCACTTGCACTGATGCCCTGGAACCCCTTTGCACTGCGGGTCTGTCTCTGTATCCCTACAGCCCCCCCCCCCCCTCCCCCAGCACTTGTTCTGCACTTACCTCACACTTGCCACCAGCTGGCCCTATTTATTTATTTATTACGTACGCCACTTACCTTGTACTGCACTTCCCCCCCTCCCCTTCCCCTTGCACTTTTTCCCTCCCCTACCCCTGCACTTGCGCGATCTGAATGACACCTGGCCTAGTAGGATCGTTGTCTGTCTCCCCTTGTCCCCCCCTCCCTGCCTCGTCGCGCCTTGAAACACTTGTGTATAGGCGCGTTACAAATACCATATCATATCATATCATATCACAGGAGTGTTCATATCTAGAGCCCAGCCTTCTCTCTACCCTAGCATTGTACTACCTGGGACCTTGCCTAGATATATCCGGAGCATTAGACTAAATGACTAGCTCAGCACAGGAGTGTTCATATCTAGAGCCCAGCCTTCTCTCTACCCTAGCATTGTACTACCTGGGACCTTGCCTAGATATATCCAGAGCATTAGACTAAACTACTAGCTCAGCACAGGAGTGTTCATATCTAGAGCCCAGCCTTCTCTCTACCCTAGCATTGTATTACCTGGGACCTTGCCTAGATATATCCGGAGCATTAGACTAAACGACTAGCTCAGCACAGGAGTGTTCATATCTAGAGCCCAGCCTTCTCTCTACCCTAGCATTGTACTACCTGGGACCTTGCCTAGATATATCCGGAGCATTAGACTAAACGACTAGCTCAGCACAGGAGTGTTCATATCTAGAGCCCAGCCTTCTCTCTACCCTAGCATTGTACTACCTGGGACCTTGCCTAGATATATCCGGAGCATTAGACTAAACGACTAGCTCAGCACAGGAGTGTTCATATCTAGAGCCCAGCCTTCTCTCTACCCTAGCATTGTACTACCTGGGACCTTGCCTAGATATATCCGGAGCATTAGACTAAACGACTAGCTCAGCACAGGAGTGTTCATATCTAGAGCCCCGCCTTCTCTCTACCCTAGCATTGTACTACCTGGGACCTTGCCTAGATATATCCTTAGCATTAGACTAAACAAATAGCTCAGCACAGGAGTGTTCATATCTAGAGCCCAGCCTTCTCTCTACCCTAGCATTGTACTACCTGGGACCTTGCCTAGATACATCCGGAGCATTAGACTAAACGACTAGCTCAGCACAGGAGTGTTCATATCGAGAGCCCAGCCTTCTCTCTACCCTAGCATTGTACTACCTGGGACCTTGCCTAGATACATCCGGAGCATTAGACTAAACGACTAGCTCAGCACAGGAGTGTTCATATCGAGAGCCCAGCCTTCTCTCTACCCTAGCATTGTACTACCTGGGACCTTGCCTAGATATATCCGGAGCATTAGACTAAATGACTAGCTCAGCACAGGAGTGTTCATATCGAGAGCCCAGCCTTCTCTCTACCCTAGCATTGTACTACCTGGGACCTTGCCTAGATATATCCGGAGCATTAGACTAAATGACTAGCTCAGCACAGGAGTGTTCATATCTAGAGCCCAGCCTTCTCTCTACCCTAGCATTGTACTACCTGGGACCTTGCCTAGATATATCCGGAGCATTAGACTAAATGACTAGCTCAGCACAGGAGTGTTCATATCGAGAGCCCAGCCTTCTCTCTACCCTAGCATTGTACTACCTGGGACCTTGCCTAGATATATCCGGAGCATTAGACTAAATGACTAGCTCAGCACAGGAGTGTTCATATCGAGAGCCCAGCCTTCCCTCTACCCTAGCATTGTACTACCTGGGACCTTGCCTAGATATATCCGGAGCATTAGACTAAATGACTAGCTCAGCACAGGAGTGTTCATATCGAGAGCCCAGCCTTCTCTCTACCCTAGCATTGTACTACCTGGGACCTTGCCTAGATATATCCGGAGCATTAGACTAAACGACTAGCTCAGCACAGGAGTGTTCATATCTAGAGCCCCGCCTTCTCTCTACCCTAGCATTGTACTACCTGGGACCTTGCCTAGATATATCCTTAGCATTAGACTAAACGAGTAGCTCAGCACAGGAGTGTTCATAGCTAGAGCCCAGCCTTCTCTCTACCCTAGCATTGTACTACCTGGGACCTTGCCTAGATACATCCGGAGCATTAGACTAAACGACTAGCTCAGCACAGGAGTGTTCATATCTAGAGCCCTGACTTCTCTCTGCCCTAGCATTGTACTACCTGGGACCTTGCATAGATACATCCGGAGCATTAGACTAAACGACTAGCTCAGCACAGGAGTGTTCATATCTAGAGCCCCGCCTTCTCTCTGCCCTAGCATTGTACTACCTGGGACCTTGCCTAGATATATCCGGAGCATTAGACTAAACGACTAGCTCAGCACAGGAGTGTTCATATCTAGAGCCCAGCCTTCTCTCTACCCTAGCATTGTACTACCTGGGACCTTGCCTAGATATATCCGGAGCATTAGACTAAACGACTAGCTCAGCACAGGAGTGTTCATATCTAGAGCCCAGCCTTCTCTCTACCCTAGCATTGTACTACCTGGGACCTTGCCTAGAAATATCCGGAGCATTAGACTAAACGACTAGCTCAGCACAGGAGTGTTCATATCTAGAGCCCAGCCTTCTCTCTACCCTAGCATTGTACTACCTGGGACCTTGCCTAGATATATCCGGAGCATTAGACTAAACGACTAGCTCAGCACAGGAGTGTTCATATCTAGAGCCCAGCCTTCTCTCTACCCTAGCATTGTACTACCTGGGACCTTGCCTAGATATATCCGGAGCATTAGACTAAACGACTAGCTCAGCACAGGAGTGTTCATATCTAGAGCCCAGCCTTCTCTCTACCCTAGCATTGTACTACCTGGGACCTTGCCTAGATATGTCCGGAGCATTAGACTAAACGACTAGCTCAGCACAGGAGTGTTCATATCTAGAGCCCAGCCTTCTCTCTACCCTAGCATTGTACTACCTGGGACCTTGCCTAGATATGACCGGAGCATTAGACTAAACGACTAGCTCAACACAGGAGTGTTCATATCTAGAGCCCAGCCTTCTCTCTACCCTAGCATTGTACTACCTGGGACCTTGCCTAGATATGTCCGGAGCATTAGACTAAACGACTAGCTCAGCACAGGAGTGTTCATATCTAGAGCCCAGCCTTCTCTCTACACTAGCATTGTACTACCTGGGACCTTGCCTAGATATGTCCGGAGCATTAGACTAAACGACTAGCTCAGCACAGGAGTGTTCATATCTAGAGCCCAGCCTTCTCTCTACCCTAACATTGTACTACCTGGGACCTTGCCTAGATATATCCGGAGCATTAGACTAAACGACTAGCTCAGCACAGGAGTGTTACTATCTAGAGTCCCGCCTTCTCTCTACCCTAGCATTGTACTACCTGGGACTTTGCCTAGATATATCCTTAGCATTAGACTAAACGACTAGCTCAGCACAGGAGTGTTCATATCTAGAGCCCAGCCTTCTCTCTACCCTAGCATTGTACTACCTGGGACCTTGCCTAGATACATCCGGAGCATTAGACTAAATGACCAACTCAGCACAGGAGTGTTCATATCTAGAACCCCGCCTTCTCTCTACCCTAGCATTGTACTACCTGGGACCTTGCCTAGATACATCCGGAGCATTAGACTAAACGACCAACTCAGCACAGGAGTGTTCATATCTAGAACCCCGCCTTCTCTCTACCCTAGCATTGTACTACCTGGGACCTTGCCTAGATACATCCGGAGCATTAGACTAAACGACCAGCTCAGCAAAGGAGTGTTCATATCTAGAACCCCGCCTTCTCTCTACCCTAGCATTGTACTACCTGGGACCTTGCATAGATACATCCGGGGCATTAGACTAAACGACCAGCTCAGCACAGGAGTGTTCATATCTAGAGCCCAGCCTTCTCTCTACCCTAGCATTGTACTACCTGGGACCTTGCCTAGATATATCCGGGGCATTAGACTAAACGACCAGCTCAGCACAGGAGTGTTCATATCTAGGGCCCCGCCTTCTCTCTACCCTAGCATTGTACTACCTGGGACCTTGCCTAGATATATCCGGAGCATTAGACTAAACGACTAGCTCAGCACAGGAGTGTTCATATCTAGGGCCCCGCCTTCTCTCTACCCTAGCATTGTACTACCTGGGACCTTGCCTAGATATATCCGGGGCATTAGACTAAACGACTAGCTCAGCACAGGAGTGTTCATATCTAGGGCCCCGCCTTCTCTCTACCCTAGCATTGCACTACCTGGGACCTTGCCTAGATATATCCGGGGCATTAGACTAAACGACTAGCTCAGCACAGGAGTGTTCATATCTAGAGCCCCGCCTTCTCTCTACCCTAGCATTGCACTACCTGGGACCTTGCCTAGATATATCCGGGGCATTAGACTAAACGACTAGCTCAGCACAGGAGTGTTCATATCTAGAGCCCCGCCTTCTCTCTACCCTAGCATTGTACTACCTGGGACCTTGCCTAGATATATCCGGAGCATTAGACTAATTGACTAGCTCAGCACAGGAGTGTTCATATCTAGAGCCCCGCCTTCTCTCTACCCTAGCATTGTACTACCTGTGACCTTGCCTAGATATATCCGGAGCATTAGACTAAATGACTAGCTCAGCACAGGAGTGTTCATATCTAGAGCCCAGCCTTCTCTCTACCCTAGCATTGTACTACCTGTGACCTTGCCTAGATATATCCGGAGCATTAGACTAAATGACTAGCTCAGCACAGGAGTGTTCATATCTAGAGCCCAGCCTTCTCTCTACCCTAGCATTGTACTACCTGGGACCTTGCCTAGATATATCCGGAGCATTAGACTAAATGACTAGCTCAGCACAGGAGTGTTCATATCTAGAGCCCAGCCTTCTCTCTACCCTAGCATTGTACTACCTGGGACCTTGCCTAGATATATCCAGAGCATTAGACTAAATGACTAGCTCAGCACAGGAGTGTTCATATCGAGAGCCCAGCCTTCTCTCTACCCTAGCATTGTACTACCTGGGACCTTGCCTAGATACATCCGGAGCATTAGACTAAATGACTAGCTCAGCACAGGAGTGTTCATATCTAGAGCCCCGCCTTCTCTCTACCCTAGCATTGTACTACCTGGGACCTTGCCTAGATACATCCGGAGCATTAGACTAAATGACTAGCTCAGCACAGGAGTGTTCATATCTAGAGCCCCGCCTTCTCTCTACCCTAGCATTGTACTACCTGGGACCTTGCCTAGATACATCCGGAGCATTAGACTAAATGACTAGCTCAGCACAGGAGTGTTCATATCTAGAGCCCAGCCTTCTCTCTACCCTAGCATTGTACTACCTGGGACCTTGCCTAGATACATCCGGAGCATTAGACTAAATGACTAGCTCAGCACAGGAGTGTTCATATCTAGAGCCCCGCCTTCTCTCTACCCTAGCATTGTACTACCTGGGCCCTTGCCTAGATATATCCGGAGCATTAGACTAAATGACTAGCTCAGCACAGGAGTGTTCATATCTAGAGCCCCGCCTTCTCTCTACCCTAGCATTGTACTACCTGGGACCTTGCCTAGATACATCCGGAGCATTAGACTAAATGACTAGCTCAGCACAGGAGTGTTCATATCTAGAGCCCAGCCTTCTCTCTACCCTAGCATTGTACTACCTGGGACCTTGCCTAGATACATCCGGAGCATTAGACTAAATGACTAGCTCAGCACAGGAGTGTTCATATCTAGAGCCCCGCCTTCTCTCTACCCTAGCATTGTACTACCTGGGCCCTTGCCTAGATATATCCGGAGCATTAGACTAAATGACTAGCTCAGCACAGGAGTGTTCATATCTAGAGCCCAGCCTTCTCTCTACCCTAGCATTGTACTACCTGGGACCTTGCCTAGATACATCCGGAGCATTAGACTAAATGACTAGCTCAGCACAGGAGTGTTCATATCTAGAGCCCAGCCTTCTCTCTACCCTAGCATTGTACTACCTGGGACCTTGCCTAGATACATCCGGAGCATTAGACTAAATGACTAGCTCAGCACAGGAGTGTTCATATCTAGAGCCCCGCCTTCTCTCTACCCTAGCATTGTACTACCTGGGACCTTGCCTAGATACATCCTTAGCATCAGACTAAACGACGAGCTCAGCACAGGAGTGTTCATATCTAGAGCCCAGCCTTCTCTCTACCCTAGCATTGTACTACCTGGGACCTTGCCTAGATACATCCGGAGCATTAGACTAAACGACTAGCTCAGCACAGGAGTGTTCATATCTAGAGCCCCACCTTCTCTCTACCCTAGCAATGTACTACCTGTGACCTTGCCTAGATACATCCGGAGCATTAGACTAAACGACCAGCTCAGCACAGGAGTGTTCATATCTAGAACCCCGCCTTCTCTCTACCCTAGCATTGTACTACCGGGAGCTTGCCTAGATACATCCGGAGCATTAGACTAAACGACCAGCTCAGCACAGGAGTGTTCATATCTAGAACCCCGCCTTCTCTCTACCCTAGCATTGTACTACCGGGACCTTGCCTAGATACATCCGGAGCATTAGACTAAACGACCAGCTCAGCACAGGAGTGTTCATATCTAGAACCCCGCCTTCTCTCTACCCTAGCATTGTACTACCTGGGACCTTGCATAGATACATCCGGAGCATTAGATTAAACGACCAGCTCAGCACAGGAGTGTTCATATCTAGAGCCCAGCCTTCTCTCTACCCTAGCATTGTACTACCTGGGACCTTGCCTACATATATCCGGGGCATTAGACTAAACGACCAGCTCAGCACAGGAGTGTTCATATCTAGAGCCCAGCCTTCTCTCTACCCTAGCATTGTACTACCTGGGACCTTGCCTAGATATATCCGGAGCATTAGACTAAACGACCAGCTCAGCACAGGAGTCTTCATATCTAGAGCCCAGCCTTCTCTCTACCCTAGCATTGTACTACCTGGGACCTTGCCTAGATATATCCGGAGCATGAGACTAAACGACTAGCTCAGCACAGGAGTCTTCATATCTAGAGCCCAGCCTTCTCTCTACCCTAGCATTGTACTACCTGGGACCTTGCCTAGATATATCCGGAGCATGAGACTAAACGACTAGCTCAGCACAGGAGTCTTCATATCTAGAGCCCAGCCTTCTCTCTACCCTAGCATTGTACTACCTGGGACCTTGCCTAGATATATCCGGAGCATGAGACTAAACGACTAGCTCAGCACAGGAGTCTTCATATCTAGAGCCCAGCCTTCTCTCTACCCTAGCATTGTACTACCTGGGACCTTGCCTAGATATATCCGGAGCATGAGACTAAACGACTAGCTCAGCACAGGAGTGTTCATATCTAGAGCCCAGCCTTCTCTCTACCCTAGCATTGTACTACCTGGGACCTTGCATAGATATATCTGGATCATTAGACTAAACGAACAGCTCGGCACAGGAGTGTTCATATCTAGAGCCCCGCCTTCTCTCTACCCTAGCATTGTACTACCTGGGACCTTGCCTAGATATATCCGGAGCATTAGACTAAACGACCAGCTCGGCACAGGAGTGTTCATATCTAGAGCCCAGCCTTCTCTCTACCCTAGCATTGTACTACCTGGGACCTTGAAGATACATCCGGAGCATTAGACTAAACGACTAGCTCAGCACAGGAGTGTTCATATCTAGAGCCCCGCCTTCTCTCTACCCTAGCATTGTACTACCTGGGACCTTGCATAGATACATTCGGAGCATTAGACTAAACGACTAGCTCAGCACAGGAGTGTTCATATCTAGAGCCCCGCCTTCTCTCTACCCTAGCATTGTACTACCTGGGACCTTGCATAGATACATCCGGAGCATTAGACTAAACGACTAGCTCAGCACAGGAGTGTTCATATCTAGAGCCCCGCCTTCTCTCTACCCTAGCATTGTACTACCTGGGACCTTGCCTAGATACATCCGGAGCATTAGACTAAATGATTAGCTCAGCACAGGAGTGTTCATATCTAGAGCCCCGCCTTCTCTCTACCCTAGCATTGTACTACCTGGGACCTTGCCTAGATATATCCGGAGCATTAGACTAAATGACTAGCTCTGCACAGAAGTGTTCATATCTAGAGCCCCGCCTTCTCTCTACCCTAGCATTGTACTACCTGGGACCTTGCCTAGATATATCCGGAGCATTAGACTAAATGACTAGCTCAGCACAGGAGTGTTCATATCTAGAGCCCCGCCTTCTCTCTACCCTAACATTGTACTGCCTGGGACCTTGCCTAGATATATCCGGAGCATTAGACTAAATGACTAGCTCAGCACAGGAGTGTTCATATCCAGAGCCCCGCCTTCTCTCTACCCTAGCATTGTACTACCTGGGACCTTGCCTAGATATATCCGGAGCATTAGACTAAATGACAAGCTCAGCACAGGAGTGTTCATATCCAGAGCCCCGCCTTCTCTCTACCCTAGCATTGTACTACCTGGGACCTTGCCTAGTTATATCCGGAGCATTAGACTAAATCACTAGCTCAGCACAGGAGTGTTCATATCCAGAGCCCCGCCTTCTCTCTACCCTAGCATTGTACTACCTGGGACCTTGCCTAGATATATCCGGAGCATTAAACTAAATCACTAGCTCAGCACAGGAGTGTTCATATACAAAGCCCCGCCTTCTCTCTACCCTAGCATTGTACTACCTGGGACCTTGCCTAGATATATCCGGAGCATTAGACTAAATCACTAGCTCAGCACAGGAGTGTTCATATCCAGAGCCCAGCCTTCTCTCTACCGTAGCATTGTACTACCTGGAACCTTGCATAGATATATCCGGAGCATTAGACTAAATCACTAGCTCAGCACAGGAGTGTTCATATCCAGAGCCCAGCCTTCTCTCTACCCTAGCATTGTACTACCTGGGACCTTGCATAGATTTATCCGGAGCATTAGACTAAATGACTAGCTCAGCACAGGAGTGTTCATATCCAGAGCCCAGCCTTCTCTCTACCCTAGCATTGTACTACCTGGGACCTTGCATAGATATATCCGGAGCATTAGACTAAATGACCAGCTCAGCACAGGAGTGTTCATATCCAGAGCCCCGCCTTCTCTCTACCCTAGCATTGTACTACCTGGGATCTTGCCTAGATATATCCGGAGCATTAGACTAAATGACCAGCTCAGCACAGGAGTGTTCATATCCAGAGCCCAGTCTTCTCTCTACCCTAGCATTGTACTACCTGGGACCTTGCATAGATATATCCGGAGCATTAGATTAAATGACCAGCTCAGCACAGGAGTGTTCATATCCAGAGCCCCGCCTTCTCTCTACCCTAGCATTGTACTACCTGGGACCTTGCCTAGATATATCCGGAGCATTAGACTAAATGACCAGCTCAGCACAGGAGTGTTCATATCTAGAGCCCAGCCTTCTCTCTACCCTAGCATTGTACTACCTGGGACCTTGCCTAGATATAACCGGAGCATTAGACTAAATGACCAGCTCAGCACAGGAGTGTTCATATCTAGAGCCCAGCCTTCTCTCTACCCTAGCATTGTACTACCTGGGACCTTGCCTAGATATAACCGGAGCATTAGACTAAATGACTAGCTCAGCACAGGAGTGTTCATATCTAGAGCCCCGCCTTCTCTCTACCCTAGCATTGTACTACCTGGGCCCTTGCATAGATATATCCGGAGCATTAGACTAAATGACTAGCTCAGCACAGGAGTGTTCATATCTAGAGCCCCGCCTTCTCTCTACCCTAGCATTGTACTACCTGGGACCTTGCATAGATATATCCGGAGCATTAGACTAAATGACTAGCTCAGCACAGGACTGTTCACATCTAGAGCCCCGCCTTCTCTCTACCGTAGCATTGTACTACCTGGGACCTTGCCTAGATATATCCGGAGCATTAGACTAAATGACTAGCTCAGCATAGGACTGTTCATATCTAAAGCCCCGCCTTCTCTCTACCCTAGCATTGCACTACCTGGGACCTTGCCTAGATATATCCGGAGCATTAGACTAAATGACTAGCTCAGCACAGGACTGTTCATATCTAGAGCCCCGCCTTCTCTCTACCCTAGCATTGCACTACCTGGGACCTTGCCTAGATATATCCGGATCATTAGACTAAATGACTAGCTCAGCACAGGAGTGTTCATATCTAGAGCCCAGCCTTCTCTCTACCCTAGCATTGTACTACCTGGGACCTTGCCTAGATATATCCGGAGCATTAGACTAAATGACTAGCTCAGCACAGGAGTGTTCATATCTAGAGCCCAGCCTTCTCTCTACCCTAGCATTGTACTACCTGGGACCTTGCCTAGATATAACCGGAGCATTAGACTAAATGACTAGCTCAGCACAGGAGTGTTCATATCTAGAGCCCAGCCTTCTCTCTACCCTAGCATTGTACTACCTGGGACCTTGCCTAGATATATCCGGAGCATTAGACTAAATAACCAGCTCAGCACAGGAATCTTCATATCTAGAGCCCCGCCTTCTCTCTATCCTAGCATTGTACTACCTGGGACCTTGCATAGATATATCCGGAGCATTAGACTAAATGACCAGCTCAGCACAGGAGTGTTCATATCTAGAGCCCCGCCTTCTCTCTACCCTAGCATTGTACTACCTGGGACCTTGCATAGATATATCCGGAGCATTAGACTAAATGACCAGCTCAGCACAGGAGTGTTCATATCTAGAGCCCCGCCTACTCTCTACCCTAGCATTGTACTACCTGGGACCTTGCATAGATATATCCGGAGCATTAGACTAAATGACCAGATCAGCACAGGAGTGTTCATATCTAGAGCCCCGCCTTCTCTCTACCCTAGCATTGTACTACCTGGGACCTTGCATAGATATATCCGGAGCATTAGACTAAATGACCAGATCAGCACAGGAGTGTTCATATCTAGAGCCCCGCCTTCTCTCTACCCTAGCATTGTACTACCTGGGACCTTGCATAGATATATCCGGAGCATTAGACTAAATGACCAGATCAGCACAGGAGTGTTCATATCTAGAGCCCCGCCTTCTCTCTACCCTAGCATCGTACTACCTGGGACCTTGCATAGATATATCCGGAGCATTAGACTTAATGACCAGCTCAGCACAGGAGTGTTCATATCTAGAGCCCCACCTTCTCTCTACCCTAGCATTGTACTACCTGGGACCTTGCCTAGATATATCCGGGGCATTAGACTAAATGACCAGCTCAGCACAGGAGTGTTCATATCTAGAACCCAGCCTTCTCTCTACCCTAGCATTGTACTACCTGGGACCTTGCATAGATATATCCGGGGCATTAGACTAAATGACCAGCTCAGCACAGGAGTGTTCATATCTAGAGCCCAGCCTTCTCTCTATCCTAGCATTGTACTACCTGGGACCTTGCATAGATATATCCGGGGCATTAGACTAAATGACCAGCTCAGCACAGGAGTGTTCATATCTAGAGCCCAGCCTTCTCTCTATCCTAGCATTGTACTACCTGGGACCTTGCCTAGATATATCCGGGGCATTAGACTAAATGACCAGCTCAGCACAGGAGTGTTCATATCTAGAACCCAGCCTTCTCTCTACCCTAGCATTGTACTACCTGGGACCTTGCATAGATATATCCGGGGCATTAGACTAAATGACCAGCTCAGCACAGGAGTGTTCATATCTAGAGCCCAGCCTTCTCTCTACCCTAGCATTGTACTACCTGGGACCTTGCCTAGATATATCCGGGGCATTAGACTAAATGACCAGCTCAGCACAGGAGTGTTCATATCTAGAGCCCAGCCTTCTCTCTACCCTAGCATTGTACTACCTGGGACCTTGCATAGATATGTCCGGGGCATTAGACTAAATGACCAGCTCAGCACAGGAGTGTTCATATCTAGAGCCCAGCCTTCTCTCTACCCTAGCATTGTACTACCTGGGACCTTGCCTAGATATGTCCGGGGCATTAGACTAAATGACTAGCTCAGCACAGGAGTGTTCATATCTAGAGCCCCGCCTTCTCTCTACCCTAGCATTGTACTACCTGTGACCTTGCCTAGATATATCCGGAGCATTAGACTAAATGACCAGCTCAGCACAGGAGTGTTCATATCTAGAGCCCAGCCTTCTCTCTACCCTAGCATTGTACTACCTGGGACCTTGCCTAGATACATCCGGAGCATTAGACTAAATGACTAGCTCAGCACAGGAGTGTTCATATCTAGAGCCCCGCCTTCTCTCTACCCTAGCATTGTACTACCTGGGACCTTGCATAGATACATCCGGAGCATTAGACTAAATGACTAGCTCAGCACAGGAGTGTTCATATCTAGAGCCCCGCCTTCTCTCTACCCTAGCATTGTACTACCTGGGACCTTGCATAGATACATCCGGAGCATTAGACTAAATGACTAGCTCAGCACAGGAGTGTTCATATCGAGAGCCCAGCCTTCTCTCTACCCTAGCATTGTACTACCTGGGACCTTGCCTAGATATATCCGGAGCATTAGACTAAATGACTAGCTCAGCACAGGAGTGTTCATATCTAGAGCCCAGCCTTCTCTCTACCCTAGCATTGTACTACCTGGGACCTTGCCTAGATACATCCGGAGCATTAGACTAAATGACTAGCTCAGCACAGGAGTGTTCATATCTAGAGCCCCGCCTTCTCTCTACCCTAGCATTGTACTACCTGGGACCTTGCATAGATATATCCGGAGCATTAGACTAAATGACTAGCTCAGCACAGGAGTGTTCATATCTAGAGCCCAGCCTTCTCTCTAAACTAGCATTGTACTACCTGGGACCTTGCCTAGATATATCCGGAGGATTAGACTAAATGACTAGCTCAGCACAGGAGTGTTCATATCTAGAGCCAGCCTGCTCTCTACCCTAGCATTGTACTACCTGGGACCTTGCCTAGATACATCCGGAGCATTAGACTAAATGACTAGCTCAGCACAGGAGTGTTCATATCTAGAGCCCCGCCCCTAGCATTGTACTACCTGGGACCTTGCATAGATACATCCGGAGCATTAGACTAAATGACTAGCTCAGCACAGGAGTGTTCATATCTAGAGCCCAGCCTTCTCTCTACCCTAGCATTGTACTACCTGGGACCTTGCATAGATATATCCGGAGCATTAGACTGAATGACTAGCTCAGCACAGGAGTGTTCATATCTAGAGCCAGCCTTCTCTCTACCCTAGCATTGTACTACCTGGGACCTTGCCTAGATATATCCGGAGCATTAGACTAAATGACTAGCTCAGCACAGGCGTGTTCATATCTAGAGCCCCGCCTTCTCTCTACCCTAGCATTGTGCTACCTGGGACCTTGCCTAGATATATCCGGAGCATTAGACTAAATGACTAGCTCAGCACAGGAGTGTTCATATCTAGAGCCCCGCCTTCTCTCTACCCTAGCATTGTACTACCTGGGACCTTGCCTAGATACATCCGGAGCATTAGACTAAATGACTAGCTCAGCACAGGAGTGTTCATATCTAGAGCCCAGCCTTCTCTCTACCCTAGCATTGTACTACCTGGGACCTTGCATAGATACATCCGGAGCATTAGACTAAATGACTAGCTCAGCACAGGAGTGTTCATATCTAGAGCCCCGCCTTCTCTCTACCCTAGCATTGTACTACCTGGGACCTTGCCTAGATACATCCGGAGCATTAGACTAAATGACTAGCTCAGCACAGGAGTGTTCATATCTAGAGCCCAGCCTTCTCTCTACCCTAGCATTGTACTACCTGGGACCTTGCCTAGATATATCCGGAGCATTAGACTAAATGACTAGCTCAGCACAGGAGTGTTCATATCTAGAGCCCCGCCTTCTCTCTACCCTAGCATTGTACTACCTGGGACCTTGCATAGATATATCCGGAGCATTAGACTAAATGACTAGCTCAGCACAGGAGTGTTCATATCTAGAGCCCAGCCTTCTCTCTACCCTAGCATTGTACTACCTGGGACCTTGCATAGATATATCCGGAGCATTAGACTAAATGACTAGCTCAGCACAGGAGTGTTCATATCTAGAGCCCCGCCTTCTCTCTACACTAGCATTGTACTACCTGGGACCTTGCCTAGATATATCCGGAGCATTAGACTAAATGACTAGCTCAGCACAGGAGTGTTCCTATCTAGAGCCCCGCCTTCTCTCTACCCTAGCATTGTACTACCTGGGACCTTGCCTAGATACATCTGGAGCATTAGAATAAATGACTAGCTCAGCACAGGAGTGTTCATATCTAGAGCCCCGCCTTCTCTCTACCCTAGCATTGTACTACCTGGGACCTTGCCTAGATGCATCCGGAGCATTAGACTAAATGACTAGCTCAGCACAGGAGTGTTCATATCTAGAGCCCAGCCTTCTCTCTACCCTAGCATTGTACTACCTGGGACCTTGCCTAGATATATCCGGAGCATTAGACTAAATGACTAGCTCAGCACAGGAGTGTTCATATCTAGAGCCCCGCCTTCTCTCTACCCTAGCATTGTACTACCTGGGACCTTGCCTAGATATATCCGGAGCATTAGACTAAATGGGCTCTAGATATGAACACTCCTGTGCTGAGCTAGTCATTTAGTCTAATGCTCCGGATATATCTAGGCAAGGTCCCAGGTAGTACAATGCTAGGGTAGAGAGAAGGCGGGGCTCTAGATATGAACACTCCTGTGCTGAGCTAGTCATTTAGTCTAATGCTCCGGATATATCTAGGCAAGGTCCCAGGTAGTACAATGCTAGGGTAGAGAGAAGGCGGGGCTCTAGATATGAACAGTCCTGTGCTGAGCTAGTCATTTAGTCTAATGCTCCGGATATATCTAGGCAAGGTCCCAGGTAGTGCAATGCCAGGGTAGAGAGAAGGCGGGGCTCTAGATATGAACAGTCCTCAGCACAGGAGTGTTCATATCTAGAGCCGAGCCTTCTCTCTGCCCTAGCATTGTACTACCTGGGACCTTGCATAGATATATCCGGAGCATTAGACTAAATGACTAGCTCAGCACAGGAGTGTTCATATCTAGAGCCCCGCCTTCTCTCTGCCCTAGCATTGTACTACCTGGGACCTTGCATAGATATATCCGGAGAATTAGACTAAATGACTAGCTCAGCACAGGAGTGTTCATATCTAGAGCCCCGCCTTCTCTCTGCCCTAGCATTGTACTACCTGGGACCTTGCATAGATATATCCGGAGCATTAGACTAAATGACTAGCTCAGCACAGGAGTGTTCATATCTAGAGCCCAGCCTTCTCTCTGCCCTAGCATTGTACTACCTGGGACCTTGCATAGATATATCCGGAGCATTAGACTAAATGACTAGCTCAGCACAGGAGTGTTCATATCTAGAGCCCCGCCTTCTCTCTACCCTAGCATTGTAGTACCTGGGACCTTGCCTAGATATATCCGGAGCATTAGACTAAATGACTAGCTCAGCACAGGAGTGTTCATATCTAGAGCCCCGCCTTCTCTCTACCCTAGCATTGTACTACCTGGGACCTTGCCTAGATATATCCGGAGCATTAGACTAAATGACCAGCTCAGCACAGGAGTGTTCATATCTAGAGCCCCGCCTTCTCTCTACCCTAGCATTGTACTACCTGGGACCTTGCATAGATATATCCGGAGCATTAGACTAAATGACTAGCTCAGCACAGGAGTGTTCATATCTAGAGCCCCGCCTTCTCTCTACCCTAGCATTGTACTACCTGGGACCTTGCATAGATATATCCGGAGCATTAGACTAAATGACCAGCTCAGCACAGGAGTGTTCATATCTAGAGCCAGCCTTCTCTCTACCCTAGCATTGTACTACCTGGGACCTTGCATAGATATATCCGGAGCATTAGACTAAATGACTAGCTCAGCACAGGAGTGTTCATATCTAGAGCCCAGCCTTCTCTCTGCCCTAGCATTGTACTACCCGGGACCTTGCATAGATATATCCGGAGCATTAGACTAAATGACTAGCTCAGCACAAAAGTGTTCATATCTAGAGCCCAGCCTTCTCTCTACCCTAGCATTGTACTACCTGGGACCTTGCATAGATATATCCGGAGCATTAAACTAAATGACTAGCTCAGCACAGGAGTGTTCATATCTAGAGCCCCGCCTTCTCTCTACCCTAGCATTGTAGTACCCGGGACCTTGCATAGATATATCCTGAGCATTAGACTAAATGACTAGCTCAGCACAGGAGTGTTCATATCTAGAGCCCAGCCTTCTCTCTACCCTAGCTTTGTACTAATATGGATATGTTATGTAATTATAAGTGTGATACCCATTGGCATATTCTGTGTATTGTAGGCATAAAGATTTGTCAGTGTAGTTTACTGAGAACATTTGGGTGGAAGGAAAGTTAAGTAGGCATTTGTTACATTTGCTGGTAACCTATGTTTTTGAGTAACCGAAGTGTCGTTACATTTAAACCAACCACTTCTTTTTTCACAAATGCAGTATAGTGGCCTGAAGTGGTTGTGGCACCAGAGTGGTAAATTATGCCAACTGCTGTGAAGGTTTTCTTGCCAAGAGATACTTGGCCATGTCTAAAGCTGGTGAGCTTACTGTTATTTTTGGTATCATCTGCATTGTACCTTAAAAGCATTAGTCTGACATATTGGCACGTGAGTTTATTTCTGTGGTGGAACGATTGTCTGAATTGATTGCAAAAAGAGCATAATATGCCATGCCTTGCATTTTGCAGAAGCTGTTGAAATTGAATAGTTTCAGAACTTGGTATAGATACATACCCAAATCGTTCATTATGGACGTGCTCTTGTGAAACATTGTTGCACAGAGTGCATCTATGTTTTCATGTGCATGAAATCTGCAAGATTTCATTTATATGGCTGTTCTTTGTTTCTAGTACTTGTAGTAAGTACATTAGGAATTCTTGTGGATCTTCCTGTGTGTTTATGGTGAATTTAATCATTCCTGTTTTGAGGGGTCAGAAATGAGAGACGGACACAAAGGTAACGTTTTCTCAAGAATTGTCATTTTTTTCAAGTAAAAAAAGGTTTGATAAATGCCTATCTTTCCCTATCCTGACCGCGAGGGCCCTGCCTCACAAACTAAAGAAAAAGACCTAGGGCCTCATTCCTGGCGGTAGCCGGTAAAACCGGCACGGCTGCCGCCAGAGTTGCATCTGGGCCTGGCACCCGCGAATGGGCAATTACCAGGTCATGCCGAGTTCAGCGGACCCGTTAATTGCCTTTTCGTGGGTGCCGGTACCAATAGATCCCCATTCCCATTGAGCCCCATAGGGATCAATGGGAATGGGGAGCTCGGATGCACCGGCACCGTCAATCACAGTGCCGATGCATCCGACGAGCTGTGCCTGCGGGGGCCACTCTGCCCACAGTCACCCGCGAGCACAGCTCATAGTATGGCGGTACGGTAGCAACGGTGCCGGTAGCTCACCAGCACCGTTGTTACCGTACCGCCATACTTATAACGAGGCCCCCAGTGTTCAAAACAGCTCTGACCCTTACACTAATACACACAACAGAATGATACAAGGAAAGTATGGCACATTTTTAGTTCAACAAAGCAATATCTTAAATTGAACTCACGAGATCTTGAAAGCACTCCTTGTGACAAGGGTTCGACTCACTTCCTCTAGATCAATACAGAAATACCTTGATTACAGCTCTGATTCAACAAAGTTCTGTTCAAGGCAACACAAGTATTTTTCAACCACTGTGACCTTCTCTGGGATACAACAAATGCCTCTGCCACAAAGTTTGGTTGATAATTCAAACAACTTGATGCTTTCCACAATATCTCTCCTGAAAAGATAATTGTCTTTCTTTTCCAAACACAAGTTCAAACCAATGTAATTATTCTGTTATCATGTCACACCTTCTTTAGAGGAACTACTTTTTTCTTGATGGCACTTGAACTTTTCTTAGTACATCTTCTTGAAGTAAAACAATTTGATCAGGCTAGTAAATCAGCTTGGCTTAGTGATGCCAATGATTGTTAAACAAATGATAAACTAAATGGATTTTCTTCAACAAAGGTTCTTTCAATACACCTTTATGCCACAAAGGTATTTTATCAAAAAAAGTTATTTCCAGGTTCACAACTCCTACAACTACTTTCAAACAAAACTTTGATGGCAATATTGTTTCCAGGGTTCTCAACACCAATATCTCTTGGAAGGAGGGTTGCAAAATAACTGCCTTTTCTTATGGTCTCTTGACAACCTTTGTTCCAGTTTTCCCAAAACTGAGAATGGAATATAAAGGAATTGTTCTAAACGTGTCTCTTAATAACTTCTAGAGAGCCTTTTGACTGATATCATTTTGGATTACAAGCTTCCGCCAGTTGAGATCCCAACAAGGAAGAGTTGCGCACTTGCTGACTCTGTATGATTTCACATTCTCTTGGCTGTTGGTAATGTGAGATATAAGCTTTTCCAAAAGTATATCTCTTATAAGAGGATTTTTGCTTTGGTTGCTTTTATGAGGTTCTCTCATAACGTCTTGCCTGGTGGTAAGGCTGGTTCTCAGTTTTCGCCAGTGGTAGTCTTAGTATGTTTTTCTCATAGCCTCTTGCCTGGTGGCAAGGCTGGTTATGGGTTTTCCCCAGTGGTAGTCTTAGTATGTTTTTCTCATAGCCTCTTGGCTGTTGGTAAGGCTGGTTCTCAGTTTTCCCCAGTGGTAGTCTTAGTATGTTTTTCTCATAGCCTCTTGCCTGGTGGCAAGGCTGGTTATGGGTTTTCCCCAGTTGTAGTCTTAGTATGTTTTTCTCATAGCCTCTTGGCTGTTGGTAAGGCTGGTTATGAGTTTTCCCCAGTGGTAGTCTTAGTCTATTTTTCTTACAGCCTCTTCACTGTTGGTAATACTGGTTAGAGACATTCCCCACGGTAGTTCTAGTAAAGTCTTTTGACAGCCTATTGGCAGTTTATAATGTCGGTCATACACTTTCCCCACTGTTAGTCCCTTATAAGGGAACTTTTTCTTTGCCAATTATGTTCGGTCTCCATACTTGTTCGATATTCAGAAAATTGATTCTGCTTTAATTCATTAATTGTTCGCTATTCAAAATTGTTATATTGTAAAAATGTTCTTGTGTGGAGCACCCCAGGGTCAGCATTTCCATTCAGCCAACTTACCAGTTCTCTGCAGCGGCTGCTTGCTGTCAGGCTTTGCGTCAGACATCCAGCGTTTAGTTTGCTTTCTCTCCCGCCTCTGCAAACCTCCAGTAAGCTGCATGTCGGTCTTCTGGAGCGCTAACAGCTCCGTTGATGTTCCGCGGCTCTGCGAGCACGCGTATCCTCTAGCTGAGCTTCTTCTTAGTTTGCTGCTCCCGCTGCATGTACTCTGCAATTCAGTTAGTTTCACCCTGTGTGGTGACTTCTGCTAGCGTGCTTCTCGCTGTGGTTGCTCCTGCACCTCGGCTAGCTTCAGCTTCCTCAGCTATGCCTCCTGCATGGCCTTCAGTAACTCCGTGGCTTTCTTCCTCTGCACCATCTGCATTCCAGACCTGTGCCTCATCTTGGGATTTAAATATTGCACTCAGATGCTCCAGTCAGCAGTAACTAGACCTCACCTTTGTTTTCCGAGTCCTCTTTACCTCTGAGCCCTTCTAACTCATCCCAGTATTTTTAGCATTATGGGAACTATAGTCCACAGAGGATTGTATGGCTTTAGTTTGTAATTAAACATTAGGTTGAGGACTTCTAATTAAGGCAGAATTATGACAATTCAAGATTCTCATTTTTAATTCCTGAACCCTTGAGGCACCAACCTTATTCTGTTTAGAAGATTTCTAATGACAGATTCTTTGGGTAGTTACGTGGGAGAGACTTGTAGACTGCAAACATACCATTAGGTATCTGGGAATGATTTCACTTTTATCCTCAGAAAAAGATAATAGCCGTCTCCTCCCATGTGATCCTTCCCCCCTGATACCACCTTCATGGTTAGGATCAGGTAGCGGCTGCCTTAACCTGGCCACATGGGAGGAGACCTTCGGGAGGGGTCTTGTGAGGACTCTGCTAGATTCATCACACCCTGCACCAGAAGTGTTTCCCTACCTAAAACCAAAAATAAGGATCTGTCAATGGTCAGAATGTCCAAAACAAAAACTGTCCAGTGTTCAAAGTCCTATTCTGGCCCTCACATGCTAATAATATAAACTCTAAGGTGAAAAAGGTTATGTCTTTGGCCTTGAGTGGTTTATAAATGTTCATAAAGGGAAAGGTATAACTCGAACACAAAAGTTCCGAAAGGATAGAGTTCCTTATTCCAGCGAGTGGTACAGTTTTCCCTGGATTTCTCTTCCTTCTGTTTTAGATTCAAAGATATCAATTCCTTGAGTTTCTCTTATTCCACTACACAACAAGCAATTTTGTTCTTTGTCTTTGTGTTTCTCTTGTTCCACAACACAATTGATATACGAAAGAACTTGGCTCTTTGCCCTTTTCTTGTCAGAATACCTGGTGCACTTTAGTGCCAGATTTTCACTCATCTCTTTTTGTTTTCACAAAGCCTTTTCCTAGTCCTAATTTATCCTTCTTATGAGTCGTTTTTCATAATGTGTTTCCTATACACTTCAGTTTGTCCATGCCTGGTGTGAATTCCTGACAGGGCTTTCCCAATTGCACTCACTTGCAACTGCCTGGTATACTCTCCTGCCAGAGCTTTCTCAAATGCACTCTCGTGCAACTGTCTGGTATAATCTCCTGCAAGGGTTTTCTCAAATGTACTCCCTTGCAACTGCCTGGTATACTCTCCTGTCCGGGCTTTCTCAAATGCACTCTCTTGCAACTGCTTGGTATATTCCTCTGCCAGGGCCTTCTCAAATGTACTCTCTTGCACCTGCCTGCTATACACTCCTGGCAGGGCTTTCTCAAATTCACTCACTTGCAGCTGCCCGGTATACTTCTCCTGACAGGGCTTTTCTCATATATGTATTTCATAGATTCATCACTCTGTAAGTGCTTTGCTTTAGATCTGTTTCCCCCATTAAAGAAATGCTCACGGCTTCTTTCTCTTTCATACTGCATTTGATTCCTTTGCGGCCATTCACGTTTGGCAGGGTTCCCAATACACCCTGGGTTTTGCTGCTTCCTTTTCTTGGACTCACCAGCTCTTGCTGGCATGCTTTTCTCTTGCGGCAAGCCAGTAGCAGATACTTGATGATTCTTCCCGCCTCACCTCCTTGGTTCGGCTTCTCTGCCTCTAGTGGTTCCTGCTTCTTGCCGAGTGTGTGTCAGGCAAACGCTGTCTCATAACACCGGCAAACAATGAGGAGTCCTGTGTTGGCTTCAGGCATTATGATATGATATGGCATTCATAACGGGCCTATACACAAGTTTTTCACGGCGCGATGAGGCCATGGAGGGGGAACAAAGGGAGGACAAGCAATGAACCTACTAGGCCAGGTGTCATTCAGATTGTGCAAGTGAATGGGAGTGGGAAGGGGAAAAGTGCGGGGGAAGGGGCAATGCAGTACATGGCGTAGAATAATAACAATAAGTAAAAAGTAATGGGCAACAGGTGGCAAGTGCAAAGTTAAGTGCAGACATCAGGTGTCAAGAGCTGGTAGTGGGACTGTAGGAATAATGAACAGTCCCCAAGTGCGGGGGTTGCCAGGCAGGCAGTGCTGGTGTGCGTGAACTGGCGAGGGAGGGACCTACGCCCTAAAATGGAGGGAGACCAGGTAACCAGTGCTGATTCAGTTTCAGCCAGGAGGTCAGCAGAGGGAGAGTAGGAGAAAAAGCCGAAGCAAAGAGAAAGGTTTTGAGGTGCTTCCGGAACTGGTGATGGTTCTCCTCAAGTTTCAGGGAGGCAGGGAGGCTGTTCCACCGGGAGGCCCTAGCCGAAGAAAGAGATCTACCACCTACTCGTTGCTTGGAGAAGCGACTGACCCTAAGGAAGTTGGAGGCAGATGAGCGAAGAGCTCGAGAGGGAAGAGAGAGTTGAAGGTATTGAAGCCCCAGGCCCCAGAAGGCCTTGTGGACAATGCAGAGGGTTTTGAATTTGATCCTCGCAGCCACTGAGAGCCAGTACACAGATTTCAGTCCTGGAGAGATACGATCCCTGGGCTTGAGGCCAAGGACAACTCTCGCAGTCCTGTTCTGGATGATGAGTTGCAGAGGGCGGAGAGTAGAAGCAGGCAGAGTTAGAAAGAGGCTGTTGCAATAGTCCAGCCTAGAGAGGACCAGAGCTCTGGAGACAGTGAGCTTCTGGCGGAAGGAGAGGAAAGGAAGAATACCTCTGAGGAAGTGCAACTGGTAGTGTGACTTCTTAGAGACGTCAGAGATGTGAGGAGAGAAGGAGAGTGTGGAGTCGAAGATGACCCCAAGGTTTTTAGCCTCGCATGTGGGAGCAGGAAGAGGGCCAAGAGAGGCTGGCCAGAGAGCTGCAGGGAAGGAGGGAGCGGGTGTGCCGATGAGGAGAATCTCAGTCTTACTAGCATTAAAGCAGAGGTCATTGGCGGCACACCACTCCTGGATAGCAGTCCGACAGTCTGAGATGAGGGAAGTAAAGGAGGAGGCCGAGGGTAGCCTGAGAATGAGCTGGGTGTCATCCGCATAGCATTGAAAGTTGGGGCAGAGAGCGGCAGTGCGGTGGGCAAGAAGTGGCAGGTATAGGTTGAACAGCCAGGGGGAGAGGTTAGACCCCTGGGGGACACCACAGGTAGAGAAAAAGATAGCGGAGAGGAAGGACCCAAGTTGGACCTTGGAGGATCGGTCAGAGAGGAAATAAGTCAGCCACGCCAGGGCCTGACCGGTGATACCCAGGTTATCACGGAGACATTTGAGCAGGATGGCATAGTTGACCGTCTCAAAGCCAGAAGACAGATCAAGCAAGATAAGGACACAGGGGATGTTAGAATCAAAATTGGAGAGCAGGTCTTCGCAGATGTTCAGGAGAGCAGTTTCTGTGCTTCTGGCAGCTCTGCAGCCAGACTGATGGTCATGAAGACAACCAACAGATTCAGTGTGGAGATTAAGCTGGGAGATGGCCAGTTTTTCTAGTAGTTTGCCCAGGAAGGGCGTGATGCAGATTGGGAGATAGTTAGCCGGGCAGGAGGGGTCGGCAGAGGGTTTCGTAAGAATAGGGTGCACAAGGGAGTGTTTCAGGGGGGATGGGAAGACTCCAGTGGTGAAGTAGTGGTTGCAGAAGTCAGCCAGGGCAGGAGCCAGGGAGTCAATGTGGTCCTTGATGGTTTTGGAGGAACAGGGGTGAACCTGTTTTGACAAGACTTTCATAGATCAGACTTGTCTAGAAACCTTGTCTGCGGAGAACAGAGGAAAGGCAGAGAAGGAGGGAGGAGAGGTGGCTGCAGAAGGACCAGAGGAAGAGCAGGGAGTAGAGGGAGGGAGGAGAGAGGAGGAGAGTGGAGGAGAGTGAGGACAGGATGTCTTGAGTTTTAGAGATGAAGTGAGAAGCTAGTTCCGTGCAGAGGGCCTGGGAAGGGACAATAGAGGTAGAGACTGAGGAAGGATTGGCCAGTTCCTTGCAGATTTTAATGAGTTCAGCCAAGTTGTTGGATGCCGCAGAGACGCAGGCTTGGATAAGAGATCTCTTCTTGGTGAGGACACAGAGACGCAGGCTTGGATAAGAGATCTCTTCTTGGTGAGGACACAGAGGTGGCATTGCCTTTGGACCAGGCGGCAGGCCAGTTTGTCAGAGGATATACATGACGCACGCCATTTCCTCTCTGCCACCCTGCACTTGCATTGAAGGGTGACAAGGTCTGAGTCATACCAGGAGTTGTACCAGGAGTTGCACTTAGCTTTGGGCTTCAGGCGGATTCTCATGACAGGGGCAAGAATATCAAGAGTATCAGATATAGAAGGGTGCAGTAGGGAAAGGGCTGTGTCAGGGTCAGAGTCAGCCAAAGGGGGAGAGGGATGTGAAAGTGGCGGCGAAAGCCTCAACTGACACACGCTTCATGGGTCGGATAACCGAGAAGGTAGGTAGCAGTGCTGGAGTTGGCTTGGCCTGAGGGGTAGAGAGTATGAGGTGGGAGGAAAGGAGAAAGTGAACACTAAAGGAGAGAGTTGTGGTGAGCGGGGCAGAAAGGGGAAGGTCTGAGGAAATAGGAAAACATCCAGAGTGTGCCCTGCAGAGTGTGTCGGGCCAGAGGGGAGAGAGAGAGAGAGAGAGTTGCAGAGGTCGCGAAAGAGTCCAGAGGGAGGACAGGAGGCATCCAGGTGGATGTTGAAGTCTCCAAGAAGGAGGAGTTGAGTGGTTGAGACCAGGAGTGAAGAGAAGAGGTTCCTGTAGCTTGTTTTCCATTTCAGTCACCCCTCCTTTTCTTCCTCCATGAGCCGGTTGGCTTCACAACACTTTCAGCAGGCCCACGGTCTCTCCGTCCTTTCTGACAGTAGCAGCTTCCTCTCTCCAGCAGCAAGCACAAGTCAGCATGCGTGTCTGTGGTTTAAATCTTCCGGTTTCAAGTACGTGCTCACAATAACTAGAGCGCAGCCTATTCTTTTGGTCTTTTCTGCTCTGCATTACTTGGCTCATATTTCTCGTCCCAGTATTCCCATGGTTATGGGAATGTTAGTTGATGTATAAGTGTTCTCAGAAGTCTTTAAGGGCAAGTTGGTTCTGAATAACCTGTAGAAAGAAGATACTTTCATGAATCATGAGGGGGCAAGATAGATCTTGATGGTTCACACACAGATCTTATTCAAAGTTATTCAGTACCTTTCCTAATGGAGTGAGGAGAGGTGTAACTATATGCCATGAGGGCATTGGGTATGAATGGGGTAGCCTCGAGAGGAAGAGAAATACCATGCATTGTCTGATGGTGCCCTGCCGCTCCCGCAGAGGTCGCCTCCCCCATGTGATCCTCCCTCATACAGTCGCCCCCAGGGTCAGGATCATGTAGCGGCTGCTGTTGCCTGGCCACATGAGGAGAGGTCACCTCCCCCATGTGATCCTCCCTCATATAGTCGCTCCCAGGGTCAGGATCAGGTAGCGGCTGCTGTCGCCTGGCCACATGAGGAGAGGTCGCCTCCCCCATGTGATCCTCCCTCATATAGTCGCCCCCAGGGTCAGGATCAGGTAGCGGCTGCTGTCGCCTGGCCACATGAGGAGAGGTCACCTCCCCCATGTGATCCTCCCTCATATAGTTGCCCCCAGGGTCAGGATCAGGTAGCGGCTGCTGTCACCTGGCCACATGAGGAGAGGTTGCCTCCTCCATGTGATCCTCCCTCATATAGTCGCCCCCAGGGTCAGGATCAGGTAGCGGCTGCTGTCGCCTGGCCACATGAGGAGAGGTCGCCTCCCCCATGTGATCCTTCCTCATATAGTCGCCCCCAGGGTCAGGATCAGGATCAGGTAGCGGCTGCTGTCGCCTGGCCACATAAGGAGAGGTCGCCTCCCCCATGTGATCCTCCCTCATATAGTCGCCCCCAGGGTCAGGATCAGGTAGCGTCTGCTGTCGCCGGGCCACATGAGGAGAGGTCACCTCCCCCATGTGATCCTCCCTCATATAGTCGCCCCCAGGGTCAGGATCAGGATCAGGTAGCGGCTGCTGTTGCCGGGCCACATGAGGAGAGGTCACCTCCCCGATGTGATCCTTCCTCATATAGTCGCCCCCAGGATCAGGATCAGGTAGCGGCTGCTCTCGCCTGGCCACATGAGGAGAGGTCGCCTCCCTCATATAGCCGCCCCCAGGGTCAGGATCAGGTAGCGGCTGCTGTCGCCTGGCCACATGAGGAGAGGTCACCTCCCCCATGTGATCCTCCCTCATATAGTCACCCCCAGGGTCAGGATCAGGTAGCGGCTGCTGTCGCCTGGCCACATGAGGAGAGGTCGACTCCCTCATATAGCCGCCCCAGGGTCAGGATCAGGTAGCGGCTGTTGTCGCCTGGCCACATGAGGAGAGGTCGCCTCCCCCATGTGATCCTCCCTCATATAGTCGCCCCCAGGGTCAGGATCAGGTAGCGGCTGCTGTCGCCTGGCCACATGAGGAGAGGTCGCCTCCCCCATGTGAGCCTCCCTCATATAGTCGCCCCCAGGGTCAGGATCAGGTAGCGGCTGCTGTCGCCTGGCCACATGAGGAGAGGTCGCCTCCCCCATGTGATCCTCCCTCATATAGTCGCCCCCAGGGTCAGGATCAGGTAGCGGCTGCTGTCGCCTGGCCACATGAGGAGAGGTCGCCTCCCCCATGTGATCCTCCCTCATATAGTCGCCCCCAGGGTCAGGATCAGGTAGCGGCTGCTGTCGCCTGGCCACATGAGGAGAGGTCGCCTCCCCCATGTGATCCTCCCTCATATAGTCGCCCCCAGGGTCAGGATCATGTAGCGGCTGCTGTCGCCTGGCCACATGAGTAGAGGTCACCTCCACCATGTGATCCTCCCTCATATAGTCGCCCCCAGGGTCAGGATCAGGTAGCGGCTGCTGTCGCCTGGCCACATGAGGAGAGGTCACAGCTGTGAAAGAAGTTATGACACCATCAGATTCATCACATACCCTTCCCCTTAGGACGTGGCCTCCTGCCCAAGGGCTACCCTTTAAGCTTTGGCCTGGGGTTTCCCCTAAGGAAGGAATTTCCTCTTGGACATTGGCATTCCTCCTCCACACAGGACTTTCAGGTATAAACCCATCTTCTTCCCAGCAATTAAGAGGGGAGTAAGGAAGGGATTCTTATTTGTTCTTTTTGTATGGTTTGAAAACTTGGAAAGTCTGGGCCAATTATGGTCTCTTCCAGGATCCGATAATGACAGCAGCATTCATTTGGGGTGATTCTCCCTGGACTCAGATGGTAACTGGGGTTTTGTGATATATCTCTTCATCCCCATGGACGCAAGTCATTTGTACAAGACGTCCCCTTCCAAACTCTCTGGTTAAGCTCTTACCGCTGTCTGTTTGTCTGCCTGAATCAATTAAGGCCTTACCTGGCACCCCGGACTCAGTTGCTGAATCATGAGTTTTAAATGGCATCGCCCCCAGAGATGTTGCTTGCTGTTTCAATAAATTAGCACCTTGATTAACAATAATTGCAGGTGGGGACATAACCTCTCTTCCTGTAAAAGAGGGAGGTCAAACTCTGCTATAATCATATCATTGTCACTCCAATCACAGGGGATCACTTTAACTTGTTTGCACATAAAGAAATAAACCATCATCAACAAACATGTAGTTCAGAATGGACTGTTTGTCATCCTGAGCCCAGGTAGTGTGACTCGGAAGATCACCCTCAATGGAACCATTCAACCGCTGCAGCCCAGGGGACTCCAGGCATTCTAGCCATCTCTTGCCAAACTTCCTTTTTACCATAGATGGGATCCTCCCTGTCAGCTCACATAGTGTTATCAGAGAAACAGAATGAATTCAAATCCCCCGCCAAAAGTATTACAACATCAATCCACTTTGATGACCAGCTCGCTAACCATTCTGTCACCTCATTAAGCATGCTCTCAAGATTAAACAATAGGCAACGGCAATAGATATTCACTAATAGGAACTTCTTTTTAACTCCTCTAATCATACCTATTTGCACCACAAGCATATGTTTATTTGCTATTATTTGGTGCTCTAGAAAGATCCCAGCCCCTTCTTGTATTAACATTACCAGGCCTCCAGGGGGCCTTCCCCTAGGGCCTTTTTCTGCTGCACTAAACAATGTCACATACCCGTCTACCACTGTTGCTTCCGTCAACCACGTTTCCTGGATAGAAACAATAACATACTGTCGTAGAATCTTACCCAGGCTCAGATTTGCAAATAAATGGGTGTGTCCCCAACTGTTCCAAGATAAGAGTGATCATTTAAACGCTTCTTCCCCACTGCCTCGCTTGAGAATGATCATTAATGCCCCGACACCCAGGCCCAGTCATTCCTCTCACTCTGCCGTCTTAATCCTTCCGACCTTTGCCCTTGACCATTTCGGAAACCATTATTCTTGCACCTGAGTGTGTCTCTCAAGTAATTCCTGGCTCCTTCATTCCATGTGCCCAGCCTCCCCCTATTATCCTGTCCCAATCGGGAATAGATCTGACAAGGATCAAAGCCCAGCTGGTGCAAGGTTATCATTTCACTCAATATACGATCATATTCATTTTTGGAAAAACAAACCACGGTTACCACATCTGCTCTGTCAGTATCTCTCATGGCAATTGCTCTTAGAGAAGGAATTTCCATTCATAACCTCAGAATACCAGATCTGTTCGGAACCATACATCTGTTTTCAAATGAAGCACATTCAATGTTCAGGTTCCAGACCCCCTGCTTACTATTTTTTTTTTTCTTTCCTTTCTACCTTCTTGCCATTTATGCTGCGCGACAAAAGGCAAATTATCATACGCCTTGTATTCCCACCCGCCCGTGCCTTTGGCACCATGCAGGATGCAAGAGGAAGCATTTCCCTTGCTTCTTCCTGCATCCCTGGGCAGTTCTCTTGCAGCCAAAAAATGATTAGGTGTCTCGGAAGAACATTTGCACTGGCCCAGTGGCTCCAAATGCATGTATCTTTCTTGTGATGGAACCTCTTGGACCAAGTTGGGTCTCTCTTTCCCCTACTCCACATTTACTGAATTAGTATCTCTACCCCAAAACAAAATTCTGTAGGAGAGAACACAAATTCACTGTTTTCTCTACACTAACCAGGGCCATTCGTGCTCAGATTATTTTCACCAAAAACTCTCATCAATTTACCTACTAGGAGCTACAGAATCTGTATTCCGATACGATGTGGGATCTTTATACCTGTGTCCTAGAACGGTGTTGCAGCAACATGTGGCTGAATGGCATGCAAGATACCTCTGCTTTGAAGGTTGTATTTTACAAGCCTCTGAACTATCTGAACTGTTAACTGCTACAAGTATCTGGTGTCTGCAGTGTTTTAGACAGGGGGACCAAGTGGGCGTGTATAGCATGTTTTATAATGCGTCCAATAAAATATCAGCGGTGGTAACTCTGCGTCACACCCTACAGGTATAAGACCTGTTATGAAAAATAAAACCTTATACAACAGCTTAGTGTCTGGTTATTTTTTTTGTAGTGCTTCAATGGATAACAACACGCATTCAAGATTGCATATATGCTATTATGATAAAAGTGGTGTTGGGAGTTATGGTGGTATTGAAGTGCTTTATTGAAAATTACAGCGTGATAAACACACCATCACACGTGGAGATGTTAAGGCTTGGCTATCTGGGCAGGAGACATATACCCTTCATACAAATGCTAGAAAACATTTTAAAAGAAGAATGACCATTGTATCCTCCAAAGATCATCAGTGGCAGGCGGATCTCGTAGATGTTTGTCCTTCTGAAAAGCAGAACAACGGTGCACAGTACATCTTGACGGTGATAGATGTTTTATCAAAATACACCTTTGCAGAGATCTTGAGGGATAAGACCGGTGCAAGAATGGCCGCGACTTACAAGCATATCTTCAGCAAGGGATGAGTACCGGTAAAATTACAAACTGATGCCAGCAAGGAATTTCTGAATAGGACCCTCCAAAACCTTATAAAACAACACGGCGTGCATCATTTTATAACACACATGGAGGTTAAAGCAGCGGTTGTTGAACATTTTAATAGAACCCTGAAATCTAAACTATGGAGATATTTCACAGCCTATAATACACAGCGCTATGTGGATATATTACAGCCTTTTATAGATGTGTATAATGACAGCGATCACCAGTCTATTAGAATGACTCAAAAATCTGTGACGTCTGAAAACTCATGAGACGTGTGAAGAAACCTGTATGCTAGAAGGTTAACAGAGAAGATCAAGAAAACAACCTTACGCATAGGGGACCACGTCCAAGTATCCAAGTTAAAAGGTGTCTTTACAAAAGGTTACCATCAATCCTTTACCAATTACATTTTCATTGTGACAAAAGCAACCGTGAAAGAGGGGGTGTACATATACCATCTGATGGATTATGCTGGTGTAGTTGTAAGCAGTAATTTCTATACAGAGGAGTTACAAAAAGTGGTTGACGATCCAGAACGTCTTTATAGGGTTGAGAAAATGATTCAGAGTAAAGGTAAGGGGTCTAAGAAACAGCACCTGGTAAAATGGGTGGGTTGGCCTGAGAAATTCAACAGTTGGGTCAACTCGGCTTCTCTAGAGGATGTAAAAAGCCGAGGAGCTCCCTGAGAAGAAGAAGAACATGGAAAACACCAGCTTTTATATCACCTTAACCAGCAACGCCTCTTTAGATACATTCCCCACCAACGAAATAGCGGATTATTCTGTTAAACTGGCTAAGCCCGTTAATTTACAAGGTCAGTGGGAAGCGAGTCTGATGGAGATTCAGTACCCCCATACGTGGGACACCCTGGACAAAAAAGAATCCTGGTATACCATCAAACGTGGAGAACCTGCTGAATTGTTAAACATGGGTTTTCCTCGTGGCTTCTACCCCACAATACAAGTGCTGCTCGATACTATCAACAAATCGATCGCAAGCATTGAGCGCTATGCAGATATACAGCTGTTTCTAAATAACTCACGGGGGAAAGTATTTGTAAGATCATCCGATCTTACCGTGGAGTTTATATGTAGCGGGAAACTTGCTATGGTGTTGAGGAACATTCAACATATAAAAACATAATAATAAAAATACGGAATAGGACGAAATTACTGAAGTGGAAAAGTCTGACCATGATTTATTCACATATGTATATGTGGGGGGGTAAAGGTAATAAAAATGTATAGGTGTAAGGCGGGGGGAGTGGGGGGTCTCCCCCCACATATATATATATATGCGAATAAATGAAGAAAAGAAAAAAATATTTGGTGGTCGGACTTTTCAACTCAGTAATTTCACGCCAATCCTAAAAATACAGACAGAACACATGCTGATATTGATGGTGGATTTTACAGCCTCATGATCTACGGTGATATAGAAGAATACCAACGGGTTGGCGACTCATATGCCCCCCTGATGGGAATCGCACAAGTCAAGGGTGAAAATAACAGCATTGTTAATATACAATACATGAAACCTGATTATATTCCTGTTTCTAAGTGTCATTTTGACACCATCCCCATACAATAAGGGACTATCAGGGTGAGCTTGTCTCATTTAAATACGGGGAGGTCCTAGTGAAACTACATGTGCGCCCTAGACTAGAGAAAGACAGTTAGACCATGGTAATCATGAAGAATTACGGGGAGCCGCATGCTTATAGCAATTATTACCGCAGACAGGCCGTTATGGAGATCAACCATACTTTCAAGGAGCGCTGGTTATGTATGCTGAGGGTCTAGGAAGTATTTTCAGAAGTCTTTTTCAGAGAGCCATGCCCTTCCTGTGCAAAGGGTTTGAATTAGCCAAGCTGCATATGAAAACAGCTGCTACAAACATTGATAAGGATGTGGTGTCTACGGCAACAACCTCCATTGCAAATCGTTTCAACCAACCAGCACAAGAGGGTTCAGGCCTGGTTTATGTGGGTAAAAGCACATCAAAATGAAAAAGGTGAGCTTCGCACAGACGGGGGCCTCCAAAGCCGCATAAAAAACGAAGATCAACAACTAGAGCCCCTCAGAAGAGAAAACGCACTTCAAAGAACAGACGGGACAAGCGAAATAAAAGCAGACCCAGCATCAATATTTTCTAAAAGATGGACTTTATCCAGTGTGCTTCGCTTCGGGGGAGTGTGTGAAATCTGAACTAGGCCTGTTAGTCATACCCCTGAGACAGACGAGCATTGAAAACAGTTATTTCATGGAAGTTACGCTCCTAGCAGCACTATCTCCTTTAGTGCCCATAGAGTTTTACAGATCGGGCTCAACAGAAACGTACCTGAATCTGAATGACACCTTACTCTACCTATCCTGTAGAATAACAAAAGCGGATTGGACAGCTATCGGAGCTGCTGCTAAGGTCACTACGATTGCCTATCCCGTGGCAACCCTTTTCAACCATGTGGATATTATTCCAGGCGATCGACTGATTACACAGAGTGACAATATGTACGCCTATAGAGCGTACATAGAAAGCATTCTGAACTACAGCAATGACACTTTGGACACACAGCTCACTGCAAGGTTTTTTTTATAAGGACACTGCGGGGCATATGGAGTCTTATGCTCTAGATGGAAACAACAAGGGGTTTATAAAGAGCGCATCGTATGCGCGCAGTAGCAGAACTTTTGATTTACAAGGGCATCTACACGTGGATCTGTTTTTCCAGGAGAAACTTATGGTGAATGGTGTTGACCTGAAAATTAAACTCGCTTGAAATAAAGACGCCTTCTGTCTTAACAATGATGATGCAGAAGCATACAAGCTGGTAATAGTATCAGCTAGTGTATTTATTAAAAGGGTCAACATGCCACCTACGGTCAGACTCGCTCATGCTGACACTCTACAAGTATCTAACTTGAAATACCCAGTGGAGAGGACATCCTTGAAAATCTTCAGTGTACCAGCGGGCAGTTGGGTCGCCAGTCAAGATAGCTTTTTCCTGGGACAGCTACCTAAAATAATCATTATCGGTTTTGTGAATGACACCGCTTTTTCAGGGGATTACGAGAGTAATCCTTTTAATTTGAAACATTACAGCATTAACAATGCTGCTCTTTTTAAGGATGGGGTTGTCATACCTGCCAAAGCCAACAGCCCCAGTTTTGAACACAAAAATACGATTAGGGAGTATCTGGGACTAGTCGTCAAAGCATTTACATAAACACATATTTTATTACAAACAGCACCTTTGTTTAATCAGTCTGGCTGGTTATACTTATAAAAAACATTTACATAAACACATATATATATATATATATATATATATATATATATATATATATATATATATATATATTCACTGACAAAAAGCGTTGTTAAAGGGACGTTATTGTTAAGTTGTACTAGTAAAAACCTATGCAATTCACTCACAAAAAACATTTTTAAAAGGGCGTTTTGGGTAAGTTGCACTAGTACAAAGCTATTTAATTCACAGACAAAAAACGTTGTTATAGGGACAATATGTTTCAGTTCCCCTAAGAAAAACCTATCAAATTCAGTGCAACAAGTACATGAAAGGAACATTACACTTACTTTGCACTAATAACAACCTATCCATCTTATGGTTACAAGTAAAACCAAAAAACGCTACAAATTCGCCAGTTGTTGTAACCCAAGCAACCATAACCCACGCCAACACTTTGCACTGCTAAGACTAACACCCAGGGCATCAAAGATGACATCACATTACAGTAACATTTTAAAAGAGAGTAAACTTAGTTACATAAAATAAGACAAACACACATAAAAAGAAACAAGAAGGCCAGGCCAGGGCTAGAAATGATAACTAATCAAAAAGAATTAAGATAAAGGTCATAGGTCAAAGGACATAAGATACAATGAGCACAGCAAAGTTACATAGCAGGTTCCTTAGGCACACAAGAGATATCGAAACACGTGGTATATATAATAACAGAGGGCATAATGCCCAATTGTCAGACATACAATAACCAACCTCCCAGCCAGGTCAAATAAGAAAACATAGTGACCATTAGCATCTTTACTTCTAGGCTAGGTATCTAGATCCGTCAACAATTTGGCCTCCTCTTCAAATTTTCGAAGGCGTTCATTAACCACCTTCCAAATCTGGGAAATAGCAATGACCAAACTTTTATTCATCCCAGAGAGGCACCTCAGCCAGAAGATTTCACTTTCAATATATACCTGATCTTATTCAAATTTGGCAAAATATTTGTCATAGGTCGATCTCATCATCGGACAGCAGGTGAGTACATCCCTAGCAGTTTCCACCACTGTATCATCAAGACAGAGGGCCTCATCACGAGTCTGGCGGTAACCCTTAAATGCGGCGGTAGCGCTATTACCGCCACATTTAAGGGTCCGCCAGATCATGGCTTTGGCGGATTTCCCCCCATCTCTGAGCTGGGGGGAAATCCGCAGAAATTTCGCGCTCTTACCGCCGGCGGGAAATCCGCCGGAAGTAAAAGCGCAAAAATTCCCCATTGAGCCCAATGGGGAATGGGGTATTCCCGAATGGGCTCACTGGGGAATGGGCAATACCCGTTCCGCCGAATCCGTAATCCAGAACTATTAGCGCCGGGGGTTCGGCAGTAGGGCTATTAACGGCGGTAGGGCTTTTAACGCCGGTGCTAATAGCGCCGGCGTTACCGCCCAACTCATGATGAGGCCCAGAGTCTGCAATTCCTTCTCTCAACTGGAACACCAGACCAGGCTCCCCGTACCACTAATACATTCAAGCAGTTAAGTCTAATATCCAGAAATATTCTACGATTGGCCTGAGACGGCATCAATTTCAGATAGTTTTGAGGCTTTTTATATGAGAAAGGCATTTTGGCAAACATAGACAGAGAACTCATAGTAGCTACCTTATTGTGGCTGGCAACCCAGTCTCACTTCTCCATCGAATCCTTGAGAGATTTTAACACAGCCCCTTCCCCATATTCCCATTTGGGAGACCATCCAATTCTATCAAAGAGTTGATCATTTAACTCCTGTAATGTGTTCAGGGCAGCCGTTTTACCCCCCCCTCCAAGCCTTCCCGAAGGATATACAACAGGGTTTCAAGACGGGCATATTTGATTTTTACATATAACTTAGCTCTATTATGCTCTATCTGTGCAGAAAGGGAGATAAGTCCTGCTGCAATGACTTACAATACTAACCCTATTGGTACTCACAGAATTGTGAAACGTACATTGTGTAATATATATTGCTTCATGTACACCTAACACATTTTCTTTTCCGTAACAAAACATATTGGAAAGGAAAGCAAGGCAGCACAAGCGACACCCTTTCCACAACAGTATATGGGCATAGGAAAGGAACGAAACTCTGTAAATAGCAAAATGGACAGCCTGGAAGCCAAAATGGAAGAATTGGTGTACAATTGTGCCGCCTTAAAAGATTGCGTACAAGGGTATATTATGGACTAAATAAAACAGCACTACCAGACCTGCACGTGTACCCCTTACCCATGTCACAGCCCGCCCTCCCCACAAAATCTGTGGGATGAGAGATGGTACGGTGATACCTCAATCTCTTTGTCCCCTCCCCTCACAACCAACTTGTGGAAATCCCCAAAGCCCCACAATAAGTATCCACTACTGCTCACCCTTCCCTTTCCTAATGGTGTGTATGAATGTGTGGAAGTAAACATTGATATTTAAATTGTTGCTGAGTGTAAATGTGGTATTGTTTGTTTTTTGAAGTGCTGTGATGACTCTGCGGCTCACAGTCCTCATAGGAATGACCGCAATTTATGAAAGGTTGGGTGTCCTACGGACACTGCACCTGCCCGGCCTATCTGCAATTACAATTGAGGCATCCGTACCACGCCAGCACAATCCTCAAGTCTGCATGTTGTGCACCACCTATAATTACATGTGGAAGCGGACGTTTGTTTGTTGTGCTAGTAGACGCATGTGTATGTGTTCCTGTGTGTCCTAGTAACACCGCCACTGTGCAGCATATGCAAACAAACTTTATTTAGCTTGAGGCGCCCACCCACGTCCTACAGGTAGCTATACAGATAAACATCCCACCTGCTATACCCTGTAAACAACCAGCATCTTCCAAAATGGTCGGCACATGTGTGTCGCACTATTATTCAGTAGACAAGTGGCAACTGTGTGCATTGGACACTTATGCTCATGCGCACAATGTATTCCGCCCAAAACAGCCGTCCCAAGGGAGAACAGTGGCAATGTCACAAGGCGACCGCACCCCCGCTACGCCTGGGCCCTTATTTCGGGGGCACGATTCAGACCCTCGAGCAGCGGAAAAGTACAGTGTTGTGCAATGTACAGAGTGTGTTTCAGAAAGTACACACTTGCAAACACACCAGAATGTGCCGTTGCACATGTATGTATGTTTTTGAACAATGTAAGCCTGTTTTCCAGGTGAAAGTTCCCCAGAGCAGCGCTACAAAAGACTGCACCCCAGAGCTGCTTCCGCAATGTATTTGTAGCTTTTCAGAGCACAGTAGCAGGCCACATTGGTTTTCCCTATAATTGATGACAGACCGAATGTGCTGAGCTACACTGCCTTTGCAAGCAATGGCAACCATGTTAGCCCGGCTCGCTACGCACAGTAATGGAGACAAGTATTAACGGCCCTTCCGATGAACCACACCCTCTTTTCCGATAATCCCTACTGTCCCATTCCCATGGGTAGCATACTGAAAACAGTAGTATGTGGCACGTGCCTTTCCCTAAGTACGGCGAGGGCCGTGCCCCAATGAACCAGAAACATTCCTTCTTTCCTTTCCTCTTCCTTCTTTCCAGCATGCCGTCATTGGTTGTTGTTAGAAGGTTCCACACGCATCCACCAATTACACTGAAGAGCTCTCCATGTAACAGTATCAGTTCTGTACACCAGTGCTCTATGTACACACCACACCCAGAAACTGTATTGCGCAATTCCTCAGCCTGCAGAGTCCCATTTCCATGACCATTCTCCAAATAACTTGATGTGGATTTCGTGCTGCGTGTGGTCGTGGAGGAAAAAATTCCAACCTGGGTAGGGGAGTTTGTTTGTAAGGGCGGCTCTAAAAAGAGCCTTTTTTTATTTTGTATTGCAGGTGCTTCTAGTGAAACACCTTTTTTCGGGTTTTATTTGCTTTTGTTTTTTCTTGTGCTCACATCGTTACAGTAAAGTCTTCACCGCATCCTGTAGACGGGCAAACAAAACAGCATTACAAATGGACGACAACGAAATGCCATTTGCTTGGAAAAACTCTGCATTTCCACAACTCATGAGTTCATTGTTGCAGAAGAACATCCCACCAGCGGACAAAAAAGTATACATGCTTCTGTTCAAGAGACACTTTCCAACCTCTTGCTCGGAACAACTTCCATGACCATTGGCTCCTACTCTTCTTAAGGTTATGGACGAGCAAAGCACCTTGGCAGTGCAAAAAAGCCGCTTCACGACATTGAGCAACCTCTTCAGTCAACAGAGGAAACCTAAACAAGTCAGGTAAACCATATGCATACCACCGTAGTGCATGATGATAACATCGACAGTACGAAATGTGGCCACGTCACTGCAAAGTGTATGCACATCGGCGAAACTGAGGTCATACACAGCACACCACAAAGCGTCCACTCCTTCCAAACCGAAATTGCCATCAAAGTGTCTTTCCAGGGCATACTTGTGCAGATCTATCACAAAGGCATCACCCAAAGCCAGCTCAATGCGTTTCACCATGTCAGACAGCCTCACTATGCAGCGTAATATACAATAGTATGACCGCCCCTTTCTGTGACCCACACCCACAGTACCTGATTGATAATCCCCACAGTCCCATTTCCATTGGCCAGCATGGTGAGAAGCGCAGAATGTGGCACGTGTGCTTCCCAAAGAACTGCGAGGGCCGCGCCTCACTAAAGCAGGAACAATTATTCTTCCCTTAACACTTCCTTCTTTCCAGCACGCCGTCATTATGTACTGTTAGAATGTTCCACACGCATCCACCAATCACATAGAAGAGCTCTCCATGTAACAGTATCAGTTCTGTAAACCAGTCCTCTGCGTCCTTACCACACCCAGAAACGGCATTGCGCAATACTTCAGCCTGCACAGTCCCATTTCCATGGCCATTATCAAAATCCCTGGATGTGGATTTTGTGCTGCGTGCGGGCGTGGGCGAATACATTGCAACCAGGATAGGGGAGTTTGTTTTTAAGGGCAGCTCTGAAAAGAGCTTTTTTTAAATTATTTTTTGTTTTAGGTGTGTCTAGTGAAACAGCTTTTTCTGGTTTTTATTTCATTTTGTGTGTTTTTGTGGTCACATTGCTACAGTAAACTCTTCAACAAATGCTGTAGATTGGAAAACAAAACAGCATTGCCAATGGGTGAAAACGAAATTTCATTTGTATGGAAAAACTCTGCATTTCCACAACTAATAAGGTAATTATTGCAGAAAAACATCCCCGAGCGGACAAACAATCAGAGAGGCTTCTGTTGATGAGACACCTCCCAGTGTCTGGCTCAGAACAACATACATTAGTAGTGTCCCATACTCTTCTTGGTGTTATTAATGAGAAAAGCACCTGGGCAGTGGGAAAAAGGTGCCACACTGCATTCAGCTACTTCCTGAGTCGACAAAGCAAACCTAAACAAGCCACGTAACCCATATGCATACTGCCGTATTGCACGACGACAACATCGACAGTCACAAACGTGGCCAGGTCTCTGCAAAGCGCATGCATATTGGCGAAACTTCGGTCATAGACAGCGTGCCACAAAGCATCCACTCCTTCCAAACCGAAATTGCCATCCAAGTGTCTTTCCATGGCATACTTGTGTAGATCTATCACAAAAACATCACCCAAAATCAACACAATGGGCCTCATTACGAGGTGGGTGGTAAGGGGTTAACGGCACCGGTAAGGGTGCCAGTGCCGTTAACCCCTTACCGCGCTGTTACGAGGTTCCCTAGCGGGACCCGCTCAGAACGTCTGGTCAGACAAGACGTCCTTTGCGGGTCCCACTAGAGGACCACGGAGCTAATAACGGGCCCGTTATTAACAGGTTATTAACAGGCCCGTTATTAACAGGCCCATAATTAGCTCCCTCCCCATTCCCATTGAGCCCTATGGGGGCTCAAATGGGAATGGGGATGGGATGGGTTCCTCCAATGAGGAAATACTGGGTCCTCCAAGGTTGGAATGACCCGGTAATTCCTCCTTGAAGGAACCCGGACCCGACATGCGGTATGGGGGTAGCCATGGCGCTAATAGCACCATGGCTACCTCCATACTCGTAATGAGACCCAATGTGTTTCGCTTTGTCAGCCACCCTCACTATGCAGAGTAATGTAACACTGTATGACCGCCCCTTTCAGTGAACTACACCCTCAGTACCTGATTGGATAATACCCACAATCCCATTTCCATTGGGCCGCATGGTGCGGAGCGCACAATGTGGCACGTGCGCTTCCCAAAGTACTGCGAGGGCCGTACAACAGGAAACAGGAGCACTCCTACTTCCCTTTCTACTATTTTCTGTCCACCCCTACCTCATTGGGTAGTGGTAAACAGTCACACAGGTATCCACCAATGCCATTCTAGACGTTAGCATCTAACACCGTCAGTTCTGCACAACACTTCATAAGTACCGTTACAAAATCAGCCTGCAAGTGTCCTGTCATTAGAAAGCACGTCCAGTAGAAAGTTCAGTAAAAGATTGCAAGATTTTAGCATCCACATTCATCCACATGAACACCCATCACCACAAAATTGAGGTATGCAAACTTTTCCCGCAATATGTTTACAACTCTGTTATAAGTGCCTCTGTTCACGGTATGTGGCACTGAGATTCCTTTACATTCTTAAAAAGCATACTGTTTTTTCCCCATCCACTACCATTAAGTGGCACTTCAATTGTATGTGCTTGCAATGTTTTCATATACCCATGTCATAAATTGTAATATGAAAACAGGAATTCTGCTTTCCTTCCGACAATGCTACGATTTGTTTTCCCCACTAACCCATCTCCTACAAAAATCGTAAAAATATGCCACCAAAAGCAGTAGTGAATGTATTTTACCAACCTAAAGCAAGTTCTCAAAAGGTCACTGTGTGCACAGCTGTGCTTCTCTCTGGGCTGGACTATTGCAACAGGCTCTTTTTAAATGTGCCCGCTTCTTCTCTCCGCCCTCTGCAACTCATCCACAAGAGTTCTGCATCCCCAACAATTCCACCACCACCTGATGTCTGCACTTATCCTTCCACTTGGCACAATTGGGCCACATTTTTACTTATTGTCATTTGTTCTTCTTCCCATGTACTTCACTTTCCCCTCCCCCTATCCATGCATTTGGGCGTTACGAGTGACCCCAGGCCAGGTAGGTTTGTTATCTCTGTCTCCCCTCTGTTCCCCCTCCCTTGCCTTGTTGCGCCTTGCAAAACTTGTGTATAGGCGCATTATGAATTCCATATCATATGATATCATACACACATTGCATTCATGACAACAGGATGTCTGCCACTTACCTTGTACACTTCACAGGTTTTTTCCCCACATACTCCACTTACTACAAATTTTCAAACATTATTGCCCAAAAGCAGCAGTGAATGCATGCTACCAACTTCAAACAAGTACATACAGTTCTTGTGGGTCATTAAAAGGTTGGCGGTAACGGCTTAACGGCGCGGGTAAAGGTGCCGTTGCCGTTAACCCTTTACCGCTTCATTATGAGGTCCTTTAGCAGGTCCCGCTAAGGGCGGCTGGTTTTACCAGGTGCCCTTAGTGGGAGCCGCTAAAGGACCAGCATGCTAACAACGGGCCTGTTTTAACGGGCCCGTTAGCATGGTCCTCATTCCCATTGAGCCCTATGGGGGCTCGAATGGGATTGGGGATGGGTTCCCTGAATGGGGAAATACTGGGTCCTCCAAGGTTGGAATGGCCTGGTAATTCCCCATTCCGGGAACCCGGACCTGGTATGCGCTAAGGGGGTAGCCATGGCACTAATAGCGCCATGGCTACCTCCAGCCTCGTCATGAGCCCCATGTATACAAACAGGATGCCTGCCCCCTTACCTTTCACAGTTCCACCATAGCCATCTGCACTTCTAAGAACAAAGAGACTTCTGCCACAGTATTTGCATACACACCACAACCACAAACCTTATTGAGCAATGTCTTTTGCTCCACAGTTCCATTTCCATGGCTCCCATCCTGAAAATGATGTGGCACGTGTAATCCTGAAACTACCACGGAATCCGCAGAGTTTTCGTGCTATGAAGGAAGGGGGGTGCATCGGGGAAAGTGTAAAGAGGGTAGCGGAATGGGTCTTTAGTGGTCCCTCTGAAAATAATTTTTTTACATGTTTTTTTTTTTTGTTATGTGTTTGCCAACAACCTTTTTTGTTTTTTTCTTTGCATAACTTTCTGTTTGCTTCTCCTCCTTCCATTTTTACCGAATTATAGTCAACGCTTCTTGCACAGTGTAAAAGAAAATAGTATTTCCAATGGTGTTCAAAGAAATGCCATTTGCCTTGCAGCATTGTATATTTTGCAACTTCATTCTCTCATAGTGCGTGGAGAACATCCCATCAGTGGACATAAATGCAGACATGCTTCTGTTTATAAGACACCTTCCGAGCTCTGGCTGGGGACAAATTACACCAGCATGGTCCCATGCTCCTGTTGGTGAAATGGTTGAGAAAACAACCTTGGCAGTGGTAAAAATCCACATCACTGCATTCATCAACTTCTTCAGGTGACGGAGCAAACGTCCACATGACATGTAACCCAAATGTAAACTTTCATAATGCACCACCACAACTTCAACAGTAACAATAGAGGCCACATATCTGCAAAGGCAAACCATCCCGCCGAAACTGCACGCATAGAGACTGGCTCACAAAGCGGCCACTCCTTCCAACTCGAAATTAGCAGCAACGCATCTTTGCATGGCATACCTGTGCAGATCTTGCACAAATGTATCACCTACGATCAGCACTGTGCGTCTGTCCGTCTCTACCAACCTCATTACACAGAGAGTATAGGAAAAAGTAGTACCGCCCCTTCCTGTGAACCACACCCTTCACACGTGATTCCATAATCCCCACAATTCCATTTGCATGCCCACCATGGAAAGAATGGCTGGATGTGGCGCATGCGCATACCCAGCTACAGTGAGGGCTACACCCCAGTAAAGCAGACACAGCCCTTCTCCCCTCTGCACTGTCATTCTTCCAGCAGTCCCTCATTGAGTACTGTGAAATATTCACGCATGCATGCAGCAATCAAAGGCAAGAATTCTGCATTCATCACTATCATTTCTGTACAGCACTGCATATTTACCGTTCAACAATCTGAGTACACGTCGCGTGTTCTCCCAAAACGCATTCGGTACAAAGGTCTGCAAAATAATCCATGATTTCAGCATCCAAAATCATCCAGAGCGGCACCCGTCATGCCTATGACAATGAACACAAGAGTCTACTGCTTGTCCACACCCAGCACAACATAATGTAGACATGCATGTGAACATGTGGCCAGAAGCCACAATCCACAAACATAACTTAGGCAGCAGCACTTGTACCCACATTCCACAAACATACAACTGCCTCCATCACCCCTACCCACTTCCATTCACAAAGTATTATGTCACTGGCAATCAAAACACAAAATCTTCACAACATTGGGCCTTCTCCCAGGAAGCTACACAAACCAGAATATCTGAGCACATACAAGATTCACTTAATCCCTACCCTCTTCTATATAGACAGTTCCAACACTGCACCCAGTGGGCACACTGCAGGACCTTTCACTGCACAATCTCCAGCCATACACCAAATACCGTAGGATGTTCACACAATGACCACACCCATAGAACCAACAATATGTGCATGTCAGCGCACTTCTGGTGCTCTATCAAGAGTAAAATGTGCTCCTCGACCATTCTGTAAAGGTGACCAGCCTCTGAGAGATGCAGTCAAAACTGCATTGCTGCAGTGGGTGTGGTGAAGGCCTTGGCTTTTGGGTGCATTCCGTACGGCCTACGGCCTTTGGCTATGCACCCAATAGTCTAGGCCTTGGCCACGCCCACCATAACATAATCCAGCCATGCATGGCAACATGACTCCAACTACCACAATCCACACATGTACCACAGCCACTGGCACGCCTACCCAACCTTCACACTGTTATACAGCTATGCATAGAAAGATGCACTGTTTCACAGAATCAACAAACTTAACACAGCCTCTGGCACCCCTACCCACTTTCATTTACATAGAATGGTGTTACTGCCAACTGAACCAACCAACACTATATGCATGTCAGCTGACTTCTGGTGCTATAGCAAGTCTAACATGTGCTCGACAACCATTGTGTAAAGGTGAGCACCCTTTCACAGATGCAGTCTAAACAGCATTGCTCCGGTGGGTGTTGGCAAGGCCTAGACTAATGGGTGCATGGCCTACGGCCTACAGCCTTTGGCCAGGCACCCAAGAGTCTAGGCCCTGCGCACACCCACCACAATGTAGTGCAGCCATACACGACAACATGTGCCCAAGCACCACACTCCACACGCATCCCACAGCCACCACCACTGCTACCCAACCGCCGCACCATAATACAACTATGCATGGAAACATGCAACAGTTAGCAGAATCTACAAACATACCACAGCCTCCGGCACCGATACCCACTTTCATTCACATAGTATGGTGTTACTGCCAACCAAACCAAAACATTTTTTGCAACACTGTCCCTGCTCCCAGCACTCTATTCAGTACACAAAAGCAATAGCTCATAGTGCAGTACAGTAGTCAGCACTCAGCGCAATGGACACTACGCAATCCTCTGTGCTATGCAGTTTGCCCTTATCCACTTCTATGCACACACTACTTAAATATTGCACCCACTTCACACACTGCAGTATACATGCACAACTTCAACCATACCCTCTTCTGTACTGAGAGTATTCCAACACTGTACTCAGTGCACACACTGCAGAACTGTTCACTCCATTAGCTGCAGCCATTAGGTAAGTATTGTATGATGTGCTAATAAAATAGCTTTTACCGCAGATGTAAGACCCCGCTAACACGCATGAAAAAGTGTGTTGAAACCGGGTGTCCATCTTACGCGATGTTTCCTTTTCTGTAGCCGTAGGGCAATATTTTGTAGTCGTTTGTGAGCACCCGTTTATCAACCACCACCCTCAAAGTCTTCTACAGTCTCTGGGTAATAATTTCTAAGTGCTTTTTACACGCACTATGGATGGCTGCTGCACCACAATAGTCTTGGTAGTGTTTTTTAACGTGTACCCATGCACTAACTCTTTCAAACTGTCAAAATTGATCTTCATGCTGTTGCTGACATTGAAAGTGGTGCTTTTCACTTTCATACAGACCCCCCCTGTGGATGTCCGATACAAATTTGTTTTGGGCCCTGCAGAGACAAACTCTATAATGTGCTCACATAGACCTAATTCGCTTGTTAGATTACCCAAATAATCACCCAGTGTGGGGTACTCCTGCCCAGAGGAGGACACTAACAAAAATTACTGAATCGGTGTTGTGGTACAAACGCCGCTCCTGGAGAGCATCCATGATGATATTCAGTTCCAGGCGGCCATGAGCTGTTGTGAAACGTGCAATCAATATATTTATATTGTTGAAACACGTTGGGTACTCCTCAGTGTACTTCCAAGGGAAGCCGTTTCCTCGTCTATAAACTGCAGGCTTGAATTGTCATAGCCGGCGTCAAAAAGATAGGCTGTCAGTGTGTCAGGATCAGTTATAATGGTTGTTTTTGGTAAATTTGTTCTCTGAGCAAACTTACCCCATAAGGAATTTAAACACAGTTTAGCTAGTTGCCTTCTGGAGGGGTTATTCTCAATGAATTCTGGTCTTAAACGGATACCTGATGTGAGTAATACTCATCTATGTACTTCTGTCGGGAAGCTGGGTCGTCGCAACCCTTGGGGTATCCTAAAATTTCCTGTTTAATTTGCAGGAACATACAAATGTATTCACAGAAGAGCTGTTGATGTTATCAAAGTGCCATATTTCATGAATCTTGCCCACATGATACCCTTTTGAAAGGCCACTTCTGACTCAATGGTTTATCAGGTACCCGTAATCGAGCGTTCCTCGTCGCTGTGTGTGCATTTTGAAGTCTGTCTTCACTCTGCACACTCCATACATAAAGCAAACATGAGCTTACCAGAAATCCTCTGAGGGAGCACCAGGAAATAAAGCTTCTTAGGGATTTTTTTAATGGTTGACAAAGGGGTAGAGACTGGTAAAGTCGTAGTAGTGTATCTTCTCACCAGGGGCTGTTTCGTGATGGAGCTTGATGGCATTAGTCCTACCTCCAAAAAGAGTGTGACGCAGTGCTAGGGTTTCTGGTAAATTCTTCTGTTTAAGAAAAATCTTTAAGTCAGTATTGTTTTTCAACATTTCTGACCATTCATGCTCCCAAAGCGTAATACCGTGCAGGCCCCGGGTCTCAAAACTTTTTTTAAAGCTTTCTTCTGTATAGATGATCATAAGTACACACGGTCAAAGTGTTATAGTCATCTTTCTTATAGCACTGTGGGCAACCGCAATAAAAACACCTGTTAAATTCACAGGCGTGCTGCTCGCCGTTTAAAGAAACATAGCCGGTTAGAAAATATGGGCCGATCTTTTTCTTGCCGCCCCTCAGGGCATGCTGTATAGGGCTCTTGACCTGCCCAGACATATACATTAACCACTGGATGGAGGGTTTGGAGAAACGTTTTTGTTTACCGTAGTACATGGCTGGGGGTATGTGGGCGATTGTTTCAGACTTTAGGAACCGCTGTTTGTATATATGCATACACATGCTAGCCAGGGTGATAAATGTAAAGGGATCGACGTAGGTAACACATTTTATCATCATCCCAGGGTTGTCAAGGTCCTCCATAGTGTGCACCTTTCGGGTTTGGTCAATAATACCGTCTCAAAAACTGTAACACGTGGTTCTCAAAATAATGACATCTTCACAACAATAGGTTTTTAGCTCTCCCTTAAAATAAAAAACCTGTGTTCGGGCCTCAGTATACCATTTAAGAACTGCTTCCTTGTCGGCAATCATCATGAATTCTGAACAATGACACTCAACCGGGGGGATGGATCCCACATAATTTTGTTTCTGTACCGTGTTAAAGAAATGTGGGAAATAACCTTTGGACCCCGGTAAACCAAAAGCCTTAGGCAGCTTGATTAACTTCATGGGTAGAAAATTCAAACTGTCGATAAAGCAAATTTTAAGGTCTGGTACCGCAAGGAGCTTCAGCTTTGCACCCTGAGTTATCAGTTTGACGGTGACTCTCTCTTTAATCAGTTGCTGTATTATGAAGAAGCCATCATAGCCCTGACTGTTGTGAGCCAAAAAGCTATACTCCCGAAATGTATTGTTGTGATAAATCGGCTGATGCAGTCAGCACCATCAAACTCCTAACTGTCTTCACGAGTGAGATGTTTGGAAGAGATATAGTTGAGGATGTGTATACCTGTCTCCTGTATTCACTCCATGTAAAAGATTATGGGCCTCATCACGAGTTGGGCGGTAACGCCGGCGCTATTACCGCCGTCACTATTAGCCCTACCGCCAAACCCCCGGCACTATTAGCGCCGGATCACGGGTTTGACGGAACGGTTAGTGCCCATTCCACATTGGGCCCATTCAGGAATTCTTCATTCCATATTGGGCCCAATGGGGAAAATTTACGCTATTACCGCCGGCAGATTTCCCCCAGCTGAGAGCTGGGGAAATCTGCCAAGGCCATGATCTGGCAGACCCTTAAATGCGGCGGTAATGGTCTTACCGTCGCATTTAAGGGTTACCGCCAGACTCGTGATGAGGCCCTATGTATTTCTCAATCTTGGCTACATCTTTTGGGTGTGTCATATTAAACTGGTATTCATCCAAGGAGACCACTTCCACATCACATCGGAGACAGATCCTCCACTTACAGTTATGTTTGAACTTTATAAAGCGGCCACAGGACCTGCAGTCTGTTTTAAGATGGCATTCGGCTATACCTTGAGATGCTTTTTCAATGTGTTTTTGAAAACATTCTTTGGACTGTGCAAATGTTTTACACTTGGGACATTTAATTTAAAGGCTGATTCACTGATCACCACGCATCCATCTCTCTGACACATACTGCAGTGTAAGTGGCATCTGTGAGCCGCCTTATTGCTGTATATGTGATAACAATGAGGGCATACACTTTGAACCCCTAGGAAACCCTGAAGATTTAAGATCCTCTAATAGTGCTGATCGTGGTGTAAAATATATATAGTGTTCTTATTAACGTTGTCACCGGTCGGGAAGTATTTCTAAATCCTGTCCTCATTATACAGAATTTTAATAGGTATGCCGAAGTGGTCTTCAAATAAACACAGCTCATTAAAGTCAACCACGATATCAGGGGGTATACCCAGAACGTTGTGAACCTCCATAGCCCTGGTCTGTATGTATCAGTCAGTAACTGTTCTAGGCTCAAGTAGCCCTATGATGCTTGCAGCCATACATATGTCCAAGGACCCATAGTTAAAATCCAAGAGCCCGCGTTTCTTCTTGGACACAACCATGCTGTAAAGGGTTTTCTTCAGGAGTCTGTACACACCACCCTCTCTACACCGGACAACCACAGACACTAGTCTCAACGGTTCTGTTACGGTGAGTTCTGCCTTACTTTGTATCAGTTTTCATATGTTTTCTAGAAACTGCAAAAGATCAAAGGTCTGCCAAAACCAGTGCCTGGTGAAAAGAGGCCTGTTTAAAACCACACTGTCTAAGCGTATCTGGACGAAATCGTTAGGCCCAACCGTTTCAAGAATCTGGGAGACGAGCCTTTCAATCTCCTTGTTTATCATTAATAACCCTTGACTTGTTGATCTTAAAGGATGTAAATTTACAAAGCGGAACACTACATAGTATTCAACACTTCGAAACTTTGGCAGATCTCTCTGGTATGTGCCCATACTCTGCAGAAAAACGGTGTCCATTTCGGCCTGCAGTGGTGTGTTTTGGGGTTGGGCCTCTAAATCTTTAAGTGAGCGCTACATGATAATATTTTTGCTTTTCTCAAGCGTTTCTGAAACATTTTCCACTGCCTGCGGGTTCGAAACCATTTTAAACATTGTGCTGATAAATATTTTACAGGTATGAATGGTTTTTTAATAGGGTGTGAGGGTGTTCGTGCATCTTTCAAAACTACCAGTGGTGTCTTAGGCTCTGCCCTTAAGTAGGAATCGTCTGTACCCAGCCGGGGTCCACCCTGATCTTAAAGGCTCTGGGGGGTCTGCAAAATCAGGACTGGGCTGTATATGCTTTTTTATCAGCTGTTTCTTTTTTTCTTTTTTTTAAGAATTAGGTTTTTTTATTTTTTATAATTTTTTTAGCTGGGTTTTTAGGTTCTTAGTGAAAAGGAGATGCTTGGCCTTAGACACACGCTTACGCATAGCTGCAAGAGATTTTTTACCAAGCCGGTGTCTCAAGCTACAATCCTGGCGTCATCTATAGTTGTTACGCAGCCCTAATAAATGCTTTTCCTTTCTCCATTTTTTCAAACCTGGGGATCAAAATAACTGTTTAACAACAATATCCCTTTTAAATTCTTGAATATTTACACAACCGTTCGAGGTATTGAGATTCATAGGCTTTGGGAAATTTAAGGGCTGTGCATAATGCTTTGTACAATAAATGGCGGTTGTACAGCGCTGTTTGTTTACAGCGTTGGGACCCCGGTAAGAAAGATCAATGGGTTTCGGGACATAGCCTGATCCACAGATAACAGAGGCGTATACAAAATCCTGAGACTCTATTTTTAAGGGTGAGTCTGAAATAACTATTACCTCCTCTTTTATGGGTGAATAAGTAATGATTATACTTAACGGCTTCCCGAGACTCCGGCTAAAAGGGTTTCAGAGCTCACTACCGGGAGCCCCGGGCCCTGGGTGATGACACCCCCTGAGCTGTGTCTCCTGGGTAGGTTTAACATTCACAGGGGCTACATAACGGGCGTGGTGTGCACGGGTATGCATGGTTCAACAGGCTGGGGTATATGGTTGTTGGGAACAATTAGACATTGCTGGTTGGAGGCACACGTCCGTTGTTAAGCGATAAGCGCCACCTTTTATTTAAAGGGTCTGTACAGCCCTGTTTAACACACAATCAAGGGTTTTGGCTTTGTACAATGGTTGTGTATGCAGCTGACCTGCAGATGTCGGGGTGGGCGAGGGTGGGATCACCGAGGTTGTTTGCTCTAGAACTTCTTCCGACGACGCAACACAAAACCCTAAAATTAAACAAAAGAAAAAGAAGTTTGAGCATGGTATTACAGAAAAAACAGGCCAGGCAATACTTTACAATGAAATGCTGGGGTAAACCTAGGGGTTTACAAAATCACATCAAAATATTAAAGAACCTAGTTGGTAAAAATAGTCCAAGCAATACTCTATAATGACATGAGCAGACCAGTATAGGGTTTTAAAAAGACGCACTGAAATATTAACAGACAGCGCTGTGGAAAAAGGGCTTTTTCGTTGTTTCCGCTTTAACAACGGGACATCCGATGAGGTTGGTCCTCCAGCGTGTGCATCTGACGGGGCATCCGATGAGGTTGGTGCTCCAGCGTGTGCATCTGACGGGGCATCCGATGAGGTTGGTCCTCCAGCGTGTGCATCTGACGGGGCATCCGATGAGGTTGGTCCTCCAGCGTGTGCATCTGACGGGGCATCCGATGAGGCTGGTCCTCCAGCGTGTGCATCTGACGGGGCATCCGATGAGGTTGGTCCTCCAGCGTGTGCATCTGACGGGGCATCCGATGAGGCTGGTCCTCCAGCGTGTGCATCTGACGGGGCATCCGATGAGGCTGGTCCTCCAGCGTGTGCATCTGACGGGGCATCCGATGAGGCTGGTCCTCCAGCGTGTGCATCTGACGGGGCATCCGATGAGGTTGGTCCTCCAGCGTGTGCATCTGACGGGGCATCCGAGGACATTGATCCTCAACGTGTGGATCTGAAATAAAGTCACAGAAAACTTTTACCAACATGCTCTACATCGAGCGTCCACACGGCCCCCATATGCTTCAAATGCTTAACACTATTTTACACAAAAGACTCAAATCTTGGAAAACAACTGTTACCAAATAAAAAACATACAGGCTTTACAGAGATCGACCTTTAACTAACATAGCTAGAGTGACAGCAGTCATTACCTGCTACAATGATTGATGCCTCTCTCCCAGCCTCAGAAGACACCGCATCAAGCGGTTGAGTATCAGTGTCATCGGGACTGTCACTGCAAAAAAAAGAAACAGCACACATTATTGAAAAAGTAAATCTAATTACACATATTAATACACACCAAAAGTCTCAACATGAATCCCGTTTTCGTTCAAGACGTCAGTCAGGGTCTCGTAATCTAGACAGACTGCCTCCAAACGGCCGATCCATGTAGCATTATCCCCGGCTAGAAACATATAAACAAGCACAAGCCTCTGGCCTCACATACTGCAAATGACCAAACCCAGTGGCACCAGACACATGAGCGCACAAGAGACACAACATGCCATGCTTGGGGCCCTTATTCATTGGGGACCATTGGGGGCAGATTGTGGGGTTACTGCACTATGAGGCTAGTAGTTTTGACCGGCGTTGCTAAATAAAATTTGATAGTGTACATTTTAAAGAATGTTTATCAAAAACAACCCCCTGGGGGCCTGTTCAAAGAGTGTCACAAAAGGCATGGATTACACTATGGATCTGGCGCCCCTGGGGGCCTTTTGATCAGTTACTTCACTATGAGGCTTATAGTTTTGACCAGTGTTGCTGAATATTCATTAAAATGGACACTAACACATTTTATCAAAAGCATCCAATTTGGGGTGCGGTTCAAGCAGTGTCACAAGAGGCTTGCATAGATAATTGCTGCTGGGGCCCCCTTATGTGCAGGGGCCCTACCCACGGGTGGTGCGACATCACCCTGCAGAGCCCCTTATTTGGTGGGGTGGCCCCACACCCTGTGGTGCGGCACCCCCTCGTTGATTGGGCCAGCAGGGGTGAAACGTGAAGACCCAGCCCTGTCACGGTTCAACCTCCAACCCCAGCCATGAAAATAAACAGGGCTGGCTCAGCCCGCCTATAGGCGCACCATCTATGCACATCAAAGCAAACACAGTGCTTCCGCCTTTGCTTAAATGCGCCTGCAAGGATTTTTTTGTAACACGAATATGGGGAGCTGGTAATTAGATGGCTCAGCCCCCCGCATCCGTTTTACGAGGCTTGCAGTCGCATTAAAACAAACGCGGCGCGGTATTACCGCATTTGCTTTAATGCGGCTGCAAGCTTTCTTTTTTTGGGTTAAAACGAATGCAGGGAGCTGGGTCGTCTAATTACCAGCTCCCTGCGCCAGTCACACTGGGGACAATAAGAGCCTTAAGCAGGCTGCATATGGAAAGGGCGGGGAGGCCGTTCATGCACTGGACATCTCCGCCCTTTCAATGGCAGGTCGTTAACGGTTCTTATTGCCCGCTACATGCCGGCGATGCACAGCGGCTGCAAGAGCCCTTAAGAACATGTCATTGGAAAGGGCGGAGAGGCCGTTCATGCCCTGGACATCTCCGCCCTTTCAATGGCAGGTCGTTAACGGTTCTTATTGCCCGCTACATGCCGCGGCGCACAGCAGGCTGTAAGAGCCCTTAAGAACATGTCATTGGAAAGGGCGTGGAGGCCGTTCATGCACTGGACATCTCCGCCCTTTCAATGGCAGGTCGTTAACGGTTCTTATTGCCCGCTACATGCTGGCGGCGCACAGCGGGCTGTAAGAGCCCTTAAGAACATGTCATTGGAAAGAGCGGGGATGCCCCGCGTTTCCTTTTTATTGAGAGACCACATTTAGTTTATTGTTCAGGGCCATTATGTGATTAGAATTATTGGCCCCTGTGATCACCACACCAAGGTAAGTATATTGGGGAACAACTTCCAACACCACTGAACGGATAGGCCATTTCCATGAGTGTTTGGTCTGTCCATTCTTGTTTCGTTTTAGTGGGTTACACACCATCACCTTTGTTGTATTCAAATTAATTGTTAAAAGATTTCTTTCAACATATGAGGAGAGGGCATCTAAAAGGTTCTGTAACCCTCTCTAACCCTCTCTGTGTTTTTGAAATCAGCACATGGTCGTCTGCATATAGCAGAGTTGGTACAACCTTCCCTGCTAGTTTCGGCGCATCTGTAACAACACCCTTAAACTCTTCACCAATATCTGAAATAAAAAATGTAAAAAGTGAGGCTGCTAGTATGCACCCTTGCCTCAATCCAGGGAAGGTTTTAATGACTGAGGACAGTGTTCCTTTGGTATCAAGTCGCACTTGCAAATTAGTATTCGTGTGCAAGGCCTCAATGTGGTTGATTAAGTAAGGGGGACAACCTTCTTTCAGAAGTCATGAAATCAACAAGGCTCGGGAAACTAAATCAAAAGCTGCCTTGAAGTCAATAAAAGCAAAAAATAAAGTTTGCTTCAAGATCCGATGATGACCTATTATAGATGTTAATGTGAATAAATTGACAGCAGTCCCCATCCCAGGGATGAACCCGGTCTGATATGGATCTTGCTTCCGGGCAACTTCAGTCCATTTATTAAAATCCCTCAAGATGAACCTGGCAAAAAACTTTCCCGGAATATCCAAGAGGGCGATCGGTCTGTAGTTAGACGGACAGGCACGATCGCCCTTCTTGAATATCGGGACAATTATTGATGATTGCCATGATAGAGGGATAGTATTAGATTTCACGACCTGCACAAAAATATTATACACTATCCGAGCCCAGGATTCAGGGTGTTGCTTCATGATTACATTTGTAAGGTCATCCGGCCCAGGAGCCCTCAAATTTGATGACTTCACTATATAATGCAGAATGTCACTCTCCTGAATATCCAAATATTGATCGTTTACCTCAGTAATTATCGGTCTACGTGCCCACCCATCACAAGCACTGTACAGGTCCGAGAAGTAAAGTATCCATGAGGCCTCCAATACTCCATTGATCTGCATAGTGGTTTGCTTTGTGTTGGTAGATGCATGTTGAGGTGAGACCATATTTCCGCAGTGTTTTTGCACACAATCGATTTCAGCATTGCCTCCCCATCAGCTTGATACAGCATACTTCTTTGTGATTTTATCCAGTTCCTGTAATTATGCTGTATCACCTGCAGGGTGGATTTTCTGATGACCAGGGGTAGACCCATCGCAGCCTTCCTTTCTCGGCGCATAAGACTTCTCCGATTTTGAATTGTGATGTTAAAGTTATGTTTTGGAATGGGTGCCTGATAGAACCCTGGACTCGCGATTACCTTAAAGATCTGCAGAGCAGTGTTATAAGGCACTGCTCGACCCGGAGGAAGTTGGTAGTTCTGCAGAATAGTGTCATTTATACTAGCTAAGGATTTTTCTGACCAGTGAAAACGTGATCTAGCATTATTCACCGTCAAGTCAAACATATATTTTTTAGATCTTAATTTAGTAGATGATATATCGTAACTCCACTCAGCTGATAACAGATCATGGTCACTGAATGGTTGTTTTAGAATGCAAAATTGCATAATTGCTTGAAACGTAACCTTATCTGTATAGATGTAATCTATAATTGATCGAGTTGTCTCGCGGGGGGAACATCTCCAGCTAAAGTTCCATTAAGCATATACATGTTACAATGTCTCATCAACAGTTCCCAATTCCCACAAACAGGATTTTTAGCAACCTTTTTTGGGTCTAAACATTGTAAATTCAGATCGCCCACCACAATGGTGTTGGTTATCTCTGGCGTCAGGGAAATTAAGTTAAATAATTGATTCATTTCATGAAAGAACACCTGATCTGTTATTACTAATGGGTTGCGATAGATGTTAACTAATGCAACAACTCCTGCGGGGAATTTAATTTTGACCATTTGAAGTGCGATATTCGGAGCTTGCCACGGAAAAATGGACATTCGTCGACCCAGTTTTACCGCTACAAGTAAACCTGCTGATGGTCGACCTCTCATTAGCTAAGGCAGCTTGGAATGCAATATCATATCCATCCTACACCGGTCTGTCCACCAATCTTGTTTCCTGAAGGGCCGCCACGTCAAACTTATTCAAGGTTGTGGGACTCGGACCAGTTAAGTGGGTATATCCACAAGTATTCCAGCAGGCCAAGGTTATGGTTCCTTGCTGGATCTTCTCGAATTGTTATGATGGGATATTTAATTCGTTAACATCATTAAATTCTTGATCTCAAAGCCAATTAGATTGGGATCTCACATTCTGCGTAGTGTAGATTTTAGGGGTTCTTATTTTGGCCCTATCATCCTGAAAGTGCACCCTCCTATTATCATCTTTAGGGGTGTGTATTGTAGGGTCGACTGCAAGAAGGAAACCCATAGTAAAGAGTTCCATTCTTGCTTGCCAGATGATATTACGAACAAGATTGGAGGCTATCCATAATCTAACTACACTGAGGTTTTCTTCATTTAGAAATTCAACCTGGTGAATATCCGTCGATGAAATTTCTCTCAGGGATTCTATGTCCTCAAAAATCGCCATAACACTTGACCTATTAAGGTCGTAGTTTGAATGTGGGCCATCACGACATTTCAAGATGAAGCGATGGTAGTTATTATAGGGTAGAGCGTGTTTGGATTTCAACAGTAATGAGGCTTGATGGCCTTGAAAGGGCGGTATTGACGTCTTTCCATTTCTTTCATTGGAACCTATTTGATAATCTGGTTTAACTTGGGTTCCGATGTTAAGGGTCGGACATCTCTTAACTGCCATGAATTGTTCAGGTTGTGACATCATAGGAGGACACGATTGCTTAAATTTTAGGTAATCGTCCACTGATCTCTGAATCTCTGCCCTGATGTCCATAAGTATATTATTAGCAGAATTAACATCAGGGAATGACGTAGGGTTAAAATTAGAAATTGGGTTACACTTCGCTGGCGGTAGTGATACACCGTCAGATGTAAATTTCTGATTAATAGTGTCTCTAAGTACAGGGTTTTGAGGTTTTGTGGTTGCGGACCCTAAAGAGGGCAGCACAGGGAGAGACGAAGGGTTCTCTGTTGTATCTCCAATTAATGATACCAGTTCATTTAATGGTACATAATCCATAGGGTTGTTATTTGGGCAATCCACCAGGGGTTGAGCAGGTTTCCTCCGTCTGATGTTGGTATATTTCAGGCGCAAAGTTTCACGCTTTTGCGATAATGCTGAGCGTTTGGATAGGCGCCTGGCATTTGAGCCAGTAATATTCTGGTTCTGTCTTTGATTTTTAACTTCCTTATTGGGTATGGTAGGAAGGCCTTGATTCACTGTTTTTGGCTTAGAGTCAAATATATTATACATCTCTTGGCCTCTGCCCCTGGACAAATTAAGTGGGGCTACCAAAGGGTCACTCTGGTGTACTTTGTCCAATGTTAGGCCAGTTCCACTTGTTATATTTCCATTAGGGCCGATAATAGCCGGAATGGCAGGTAAGACAGAATGGAAATCACCTTCATTTTTCCTCACCCTTTGATTTAAATCAGCAGGACTTAAATGAATTACCTCAATCAGGTCGCGCTCAGCTCTCAGCACGTTTGATTGGGGTATAGTTTTATTGAGTTTTTTATTCAGCCCTATTAGCTGATTGGATATTTGGTCTATTTGTGCTGCCTGACGTGTCAATTTGAGGTCCAAGGACTCAAATAATTTAAATAAGGTGTTAATAGAGTTATTCATCGCCGTTAGCGTGATTTCCAATAAGGGGGTATGGTTCTTTATAGGATTGGGCGAACCAGGTGGTGCAGCCAAAGTCAAAGGTCTTTGAGGTGTTGGGTTTACAAAAGAGGAAGACCCGATGGCGGAGGCTGAAGCATTGTTTTCAAACAAACTCGGAGACCCATAGAGTTCACTGTTATGGGGAGTTGTTTTATCAACAGTTATGGGGGGCGGACAATATGACCCATACACACCATCAAACCCACTTAGCTCGTTAGGAATGGAAATACAATCCGGAACCACATTGGGCAATTGTAAATCACAAGTGACACCTCTGGATTTATCAGAAGGAATTGAAGAAGCCACTCTACCCTCGTGAACATTAGTGGCCGGAACATTCCCAAGAATATTAGGGTCAATAGGTAATATATTAGCCTCCTGTTGCTTTGAACACACTTCAGTTATATAATCGTGTCAGAAATAGATATATTTTTATCATTGTTGCCAGAATTTGGAGTGCAATCATTAGGTAGCGGTATATTTTGTGCAGGCTTCACTACCAGTAATATATTGGATTCACTTCTGGGAAGGCAAATCCCACGAATGTCGCCCGTTAGATTTCTTATCTCGGGTGTCATAAGCGGATGACCGCTTAGTTTCTTTTTCAAGGCAATAGTAGGGGAAGGCTTTTGACCTGCAGCTTTCAGTAAAACTGACGCACGTGAAACTACCAAATTAGTCGGCATTCCCGTTTTCAAGGTATACATATGAACCCTAATGTGCCACAATGAAAAGGGGCACTAAAATTGGTTTGTCTAGTTTATACAATCATATCACAATACCAATATTTACAAATAAAGTACAAGGCTGTAATTTGTGAACAAATATAAATTACCCACATGTGTTTGAGAGCTCAACTCTCCGTGCGAAAAACAGCTTGAAGTCATCCAGAGAGAAAAGCCCATATCTCATTGGGCTTAATTCAAGTCGTCTCTGTTTGCAGAGCTCGGCCGCTACCCCCCCGCCGCTGCCCCGCTCGCTGTCACAGCTTAACAGCCGTAACAGCAGACTTCAAAGCGGACTTGAAAAGCGCGCGCGCAAAGCACGTGCTTCTTAGAATTATAGTGTTCTGGGTAAGTGGGCGGGGGGCGGCACCTAGAAACAACAAACAGTGTAAAAACCACTTCAAGTCCACTTCAAAGTGTCGCCAAGTTAAGCCCAAAGTCCGTACTGCATACCGAGATTGCTTGCAGCTGTGAAAATAAACGTCCAAAGGCGAGCAGCAGAGCATCAGCAGCACAGTCCAACCCAGCCGTAACAGCAGACTTCAAAGCGGACTTGAAAAGCGCGCGCGCAAAAGCACGTGCTTCTTAGAATTATTGTATTCTGGGTGAGTGGGCGGGGGGGCGGCATCGAGATTGCTTGCAGCTGTGAAAATAAACGTCCAAAGGCGAGCAGCAGAGCATCAGCAGCACAGTCCAACCCAGCCGTAACAGCAGACTTCAAAGCGGACTTGAAAAGCGCGCGCGCAAAAGCACGTGCTTCTTAGAATTATTGTGTTCTGGGTGAGTGGGCGGGGGGGGGGCGGCATCGAGATTGCTTGCAGCTGTGAAAATAAACGTCCAAAGGCGAGCAGCAGAGCATCAGCAGCACAGTCCAACCCAGCCGTAACAGCAGACTTCAAAGCGGACTTGAAAAGCGCGCGCGCAAAAGCACGTGCTTCTTAGAATTATAGTGTTCTGGGTGAGTGGGCGGGGGGGGGCGGCATCGAGATTGCTTGCAGCTGTGAAAATAAACGTCCAAAGGCGAGCAGCAGAGCATCAGCAGCACAGTCCAACCCAGCCGTAACAGCAGACTTCAAAGCGGACTTGAAAAGCGCGCGCGCAAAAGCACGTGCTTCTTAGAATTATTGTATTCTGGGTGAGTGGGCGGGGGGCGGCATCAAGATTGCTTGCAGCTGTGAAAATAAACGTCCAAAGGCGAGCAGCAGAGCATCAGCAGCACAGTCCAACCCAGCCGTAACAGCAGACTTCAAAGCGGACTTGAAAAGCGCGCGCGCAAAAGCACGTGCTTATTAGAATTATAGTGTTCTGGGTGAGTGGGGGGGGGGCGGCATCGAGATTGCTAGCAGCTGTGAAAATAAACGTCCAAAGGCGAGCAGCAGAGCATCAGCAGCACAGTCCAACCCAGCCGTAACATCAGACTTCAAAGCAGACTTGAAAAGCGCGCGTGCAAAAGCTGGTGCTTCTTAGAATTATTGTGTTCTGGGTGAGTGGGCGCGGGGGCGGCATCGAGATTGCTTGCAGCTGTGAAAATAAACGTCCAAAGGCGAGCCGCAGAGCATCAGCAGCACAGTCCAACCCAGCCGTAACAGCAGACTTCAAAGCGGACTTGAAAAGCGCGCGCGCAAAAGCACGTGCTTCTTGGAATTATAGTGTTCTGGGTGAGTGGGCGGCATCGAGATTGCTTGCAGCTGTGAAAATAAACGTCCAAAGGCGAGCCGCAGAGCATCAGCAGCACAGTCCAACCCAGCCGTAACAGCAGACTTCAAAGCGGACTTGAAAAATATTTTAACAATATACAACAAGATATTGGAGAAAAATCAAGGCACAATCCAAAGTACCAGATATCGATATGCAAGGAAATGATCAGTTGGCAAAAGAAAGAGCTCTAAAAGGAGAATATATGGAATTTGAATATCTAGTAGGAGAGATACAAATACAGGAAGGGAGTTGTCAGCAGAGGTGGTAGCAGTCTGCTGCAGTCTGTTTTTTTGCTTCCTGGAGACCCTGGTAGTCTGTCTGCTACCTTTACTGGCTGAGAAGGAGGAGTTTCCATCAAAAACCCCTTCACGCTGTGGAGGGGCCGCGTTGTTGGCAGCAGAGGTGGTAGCAGTCTGTTTTTTTGCTTCCTGGAGACCCTGGTAGTCTGTCTGCTACCTTTACTGGCTGAGAAGGATGGGTTTCCATCAAAAATCCCTTCTCGCCGCGAAGCGGCCGCAGAGTTGGCAGCAGAGGTAGTAGCAGTCTGCTGCAATCTGTTGTTTTGCTTCCTGGAGACCCTGTGAGTCTGTCTGCTACCTTTACTGGCTGAGAAGGAGGAGTTTCCATCAAAAATCCATTCTTGCCGCGAAGCGGCCGGAGAGTTGGCAGCAGAGGTAGTAGCAGTCTGCAGCAGTCTGTTGTTTTGCTTCCTGGGGACCCTGGTAGTCTGCTACCTTTACTGGCTGAGAAGGAGGAGTTTCCATCAAAAACCCCTTTGCACCACAGTGCGGATGCAGAGTTGGCAGCAGAGGTGGTAGCAGTCTGCTGCCGCCCGCGGCATCAGAGGCAGGCAGTAATGGAAGAGTGTAAAGACTAGAGGGGGGTGTCTGTACTTCCGTTCTCTATATGGTAGAGGAGAGGCACAGAGGACCCCAGCCAAGATTCTCTATTATTGGTAACATAGTCAAGCAATCAAGGCCTAGCTTCTCAGGAGGTGATGCAGGCTGGTATGTATTACTGAAAACACAGTATTTATATAATTAATATTCAAAGGTATGTACACGATCACAATAACGCACTTTGTACTCGGAAATCAACAATGATAAATATATACAATTCTAAAGTGGTACCACCAATGTTATCGAATCTCATTAAAGTGCATCAACTGTACGGTTAAAATGTCACACAGATCAATAATGAGGAAACCAGCAATAGAGATAGGGAGGAAAGCAAGATGGTTGAAACAATAGGCAGAATACTGGCCCCCACCTGGGCAACCTGTAAAATAAAGATATATAGCACAAGCCCAGTCCATATATTGTTCACTAGTCTATATTAAGGTTTTACCACCCCAATGTACCTGGTGGAGTAAAGTTCTTCGAAGACACGTCGAAGCATCCTTCTTGAGTGACTCCCTTTAAAGCAGGAGCCACGGATCGTCGAGAGACGTCAAAGATGGTGAACTTGTCGTCGACGGCGGCAATGAAAAGTTCAAGGGTGCCGAGACCACGACGTCGATCCAGGCAGTGCTCGTCAGCGATGTCCTGCGAGGATGAGGTGTGCGGGGCACCTCGGCGATGGATTGTTCAGGACTGCAAAGAGGTTCAGAAGAACTGTGGCCCGAAAAGGGCGTCGAGTCGTCGAAGTCTTTGTGGCCTTCAGGTGGCGGGAAACCCACCGGCGGATTCTCCTCGGCGCGTTGGTCGTCCTCGACTTTCTCCGGCGGGACAAAGCGGTCGACGTTGCGGACAAGGGAGTCCTTGGATTCAAATGTTCTTAGGCAAAGAAGCGGGCGGCTCCGGTCGTCGGCGGCACGGCGTCAAGTGGTCCCCACGGCTGGGCAACACAACTTCGACGGGCCTCCTGCGGTTCCACAAACCTGCGAACCCTGGTCGACGGCAAGAGACTTCGACAGTGGCGAAGTCCAGGTGCTTTGCTTCGTTCTCCTCAGCGGTCCCGATTCGGTTTGGCAGCCTTTCGAGGGTCTGACTTCCAGGGAGCTTCGGCGAAGGTTAGCGGTGCTCGATGGTCCCTCAGAGCATGGGAAGAGGGCGCCTTACCTGGTCCTCTCTCGGATCAGTCTTCGATGAATTCGGCAGCTTTCAGGTCAGGTTGAAGCAAATGAAACAGCAAGTCTTCTTCTTCCAGCTGGACGTCGAGGATCAGCAGTTCCAGTTACTCTTCAAGTGTAGACACAGCTTCTGAACAATTTCCAGTGGTAAGAGGTCCCCAGATATACTATCTTGTCTCTCATCCACACTGCTGGGTCACTCTCAGCAGCCAATCATACAGAAGGGCATTCATGCAGTCAGTCAGCCAATCAGGTACAAAGTGCATTCAGGCCATCCTCCTCCCTCTCAGACACTCACAACAAGCAATGTGGATTGGGACAAGTACCCAGCCATTCAACACTACACACTGCATTCAGCCCAGTTTCGGGCAGGGCTGTCTCAGTCTTTGTCTCTCCTACCAGAAACCAGACAGCCACAACAAGAAGTGCATATTGGTCACACACTCCATTCACCCAGGTCCCACCCACAGGGCGTACCCACAAAATACAGTTACTGGGAAGGCTCCAGTCAGTCTGGACTGGACTTCACAACAACACCATATATAGAACTTCCACCCAACAGCCAGTCAGGGGGAAGGGACAGAGTCAGGGCTTCCCAGGACTTTTGGAAAACAAGGTAACAGGCAATAGAAAGCAAGAGGCCACAGGGGCCATCTTGTTTACCATCAGGAATCAACTGATTGCAATGGCAGGGCCTGGGTATCCCAAAATGGAGGATACTCAGCGCACCTGTCAAATTCAGCGTGGAGCTGCCACCAGCCCATACCCGGCTCTGCGGGCCACCCACAGGAGCCCAAAAACATACACTAGGGGCACAGGGTTGTACCCCCACCCATGGGTGCCACAAGGGTATCCCATGGGTCTGTTAACCAAACCTAAAGACAGAGAGCTGTACCGCCAGGAGTCCCTCATGAACTCCTGCGCGGAAAACACGACAGAACACAAGATAAAAAGTCAGTAAAGGACAAGGATACAGAGGCCCTGTCCCTCCAATGCATTTCCAGCATCACAAAGAAGAAGGGCGGTGACTCCGAGACGAGATGGGCATGGAGCTGCGGAGTCCTCTGAAAACACTGATGCGTCTGAAGAGAACAAGCTTACTGACGCTGGACCTACCAAGCCTCCAAGGGTTAGGTGGGAACCCCTACAACCTCTTCAATAAACACACCCCTTCAGTGCCCTGAGCCCCCCCTCCTCCATGTGTAGCCCCCATCAATCAGTATGTGGACATCCGACACGATGACGAACGATACAAACCCCACCCTAGTCCACGCCTCCCATCAACTTATTGGATCTAAAGACTCAACTAATGTCAGCACCGATGGCATAGGCCACAAGGATGGCAGTGGAGAGGGGGGCACTTGGGGTAAACCACTAGTAGAGAGCGCTGAGCCATTAGATCAGCCGCCTCTGACAAGTCGAGCGCAGGTTGAAGAGGAAGCAGCGGAGGAGTCCGCTTCATCCAGCACCTCTCCCAGTCTCCAGAGGGAGGAGGAGGGCAGGGGAACTCCTGAGAATAAGCAACAGGACAAAGACAAAGACATTTGTGTGCAAGAGCTCATTGCGCCAACTTCAACTCCAACCGGGGGTGAATGAGCCACGCACAACTCTCATGAAGCATTGTTTAACTGCATGGAGAAAGTGGGAATAACTTTTAAGAGCCATCCAGAACTAATGTCTGGTAAAGGGAATAATACCTTTGCAGACCTGAGGAATAACCCTCCCGAAGCGACTTCAACATCTATGGTAAATGGACCGGACAAGTCATATCAGGGCAGAGGCAACAACTTAGTCCCCCTTTCCTTGAAGGTACATATAGAAATCCATACAGTTCCAGCTGGGGAGGACTTGACGAGCCCTATAGCGAATAAGCCCATACGAGACTCATTCCATTCAGATGACATAACTCTGCCTTTGCAACTTGTCGACTCCATCGTAAAAGAATCTCAGGTCGACATCAAAGGCACATTAGAAGATAGTGAGTGTCTCATTACCTACTCAGAAATTTCAAATGACCCCTTGAATGCAACGGATTTGGAGGATACCGGAACAAAAGGAGGCCCAAAAAGATCCTCACAGAGGACTACTTCGTCAAAATTGAGGGCAAAATGTAGATCTGGCAAGTGCTTGGGAAACATACAACAACTCTGAAAACAAAAACGACTCCAAAATTAACAAAGTAGATTAAAGGACATATAGGACACAAGGACACAAGGACGTCAACTCTCGAAAACAATAGAGAACAGACCTTAAAATTACTCAAAAAGGGACCTTCACAGCCTACAAATGTGGGATCAGTAGCCTGTTTCCTCTTTCAGAAAAGCGTGAGTGCTGTACCCCCTGAACTTAGGCGAATTATCAAACGCTGAGATTTTGGAGGGAGCCTCTTTGCCCATGAACCAAACACAGCAAGACAATAACAGTTCAACTGGGCTGGGTATGCAATGGTCAACGACGACGGGCATAAACCTAAAGAAAACCTTTTTCCCAACAGAATCCCTGGTAATTAACTGTCAGAATTATTTCAGATTTGGGATTACTTCACAGATAACACAGACAACAAACCCTACAGGCTTGACATTTCCTACAGAAGCCATCAGGGAAACATTTCAATATGAGAGATTTACGGTTCCATGTAATAATGTCCCCTCAGAAATATCACCATGCAAAAATGTCGCCGAAAAATTGACGTTTTTTGTGGGGACATTATTGCATGGAACATGCAGGGGACACCCCTGCAAGCCTCAAACCCTTTTTATTTTCTTTTTTCTTTTTTTTGCTGCCCCTGTCACCACAACCTTTTCCCGGCGATATTATATACGGCGACCATATATATGGGGATAATATTACCTGATACCAGATTCACTGACCCACAGAAATCTTTAGACCAGACTACAGGACTAGAGAGGACCCCCAAACCTATTTGTGGAGATAAGGGGCGAACATGCCGTCTGGAGGACAGAGGCTACTCCGATATTTGAAGATTCATTGCCTCCTCTCCTAACGGAAGACAGCAGATCCCTAGAAATTGATGTACAAATTTGTCAAGACCCAGAAGCACGAACTTGGGAAGCAATTTCAAACTACTCTAACCCAAGTTCAAAAGAATCCCCAATCAATAGAGACTTCCTCTCATTGCAATCGCCACATCAAACCAGACAATGGATACCATTCTCTTCACAGAGTGGCAAGGGAACACCCTAAATAGAAACAGATCTTTTTGCCATAATGTCGGCCGTAACTATTGCATTAGCACCCTTCAGAAAATTATACAAATCCTTAAACGATACACTTAAGGATCATACAACACTTGCTGCAATGCTACACATAAAAATGATATACCTAGAAGGTTATGTCACAGCGCTGGAATCACGGAAAGGGTGGTTAACGAACGTAGGAACTCTTCAACAATCCCCGGTAACTGAAAAATCAATGTTCAGGCAGCAGACTACAAGCCTAGAGGAGTCACTTAATGTCTCGGCAAGAACCCAGACTGATCAGGAAGTAAAGAAGGTAGTAAGGTCTGTACACACAACCACTGTAGCACTACCTAACTCGCCAAAAGCCAGGTGTGACTCCAAAACCCACTCTAACACAACTAGTTCTACGGGCATTGAAGCCTGCTTGAAAACAACGGCAAGTACTCTGTGCAATGGATCCGATCCAATGGAGTCTCCAAGAGTAAAAAAACTAGACAACGGCTGTGTGGTCCTGAAACTGAATGAAAACCTATCAAGGTAGGACTCAGCCAGTACAGGACGGCAGAGCAGAAAACAACTCGACCCAAAGGACAAAATAAACAACCAACCATCGCCCTCTAAACCAGAAGGAACCATCCACCATAAAGACTCTAAACTATCCCTTGTTTTCTCAAGGGACAGATAATAAAAGAATATGAGGTAGACGAATAGTCATGATTAACGAGGTGGACGGGGACAGTTCAGAAATGCAAAAGGTCAAGGAGTCTAAAACCCCTAAAGCTACCTCGGTACCCACTACTAGGAACCTGGTAGTAGCAGGCCCTGGTATCATCTTGGCTTCTCAAACAAAAGGACAGGAGATTGAAAGCATTGTCGCCTCAAAAACTATTATTAATATTTCGGAGGTCAGTGAGGATCTGATGGAGTTATCCACTTATTCGGTGGAGGAATCGGAGACCGAACTGCAGAACTTGTCAGCCAGAAACGACCTGCCAAGGGTAAACTCAACTTTGCCTCATCTCAAACCTACAGCAGATGAGCTGTGCTCCAAGAATTTCATGACTTTGGCCAACAGATGTGCTAATCTAGCAAGAGTCCAAGAACCCTCCGAAGAGAGAGTTAACGTGCGTCTGACTAGGGAGCAGGATTTAAACAAATCTATTAGACACAAATCGATAAGAAATGGGGATAAAACTCATACCCGACCAGGGCAGAGTCAGAGCGGTTAAAGAAGCAAGCTAGGGGAGCATCCAAAAAAGTCAAACCAAATGACATATAACCGAAGAACCTCGCCATCAAACCAGCATGACAGAGAAAAAATGGGGGACCCAAGACACAAAAAAGACAAGTGAGAAGAACAGAAAAAGGATCACTACGTTCCTTACAGCCAAAGGATAAAAACCAAACGTTCCTTCCTACTAGAGAAGATGGGAACTAAGCGTGACAAGACTTTTCTCAACAGGAAAAACGTCATGATCTTGTTTAACTGCATCCCTAACTTAAGGCAGTTTCGATCGGATGACGTAAAGATAGTAGAATTTAGCACTAAACGAAGATGGAATAGTGTGTATTTACACATACCTTCCTCAGTAATTTGTGCTATGCTAATTGCTGCCACAGAAAGTTTCCAAATGTTGGGTTTTGACCTAACGGACTGCTCAAGCAGAAAACATAACTTTAGAGAACAAAAGAAGATCGACCGCCCTTGGGAAAATGGGATAGTTACGGAACAAGATGATCACCGAAGGAACAAGGTCGCTGTTACAAGCGAGGAAATAACCAAAAAAGAGTAGCAAAGAGAAGAGAAACATTAAATTATGGTAGCGGACATTGGCTAACTCAAGAAGACTCCTGTAACAAGCATGGAACGAGCGCCTCAAGACATAAAGAACCTGCCCCGGGAAAAGAAAAAGGCCTGACGGGGAGGCCTTCCAGGACCCACTCAACATCAGCCGAGTACCAAGAGGTCCTTTTTCTAAGCTGACAGTGACATTTGAGCCTGACGAAATCTCATTGGAACGGACTGTTGAAAGAACGGACCAGAATGAAAGAGTACAACCAAAGGAGCAACAAAAATGGTTCTGGATTTCAAAAGCTTTGATAAGAGAACCCAGAAGTTAGCCACCCAAGGCAGTCACTTCCAACCGAGGTTACAGCAGGGAGGATGGAACACAGATGGAGCTTTACTAACTATGGCATGCTGGAATACTAGAGGCTTTGGCCATCTCCTCGAGCCGAGTGACGTCAACGTGGGTACGTTTGACGTTTTGTGTCTCCAGGAGACATGGCTTACTAGAAAGCCTTACTTAGATGGCTTTGAAACCTACTTGTCTCCTGCATCGAAGGGCCCAATGGGGCACCCATCTTCAGGCCTTTTGACAGCTATACACTCGGGAAGTGAATTTCATCATGTACAGTCCTTAACAGCAAATTCATTTTTTCAAGTGCTACATCTCAGGTGGAGACAACACGAACACCAAGGCATGTCCGACCAGGGAGACGATTTGATTCCAATCAATGCATACTGGAATTCCCGGGCCATGACAAATGTGGAATTTATTAAAATGGCTGAGAATATCTTTGAAGACATCTACATGATATGCCAACCAAAATTTACGATACTATGTGGTGACCTGAATGCATCCTGTGTGAAAACAAACGGCACAATGGTAACTCTTAATAAACCACCACTAACTATGATACAAGGTGTGTTGTGGTCCTCTTTGATGGCTTCCCAAGACTTACACAATCTCCATACATTAACGCATAAAGACACATCACAAATTCCAACATGGGAGAGAGCGGGTCAAAGTGCCAACATAGATCATATATTCATATCAAGAGAACTTCTTTCTCGAATTAGTGAGAACAAAATAATCAGAAGCACTAATAGCCACCACAATCTTCTGAGCGTCATTTGGACCACAAGACGGGAGGCTCGATGGAAGATGTTGGCAGAACTTGAAACTTGTGCTGGAGGAACTCGCCTGAGGCTATCTGCCAAGGCAATTACAGAGTTAACTGCAATTTATAATCAAATTAGAGTCTCTGGGTTACACGAAACACCAGCAGGCACTATCGATTACCAACCACTCTAATTGGCCTATCAAATAAAGAAAAATAATCGGAGCACCAGGATGCTAACATCGCACCACCACGAATACAACAAATTGCTGGTAGAAGAAAGGAAGAAGCTGAGAAAGGCCAAATGATTGGCACAGAAAACAAACTCCCTAGAACATCACGCATTGGCAACTATAGAAGCCAAACATTATAAGAACTGGGTGAGGTCTCAACAAGCCATTCTCTAACAGGCAGATGCAGCTTGATATGTTGAAAATATTCTGTGGCAGGAAGTCGAGAGAGTTATGGACGTTAATAAAATCAACTACAAATGCTGGAAGTAACCTGATGAATAATAATGTAGATGAAAAAGTTTGGATTAACCATTTTGAAACTTTATTTCAAAAGCCAGACAATACAATAAAAACCTGCATATAAAAAGAGTGTTTCGGCTTGGAAGGTCCCCTGTGACATGGAAGAGATTAAGAAAAAAATCTCAAGATTGAATAACTATAGGGCTCCGGGCCCTGATGATATTACTAACGCAGGTTTAAAAGAACATTCAGAAGAATGGGCCCTTCTCATTCCTAAAATCATCAGAAACTGCATGAAAACTAGGTCAATTCCATTAAGCTGGACAACGTCAACCATAGTCCCTATCTCTAAGAGTGGACCTACAGAAATAGCAACAAACTACCACCCAATAGCTTTATTGGACGTGATTGGCGAGGTTTTTGGGTCCTTGATGTTGGACAGCTTTCAAGCCTGGGTCATAGTATCCGGTAATGAAGATACCTTACAAACGGGTATTGTAAAGGACCGGGGAACCTCACCGAACATCCACCTCCTAAACACGCTGAAAGGAAGAATCCTGTGGGCAGACATAGGATTTTCCTTGCGTTTGTTGACCTGGTCCAAGCCTTAGACCAGATCAACCGAGAACACCTCTAGGGAAAACTATCAGAAAGAAACTGCCCGGACTATATTTTAGAACCAATCAAATCTCTCCACTGCAGCACATCATAGAGAGTTTGTTTGAACAAGGGTGGATCTCTATCAAAAGAAATCCAAACAGCAAGAGGGGTTAAACATGGGTGTCCCCTATCACCTACCCTCTTTAACGCATACTTATGGGACTTTAAAGACTGTGAATCCAACGTTAGATTCTTCCCCCTGACAATAGGGGGTGTGAAAGTGGAAGGGCAGAAGATAGAACAAGTTAAAGAGTTCAAATACCTAAGAGTGATCCTGAGCAATAGCAAACGTGAAGCTCCAATGCAAGCTAACTTCATTGAAAGGGCTAACAAGCTAACTTCCAAGCTAAAGCGATTGATAGAAAATATGGGCGATTTTCAATGATCCCGGTGATTCAATTCTATAAAGGAAAAGTCATTCCATCACTGACCTACGGATCGGACGCACTATCAATGATTCCGGAGGCCCTCTGGGTACGACTAGAAGGTCTTTTTTGGCGAGGAGTCTTGAACCTGCCTCGCTCAAAAAAATTGAACGAGCTGCAGACTTACATGGAAACATTTCCAAGTAAGCTATTAAGAATCACCGTTCTACGGATACGGTTGAACAGCCTAATGACTAATGAGATCAGATTCATAAGAGGCATTTACAGTAATCACTGTACCATCACTGACCTACGGATTGGACGGACTATCAATGATTCCGGAGGCCCTCTGGGTATGACTAGAAGCTCTTTTTTGGCGAGGAGTCTTGAACCTGCCTCGCTCAACATCAATGGTATCATTATGTGGTGAATTATCTTTGCAATCATTAAGATAAATTATAAAGAGAAACTCACAGATGCCATACAGGAAAGCACTACTAAGTACTGGAAGAAACGTCCTCGGAATTATAAAATCGGAAATTGAAGGAAAGGAGAGTACTACACTGACCAAATGGGCTCAGGGAAACCAGGGGAGCCTTGAGGGAATAAACTGCACAGAAGATGATCTAATCCAAAATCCCAACAAGATACAAAGGAAATTGGAAGAATGTGATTGGATTCAGACAATCACTGTGGCCTCCAGAAATAAATTGACAGCTCATTTGCCACCGGATCCAAGAAAATTGAACGAGCTGCAGACTTACATGGAAACATTTCCAAGTAAGCTATTAAGAATCACCGTTCTACGGATACGGTTGAACAGCCTAATGACTAATGAGATCAGATTCATAAGAGGCATTTACAGTAATGATAAATGCAGATTTTGTAAGATCGCTGAGCACCAGGAAACAATTAGGCATCTTTTGCTATCCTGTGTAGGACTAACCACATTAATGAATTCCCAAATGAGTCATCTGTTCAAAGATCTTAGAATCTGGAATGAAGAGGACGGGTGGAGTCGCCTTATGGCAGGAGACAAACCAGCTTATGTAATAGCAGCCGCAGTGTTTTCAGAAACTAGAGATCCAAAATAAGGAACCCACAAAAAACATATGACCACATGGACACAAAGACCTGCACATACTCTTTTTTAGACTGGAATGGAAGGATGCTTCCTTGTAAAAATTGCATGTCAATTAAATCAACTAAAATTCTCAGTGTCTGAATGGAGTTGAATACTCCAGTCAAAGATGTAATAATGGCCCACTAGAGGATCCAATACTGCAGCTATGCTAGGATTATATCGAAGGACCCAAGAAGAAGAGCTGCGAGAATTACTAAAAACCAAGAATTATTTGTATTTATTTTTATTCATAAAGCGCTTTTGCCAAAGCGCTTTCACAGTATAATATCAAGATCAGTACAAATTAAAGCAGGGGTAGGCAGGAGACATAACAGCAGTGATTAAGCATTAGTCAAGGATTGAAGCAAATGGGTCTTTAGCTGAGTCTTGAAAATATTATACTAGGAAGAAAAGTGAATGTGTAGAGGAAGGGAGTTACTGTGTTTGGGAGTCAGGAGTGTGAAAGAGCGAAAATGAAAATGATAAGAGGCTTGGGAACAGAATGAAGAAAGAGGGACTGCAGGTGTAGAGGAAGTGCGTGGTTATTGTGAATAACCGAAGGGTCTTCGGTTAAATAGCAACCATCAGGAGGAGCGCCGGAAAAACAACCTCCTCCGATTCATCTTCAAAAAACTACGACAAAGAATGTCTTGACGATGGGCTCATGGAAAACGAGAGGTCACCACCATCTAACTAACCCAGATAACCAAGACCTTGGAGAATTCAACATACTTTGTCTCCAAGAAACATGGTTAATGGCAAAACCAGCACTGGACGGTTTTGAGATAGCTTTCGCCCCGGCAACAAAAGGCATGTTCGTTCGACCATCGGCAGGGCTACTGATAGCTATTCGAATGGGATTTGGAATTGAAATCACCAAAAAAATAACGGAATTATACGGTATTCTGGCAATCTTAACAATGAGGAAGCAAAAACAGAGTATACAAAGGCAAATGAAACCGCCAAAGATCGCAATAATAACTGTATACTTAAATCCACAGAGAACTTTGAGCACGGAATTCTGTAAAAAAATAGAAAAAGTGATTGACTGCATCGCACTGGAAGACCAGCAAACACACATAATTTTATGGGGAGACAAACTCAAACTGCAACGTCGACCTAGACAACACGGGGGCGAAGAAAGCATGTTCACAAGCCGAAGAGAGAGGAGTAGTATGGATGGCTTTGATGAATTCTAGAAATCTACGTAACATTGCAACAGTGAGATCATGGTCAGGAACGAAACCCACATGGGAGAGAGGAAGATCGAAAGCTATCCCCCATGTACTTTGTTACCTCTGTGAGTATGCTACATTACGTAGAAGACTACTCGGTAGTCAAAACTACGGAGAGCGATCACAATTTGGTCGCAATTGCAGGGGCATCAACATCCCTCCTAACTCAAAGCTATAAACACCAGATAGAGGTAAATAACCAATGTACGCGGCTGCGATTAACTGCAACTAACATTGCACATATTACGAACGCCTATAAAAATCAAACCAACGAATTGGAAATCAACTCAGCACGACCAGATTATTTGCACTTCCTCCTACAGCACAGAAAGAAAATGAAAGACGGAAATCACGCCACAGCTATAAACATACATGCGTACGATAAAGAAGTGGTGGAAAAAAGAAGAGCCTTAAGAAAAGCAAAAAGACAAGCCAAGTAAGCGAACACCTTGCTGGCGTGGAGTAAGCTGCAAAGCGAGAGAAAGTCATACAAATCCTGGATCCTAGGGCACAGGAACATTCAGTACCAGAAGGAGGCCAAGCAAATGCTTAGGGCACTTAGCACCAAGAAAACCAGTGATTTCTGGGCGCTTATCAAAAGGCCAAATAAAGAAACAGACATTAAAACAATCAATGCAGTGAGTGAAGAATCATGGGCCACATTCTTTGAGGATCTCTACAAAGCCCCAGCACCTAGCGAGGTGCTGCCACAAAGAAACACAGGGCCTCAATGGATTGACCTATCTGACAGACAAGATATAAGAGCCGTAATAACAAGACTCAAAAAATCAAGGGCACCGGGTCCAGATGGACTCAGCAACATAGACATCAAACAAAACGTGGAGGAATGGTCAGAGTTCATCAGTACCATCTTTGAACACTGTAGAGAAACAAAAGCCATTTCTGCATCCTGGACTGAAGCAGTGATTGTCACGATACACAAGCAAGGAGACAGAGAAGAACCCGGCAACTACCGCCCGATAGCACTCCTTGATATAATAGGGAAAATATTTGCAACCCTACTTCTAGCCCACTTTCACACCTGGGCAAAAACATCACCTGCACATGATCCCTTCCAAATGGGATTCCTCAAAAATGGAAGTACTTCAGTGAACATTTGTTTGTTAAATCTGATAAAAGCAAAGGTAAAACAAGGAACATCGCCAGTGTATATGGCTTTCATAGACCTGTCACAAGCGTTCGACAGAGTAGACAGGCGAAGACTATGGACTTAACTGGAAAACTGGAATTGTCCAAAAAAGCTACTCGACCCTGTGATGGCCCTACACGAAAACACCAAACTAAGAGTGTGATTTAACACCCAACGGACGCTATTGTGCGAAATTCCATCAAGGCGCGGTGTGAAACAGGGCTGCCCCTTAGCCCCAGCCATATTCATCGCCTAATTAGGTGATCTCAAGGAAGCCAAACCTTCTGTAAGGTCTTTTCCTCCAAATTTGGGGAAGGTGAACATCTCAAGAATATTATATGCAGACGACATTATTCTGCTAGATCAGACACAGATTGGCCTTCAGCGCCAACTAAACAACTTGGCGGCATACATGGATGAAAACAATCTGCAAATAAAAAAAAAACAAAGGTTCTGATATTCGGGAAAAGCTCTACGAAAAAGAATACAATTTTACAAAGGAAAGGTAGTCCCGACCCTCACTTATGGGATGGGTGCAACTTTGAACATGCCAAACACCATATGGAGAAAACTGGAAGGGTTTCTTTGGAAATCCCTACTAGGTCTACCAAATTCAGTTTCAGTGGAACTCATCAGGCGAGAACTAGGCTTGCTCTCTCTAAACAATCGGTAACTCTTGGTGCAATGCAACTCTTTCGTAACACCTCACTACCTGAGTCACCGCTGCCCTACAAGATCATTGGAACTGAAATAACAAACCGCAAGCTGACCACCTGGAATAGGTGGGTGGATAAACTAAGGAACACATTGGAGGAAGTGGCGTGTACAGAAGAAGACTTGCAAAGGAACCACACAAGAGTAAAATCCAAATTAGAAGCTCAAGACTGGATCAATACTCTGGAAAAGGCACAATCCAACAAACTCACGAAACATCTGCCACCTACCTTTAACAGTCTGAATGGGCCAATGCCGTACTGTATAAAGTAACCCGACAAACTACTCAGGATCACCTTTATGAGAGCACGTTTAAACCTCCTCCCTACCCGTGAAATTCAAGCGATTAGACTAAAAACGGCCACTAAAGAATGTAGATTATGTGGCGACGTAAATAACTGGAAACAGTACGCCATCTTTTGATGCAATGTTCGGAGCTAAGAGAAATACGTGCTACATATCTAAACAACCTGTGCACCGACTTTGTGGGACTTCAAGAAGACGAAGAAACGACATGGTGGAACAGGCTGATGTCAGGTGAAAAAACATCATGGGCATTAGCAACAGTAAAATTTTTGGAAGCTGCATTCCGCAAAATAAATGCACAGTCTGGTAACGAGGGCAAGAAAACAAGTTGAACCTTTGTTTGTATGACTGTAGGCGGCATCAGATCTCAAACCAACTATAGGAGGATGGTGAACTGAATCAGACGCTAATGAACATCTGTCACAGGTGTTCGATTATTCAAACCCCGACCTTTTGAACATCGAACCACTAAGTCCAGACATGGTATGCCGTTCTCTCTGTAATAACAGCTTCTTCTAGCGTATCTACGTCCTGTCGGCCATTTTTACCTTTTCAGTGAATCTCTTAGCTCTGGAGGAACAGTAAAGATTCTTGTAAAAATTGCTAATTGTAATTACAAACAAGTAAATAAAAAAAATAAAAAAAAATAAAGGAACTGTATAAAAAGCTAAAAGTGAAAAAAGTCAAGAGGAGCCATTGAATATGGGACGGGAAACCCCAGTGAATTAAGTTGAACTGTTGTGGTTTTGCAAACTGAAATTTGTGCTAACATGTTGAACTGTGTTATTTGAAAACAAACTTTGTGAGGCCAAAAAGTTGTCTAAGATTGAGCAAGGGAAGTCTGAGAGACCCATTGAAGAATCTGAATCAAAGGGCTTTGAGTTCAGGCAAGAGAACCTGGAGAAGCCCAAAGAATTTAGGAGAAATAAGGTACTGTGAACGTTTGTCAAGTGCATCCTGAAAAGCCTGTGGAACTTTGTGAACCTCAGTGTCTTAAACTTGGGGAAGGTAGCTATAGAAGAGCTCCAGTGCCACACTATTTTTACTTTGAACACTATTGAGTTCATCAAGTCTTCTACACATTGTTATTCTATAGAAGTGAGAGCAAGTATAGGTTTCGACACAGACATCATTTTATTTTGGACTGATGGAAAGTTCCTGCCTTAGAGATAGGGCAAGTTAGGCATTTCACCATCCTGAGCAGTAAAATAAAGGTTTTTGAACTACAATTCAGTCGTCTGTGTCAGCTCTTGATAGAATGCCTGTCTCACATATGGTGTCAGAGGTGGGGTGCAACTGAACCGAAACAGGTTGGGGACCCCTTGAAATCAACAAAACTACTAGAGCCTCTAATCCACCACTTGCCAAAATAAGCCCCATTAACAACTGGGAGAAATTAACATACTCAGGCGAATTAAATGTGGGGGGGGGGATCTCTAACCCTGAGAAATGCAAGATGGCTGGACCAGATTTAGTCCAAGGATAGAAATAACATTCCACCCAGTAGGGGCCAATGCCATTCTCCCAATAAGGAAAACAGTAGAGGGGAATAGTTATAATATATTTTGTCCCTGGGAAGAAATGGTCCCAGCCGCAGAGAACCATATCATCTCCTTAGCCCTCTGGGTAGATCTTCCTGCCAACATAGTTGTGCAAATCATCAGTGAGAGCAATCTGAAATGTGTGGTATTACATTTCATGTCTAACTCAATTAAGATTAAAAGGGGTGACTTGATGGGAAGTCTGGTTTATGAAATTCTAGGGGAAAGCCCTCCCAAGACTAACCCAGAAAATATTCATAATACTGTGAAAATAAAAAGAGTAAATTAACAAGAACCCTCTTCCCAAGAAATCTTTCTCAATGACTCACAAGAAATAGAAACCTTTAATACTTGTGAAGGCAATGAGCCAGAATCAAACACCAGAAAAATAGAAAGTGAATATCACTGACCCTGTCCATTTGAGGCAGAATAACAGACCTTTCCCTTGTAGTATCTGATAAAGAATAGCTCTGTCATTCAGGGGAACCATTTGGCCATCTCAATAATCCCCATTCTTTAGACCCACAAACTCCTTATTATCAATAGTTGAAGAGCTCAGATGCAAAGATCTATGGCAGAGAAAGTATCAATGTTTATGAACGGCCATCTCTTTTGGATCCTGACCCTGGAAGTGGAGGATGCCTGGAGAGTGGGAGTGGGCTACCCATGGGCGAAACATGGTATCCTCCTTTCCCTAATGATAACCATCCTAACCCTCCCCAACCTTTATGGGATACTGGAAAACCTATCCCTTCATTTCCCCACATCCATCCATTGAAAGTTCTGGGACGAAGAAGAGGAGACTGAGAGTAATGAACACTCCACCTATATTTTGCCACTCTGCTACTGGGACGAGGAAGATGCCTGCAGAGTATTGTAAGAGTCAGACATGTGCCCTTCATCATAGTTAGGCAAGCCCAATTGAGAAAGCACACCTGCAACCTGTTAAGTGTCTGCAGGTGTATAAAATAAGAGGTAGAGTACACCACAGGAAGAAGCAGGGAGACTGGTGGTGGAGAAGCCAGAAGGGGACCCTTTCCAGGAGGGGGCAGCCATGGTGGGACCTGTGGAGGAGCCAGGATGCCAGTCAGCAGCCCAGCGAAGGAGTCTCTGTATTGTGGAACTTTGAAGGAGAAAGAAGGATGCCATCCGCATCCACACAGAGGTAACAGAGCAACTAGCATGTGTCCCAATGTATGAACGAGGCTTGCAGGAGCTGTCCTGCCGACCTGCGAAGAGGCAAGAAGCAGCAGGAGCAGTGGAGGAACAATTCTGAGGACCAATGAGTGTCGGGGAGAGACCAGAAACTTGAATGAATGCATATTAATTACCTAATTGAACGGACACTTGAAATTCATAAACATATCGAGTACATATTGAATACCGAATTGAAGGAAATCCTGAAATCAAACATAACAAACGCACATTGAATACCGAACGGAATGGAATATTTATTGAATGCCAAACTAAATGAAACCTATCAATTAAGCTTATTGAATGTGGAACTGAGTAAAACGTTTATGGACCAAGCAAAGGACAGCCAAATAGAAAGTGCTCATATGAAACCAACATATAGGAAAGAGCGCAAGTGTGAAAGAGTGCCATAGAAAGGTGGGAGAGAAGCAGAACCACCACAAAGTGAACTTCATGAGTAAACGTAGTGTGGCAAAGCCCAAAGGCTGGCAAGAGGTGTGTGAGACGTTGTGGCAGAGCCAAGAGGCTAACTAGGAGAAGCCAGAAAAGTGTAAAAATGCATATAAAGCTAAGAGGCCAAGAAGGAGGAGCCACGTGGACACAGGGACAGATGTGGAAGAACCTGTGTGGGATGAGGAGTCTAGGGATCCTGGTTGCGCAACAAGTGATGGGTGGACTGTGTGGCTGACAACTGCGCTTAGACCCAGTGAGTCATGAACTGTGAGAACAACTAAAGACATTGTGAAATGTACCAAGGAGAAACACTGCAAGAGAACTGGTGGAGCAATGTAAGAGAACTGGTGAAGCAATCCAGAAAGAGGGGCAGCCATGAAATATACCAAGGAGAAGCACTGCAAGAGAACTGGCGAAGCAAACCAGAAAGATGGGCAGCCATGAACTATACCAAGGAAAAGCACTGCAAGAGAACTGGCGAAGCAATCCAGAATGAGGGGCAGCCATGAAATATACCAAGGAAAAGCACTGCCAGAGAACTGGCGAAGCAATGCAGAATGAGGGGCAGCCATGAAATATACCAAGGAAAAGCACTGCCAGAGAACTAGCGAAGCAATCCAGAAAGAGGGGCAGCCATGAAATATACCAAGGAGAAGCACTGCAAGAGAACTGGTGAAGCAATCCAGAAAGATGGGCAGCCATGAACTATACCAACGAAAAGCACTGCCAGAGAACTGGCGAAGCAATCCAGAATGAGGGGCAGCCATGAAATATACCAAGGAGAAGCACTGCAAGAGAACTGGCGAAGCAATCCAGAAAGAGGGTCAGCCATGAAGTATATCAAGGAGAAGCACTGCAAGAGAACTGGTGAAGCAATCCAGAAAGAGGGGCAGCCATGAACTATACCAACGAAAAGCGCTGCCAGAGAACTGGCGAAGCAATCCAGAATGAGGGGCAGCCATGAAATATACCAAGGAGAAGCACTGCAAGAGAACTGGCGAAGCAATCCAGAAAGAGGGTCAGCCATGAAGTATATCAAGGAGAAGCACTGCAAGAGAACTGGTAAAGCAATCCAGAAAGAGGGGCAGCCATGAAGTATACCAAGGAGAAGCACTGCGAGAGAACTGGTGAAGCAATCCAGAAAGAGGGGCAGCCATGAAGTATACCAAGGAGAGGCACTGCGAGAGAACTGGTGAAGCAATCCAGAAAGAGGGGCAGCCGTGAAGTATACCAAGGAGAGGCACTGCGAGGGAATTGGCGAAGCAATCCAGAAAGATGGGCAGCCATGAACTATACCAAGGAGAAGCACTGCCAGAGAACTGGTGAAGCAATCCAGAATGAGGGGCAGCCATGAAATATATCAAGGAGAAGCACTGCGAGAGAACTGGCAAAGCAATCTAGAAAGAGGGGCGGCCATGAAGTATAGCAAGGAGAAGCACTGCGAGAGAACTGGCGAAGCAATCCAGAAAGAGGGGCGGCCATGAAGTATAGCAAGGAGAAGCACTGCGAGAGAACTGGTGAAGCAATCCAGAAAGAGGGGCAGCCGTGAAATATACCAAGGAGAAGCACTGCAAGATAACTGGTGAAGCAATCCAGAAAGAGGGGCAGGCATGTACTATACCAAGGAGAAGCACTGCCAGGGAACTGGTGAAGCAATCCAGAAAGATGGGCAGCCATGAACAATACCAAGGAGAAGCACTGCCAGAGAACTGGTGAAGCAATCCAGAATGAGGGGCAGCCATGAAATATACCAAGGAGAAGCACTGCAAGTGAACTGGTGAAGCAATCCAGAAAGAGGGGCAGCCATGAAATATACCAAGGAGAAGCACTGCGAGAGAACTGGTGAAGCAATCCAGAAAGAGGGGCAGCCATGAAATATACCAAGAAGAAGCACTGCGAGAGAACTGGTGAAGCAATCCAGAAAGAGGGGCAGCCATGAAATATACCAAGGAGAAGCACTGCAAGAGAACATGTGAAGTAATCCAGAAAGAGGGGCAGCCATGAAATATACCAAGTAGAAGCACTGCGAGAGAACAGGTGGTGAATCAATCCAGAAAGAGGGGCAGCCATGAAATATACCAAGGAGAAGCACTGCAAGAGAACTGGTGAAGCAATCCAGAAAGAGGGGCAGCCATGAAATATACCAAGGAGAAACACTGCAAGAGAACAGATGAAGCAATCCAGAAAGAGGAGCAGCCATGAAATATACCAAGGAGAAGCACTGCGAGAGAACTAGTGAAGCAATTCAGAAAGAGGGGCAGCCATGAAGTATACCATGGAGAAGCACTGCGAGAGAACTGGTGAAGCAATCCAGAAAGAGGGGCAGCCATGAAGTATACCAAGGAGAAGCACTGCGAGAGAACTGGTGAAGCAATCCAGAAAGAGTGGCAGCCGTGAAGTATACCAAGGAGAGGCACTGCGAAAGCACTGGTGAAGCAATCCAGAAAGAGGGGCAGGCATGAACTATACCAAGGAGAAGCACTGTGAGAGAACTGGTGAAGCAATTCAGAAAGAGGGGCAGGCATGAACTATACCAAGGAGAATCACTCTGAGAGAACTGGTGAAGCAATCCAGAAAGAGGGGCAGCCATGAAATATACCAAGGAGAAGCACTGCAAGAGAACTGGTGAAGCAATCCAGAATGATGGGCAGCCATGAAATATACCAAGTAGAATCACTGCAAGAGAACTGGTGAAGCAATCCCGAAAAAGAAGGGCAGCCATGAAATATACCAAGGAGAAGCACTGCAAGAGAACTGGTGAAGCAATCCAGAAAGAGGGGCGGCCATGAAGTATAGCAAGGAGAAGCACTGCGAGAGAACTGGTGAAGCAATCCAGAAAGAGGGGCAGCCGTGAAATATACCAAGGAGAAGCACTGCAAGATAACTGGTGAAGCAATCCAGAAAGAGGGGCAGGCATGTACTATACCAAGGAGAAGCACTGCCAGGGAACTGGTGAAGCAATCCAGAAAGATGGGCAGCCATGAACAATACCAAGGAGAAGCACTGCCAGAGAACTGGTGAAGCAATCCAGAATGAGGGGCAGCCATGAAATATACCAAGGAGAAGCACTGCAAGTGAACTGGTGAAGCAATCCAGAAAGAGGGGCAGCCATGAAATATACCAAGGAGAAGCACTGCGAGAGAACTGGTGAAGCAATCCAGAAAGAGGGGCAGCCATGAAATATACCAAGAAGAAGCACTGCGAGAGAACTGGTGAAGCAATCCAGAAAGAGGGGCAGCCATGAAATATACCAAGGAGAAGCACTGCAAGAGAACATGTGAAGTAATCCAGAAAGAGGGGCAGCCATGAAATATACCAAGTAGAAGCACTGCGAGAGAACAGGTGGTGAATCAATCCAGAAAGAGGGGCAGCCATGAAATATACCAAGGAGAAGCACTGCAAGAGAACTGGTGAAGCAATCCAGAAAGAGGGGCAGCCATGAAATATACCAAGGAGAAGCACTGCAAGAGAACAGATGAAGCAATCCAGAAAGAGGAGCAGCCATGAAATATACCAAGGAGAAGCACTGCGAGAGAACTAGTGAAGCAATTCAGAAAGAGGGGCAGCCATGAAGTATACCATGGAGAAGCACTGCGAGAGAACTGGTGAAGCAATCCAGAAAGAGGGGCAGCCATGAAGTATACCAAGGAGAAGCACTGCGAGAGAACTGGTGAAGCAATCCAGAAAGAGTGGCAGCCGTGAAGTATACCAAGGAGAGGCACTGCGAAAGCACTGGTGAAGCAATCCAGAAAGAGGGGCAGGCATGAACTATACCAAGGAGAAGCACTGTGAGAGAACTGGTGAAGCAATTCAGAAAGAGGGGCAGGCATGAACTATACCAAGGAGAATCACTCTGAGAGAACTGGTGAAGCAATCCAGAAAGAGGGGCAGCCATGAAATATACCAAGGAGAAGCACTGCAAGAGAACTGGTGAAGCAATCCAGAATGATGGGCAGCCATGAAATATACCAAGTAGAATCACTGCAAGAGAACTGGTGAAGCAATCCCGAAAAAGAAGGGCAGCCATGAAATATACCAAGGAGAAGCACTGCAAGAGAACTGGTGAAGCAATCCAGAAAGAGGGGCAGTCATGTAGTATACCAAGGAGAAGCACTGCGAGAGAACTGGTGAAGCAATCCAGAAAAAGCGGCAGCCAGACCTTTAGTTGTGTTAACCTTTTTGAAGGACTGGAGCAAATGCAAGTGATTGAAGTAAAGTCTTGGAGAAGGGAACCCTGAGACTTGAGGAACTTCAAGCATTGTCTTGAGAACAAAGTCTCAAGACCGTTTTCTTTTGAACTGTGTTGTTTGGAACTTGGGGAAGAGAACCCCGAGGTTCATGTGGAACTGTATTACTTTGAACGTGAGGAATGTAATTCTAACACTTTTGTGGGTCTTTTTTGAACTTGAGGAAGGGGAGCTGAAAAGGAAGATAGAGCTAGAAGAAGCGCAGCACTTTGTGTTGATCACCATTTCTTTATTTATTGATATCCCTACACAAGGTTTAGCTTTAGTTGTGAGGACAAGCATAGGTTTGGGACACAGACAGACTTTTAAGTTGAACTCTGGGTCTGACTTTCCTTAGTTGCGTTCAGGTATGGACATCCCATCTTAGTTTAGGGCAAGTTAGGCCTTTCACCATCCTGACAGTTAAGTTAATAAATATATTTTGTTTGAACTTTAAGTCTGTTGTCTGTGTCTTGCTTCATGATGCCGTCCCATATCATTGAATATTAATGCAGTTTTCTATAAAACGCAAGTGTATCCGGCTAAGTGCTTGGGACCCTGTTGTATGATGGTAATGAAATCCCGGACTTCATTTGTGTTATGTTCTCATTTCAATGTTCTGCAACCTGCTGAGTTCTTTTGGTGGTCAATGTTACTCCTTCTGCTCCGAGCTTTGCAAATTATCCATTCTTGCCACCTAAATTGTCTGTGCTCTACTCTTCTCCTCTTGATGACTGTCTGTTTCACCAAAGATCAGTGGCACTCTCCCCAACACCCTTACACCCCCCCCTTCTCATTTCCTCCAATATCTTCTTTCCCTCACTACTTTAGCAGGAACAGCACTCGTCCTTTGGTCTGCTGACACTTCCCGTGCTTCCTTCTATCCATTTTCACCCAAGATCGCTTAAGGTGTAGACACCCCTTCCTTGCACCTACTGGTCTCATGTGTTCAACCTCTTCCGGTTCACTGAAATCTTCCTAACCTACAATAGGTTGCCCGCTGTTCTACTCAGTCACTACTTCTGATGGAGTGAGGGGGGAGGGAAAACATAACTGCTGATGCCATCAACGCTGCTTAACACGTCATGTCTCACTTCTCAACTATTTCAGATTTCATGAGCACATGGTGCCCAGCAGCATCGTCATGAATCAGGATGCATGGACTCAGCAGCACCCAAACACATTAACAGAGGCCGAAATCCCATTTGAATTCCACAGTGAAACAGCACTCGCCAATGCTTCAAACCTCCTCAACACACTCACCCTTCTGGTTTTCTGATGCCTTCTGCACTGTTGCCAACTTCTTCTTCTTTTTGGACTGTAGCACCTCGGCTTGCAGGGTAGTGCCCAATCCTGTATTGCTACCTACTTACTGAAATGCCTGTTTTTCTCCTCCTTGCGTTCCACAGCATCCTCTTGATCCCCACTATAAGAGGAGTTGCGCAAGTGTCTGTTCTTTCACCTCTACAAGTTACTCTTTACTTCCAGCTCCTAAGCAAGCACTTCTCCTGCTGTGGGTTCCCGTACCAGTTCTTATCCAAATACTTTTCTCTTTCCCTCCTTTAACCAGAGCGTTCTTCCCACAGCACTGATCATCTGTCTAAAATTCCCCCAGTGTGCAACAATTTACCACCCGATACTCAATTTCTCCAAAACTCATGTCATCACCACCAGCACCCTTCCTCAAATTCTCGCCTCTTTCCCTCCACCATGACAGGTTCACATTCCCCATGACTCGGAACCCAGAGTGACCTTTCTGACTCCAATAGGAAAACAGGTGGATTCTGGCTGGGCGCAATGTTTTCATGCCCTGAATGAGGCAGGAGAATAAAAATGTTTTTGGTATGGGTTCTGTCGGTAGGTGGAGCACCTTCACGAGAAAGCAGTGGGATAAGGAACTGCCATATGGAGGTAATGCAGACTCCCATGCAAACACCACCAGAGGAATCACTATCACATGCAACAAAAAAGACCAGAAGAATTACAATCCTGTGCAAAAAGCACCAGAGGAATCACAATCCTGAGCAAAAAACACCAGAGGAATCACTATCACATGCAACAAAAAAACACCAGAAGAATTACAATCCTGTGCAAAAAGCACCAGAGGAATCACAATCCTGTGCAAAAAACACCAGAGGAATCAAAATTCCATGCAAAAAAACGACACCAGAGGATTCCCAATCCTGTGCAAAAAACACCAGAGGAATCACTATCACATGCAACAAAAAAACACCAGAAAAATTACAATCCTGTGAAAAAAAACAGAGGAATCATAATCCTGAGCAAAAAACACCAAAGGAATCACAATCGCATGCAAATAACGACACCAGCAGAATCACAATCCTGTGCAAAAAACACCAGAGGAATCACAATTCCATTAAAAAGACACCAGAGGAATCACAATTCCATGCAAACAAAAAACACCAGAGGGATCACAATCCTGTGCAAAAAAATACCAGAGGAATCACAATCCCGCAGAAAAGTTCATCCATCGCTTTTGCTCAACGTGTAAGAAAAGAAGCAGGTCATGCTATCAAATGTTTATATGAAAGACAGGAAATATAGAATGTGTGTTTAATTCACTGGATTGATTACTCAGGTTGTATCAATTAATTGATTTGTGAGCACTTATCTTAATGTCCTCCATATACATTATTTTTTCTTTAATGCCATATCTTTGTTAGCTGAGGGTTAAGGAATGGAAGGGCACACCCTGCAGATGTGAACACCAGAGCTTCCTTCTCTTTACCCCACCCCTGCTCTGTCACTACCAGCTTCCTCCAGGTTCACCTCTGTCCCACTTCTCCACTGAACCTATTAACACCTCCTTCTCTTTACCCCACCCCCTCTGTCACTACCAGCTCCCGCCAGGTTCACCTCTGTTCCGCTTCTCCACTGAACCTATTAACACCTCCTTCTCTTTACCCCACCTCCTCTGTCACTACCAGCTCCCGCCAGGTTCACCTCTGTCCCACTTCTCCACTGAACCTATTAACACATCCTTCTCTTTACTCCACCTCCTCTGTCCCTACCAGCTCCCTCCAGGTTCACCTCTGTCCCACTTCTCCACTGAACCTATTAACACCTCCTTCTCTTTACCCCACCTCCTCCGTCACTACCAGCTCTCTTCAGGTTCACCTCTGTCCCACTTCTCCACTGAACCTATTAACACCACCTTCTCTTTACCCTTCCTCCTCTGTCACTACCAGCTCCCTCCAGATTCACCTCGGTCCCACTTCTCCACTGAATCTATTAACACCTCCTTCTCTTTACCCCACCTCCTCTGTCACTACCAGCTCCCTTCAGGTTCGCCTCTGTCCCACTTCCCCACTGAACCTATTAACACCTCCTTCTCTTCACCCCTCCTCCTCTGTCACTACCAGCTCCCTCCAGGTTCACCTCTGTCCCACTTCTCCACTGAACCTATTAACACCTCCTTCTCTTTACCCCTCCTCCTCTGTCACTACCAGCTCCCTTCAGGTTCACCTCTATCCCACTTCTCCACTGAACCTATTAACACCTCCTCTTCACCCCACCTCCTCTGTCACTACCAGCTCCCTCCAGGTTCACCTCTGTCCCACTTCTCCACTGAACCCATTACCACCTCCTTCTCTTTACCCCACCTCCCCTGTCACTACCAGCTCCCTCCAGGTTCACCTCTGTCCCACTTCTCCACTCAACCTATTAACACCTCCTTCTCTTTACCCCACCTCCTCTGTCACTACCAGCTCCCGCCAGGTTCACCTCTGTCCCGCTTCTCCACTGAACCTATTAACACCTCCTTCTCTTTACCCCACCTCCTCTGTCACTACCAGCTCCCTCCAGGTTCACCTCTATCCCACTTCTCCACTGAACCTATTAACACCTCCTTCTCTTTACCCCACCTCCTCTGTCACTATCTGCTCCCTCCAGGTTCACCTCTGTCCCACTTCTCCACTGAACCCAATAGCACCTCCTTCTCTTTACCTCACCTCCTCTGTCACTACCAGCTCCCTCCAGGTTCACCTATGTCCCACTTCTCCACTGAACCTATTAACATTGCCTTCTCTTTACCCCACCTCCTCTGTCACTACCAGCTCCCTCCAGGTTCACCTCTGTCCCACTTCTCCACTGAACCTATTAACACCTCCTTCTCTTTACCCCTCCTCCCCTGTCACTACCAGCTCCCTCCAGGTTCACCTCGGTCCCACTTCTCCACTGAATCTATTAACACCTCCTTCTCTTTACCCGACCTCCTCTGTCACTACCAGCTCCCTTTAGGTTCGCCTCTGTCCCACTTCTCCACTGAACCTATTAACACCTCCTTCTCTTCACCCCTCCTCCTCTGTCACTACCAGCTCCTTCCAGGGTCACCTATGTCCCACTTCTCCACTGAACCCATTACCACCTCCTTCTCTTTACCCCACCTGCTCTGTCACTACCAGCTCCCTTCAGGTTCACCTCTGTCCCATTTCTCCACTGAACCTAACACCTCCTTCTCTTTACCCCACCTCCTCTGTCACTACCAGCTCCCTTCAGGTTCACCTCTGTCCCACTTTTTCACTGAACCTATTAACACCCCCTTCTCTTTACCCCACCTGCTCTGTCACTACCAGCTCCCTCCAGGTTCACCTCTGTCCCACTTCTCCACTGAACCTAACACCTCCTTCTCTTTACCCCACCTCCTCTGTCACTTACTGCTCCCTCCAGGTTCACCTCTGTCCCACTTCTCCACTGAACCTATTAACACCTCCTTCTCATAATCCCACCTCCCCTGTCACTACCAGCTCCCTCCAGTTTCACCCCTTCCCTACCAATCCACTGAACCTATTAACACCTCCTTCTCTTTACCCCACCTCCTCTGTCACTACCAGCTCCCTCCAGGTTCACCCCTTTGCCACCCATCCACTGATTGGTTTTTGCAGCACAACTGATTGGGCTCCAAGGTTTGATTGATTCAGTTGACGGCATGAAAGGTGTATTTTGCTATTATTAGGATTAGGTGTGCCACTCCAGCAAGATAGGATTAAGAGGAGGAAAGTACCCACTACCACTGTGGCTTGAGCACTGGCTAGATTTAGGTAAGATGGGTTTTGAGATCACTTACACTTTTGTTGATGGCTGTAGATTAGTATTATCCAGTGCGTTACAGTATTATTGCTTAATTTCACATGTTTTCTTTAGTGACTGGAAGTGGGCTCTACTCAGGAGAAATATTTGGCTGCAGTTACTACTGTACGGATTTGGGCTTTAACCCATACACCGCTGACCACTCACTTGATACTACACATTAAGGGAAAGGATTTGGGCTTTAACCCATACACCGCTGACCACTCACTTGATACTACACATTAAGGGTAAGGATTTGGGCTTTAACCCATACACCGCTGACCACTCACTTGATACTACACATTAAGGGTAAGGATTTGGGCTTTAACCCATACACCGCTGACCACTCACTTGATACTACACATTAAGGGTAAGGATTTGGGCTTTAACCCATACACCGCTGACCACTCACTTGATACTACACATTAAGGGAAAGGATTTGGGCTTTAACCCATACACCGCTGACCACTCACTTGATACTACACATTAAGGGTAAGGATTTGGGCTTTAACCCATACACCGCTGACCACTCAGTTGATACTACACATTAAGGGTAAGGATTTGGGCTTTAACCCATACACCGCTGACCACTCACTTGATACTACACATTAAGAGAAAGCCTGAATTGCCTCTTCAAGCACCTAGCGAATGAGTGAAGCATGATAATTAAGAGATAAAACAGTTATTCATAATATTGCTTCTGCCCTCTCCTCATATGTCTCTTTCTGCAGAATTTCTATACTCCCCAACCTCGGTGAGTATTCCCTATCTGAGATAGACTAACACTTTTGCATGTCACCCAACACAGGGTTTAACTAGGGGTTTCACTAATGAAATCACGTCAAGCCAGTGATCATGTGCTATCACACTTCCAACAGGACAGCTTTAGGGAGCTCACAACAGGCTGAGGATTTCATACATTAGATGGAACTGGCATCACATGCGTGGTAGACCAGGCATCACTCTTTATGATGCAAGGAATGAAGTATGGTCACTATATCATCTGATAGGGGAATCCATCCGTGGTTATTTATTTATTTGCATAGTATAGCACACTTGCAGACCGGAGGCCTCAGGCAATGCTACTGCATGAAGTCCAACATGTCAATGTACAACTGTAATTGAGAAGGGACTCATGTATGGGGTTGAAATTCAAGACTCCTTGTATGTAATATTCAATTTTGTGTATATATGTTTTCCTCCCTATACCTTCCCATCTCTCCTGACCTTGACCAACCTATGGTATGTAATAACCAATGTGGTATTCATATGCGTATTCTTTTGTTCTTGTTATGTTATTCAGTGTTGATTTGTATGTGGAATATGGCAATATTTGACACACACTGTATTGTCATATTAACAACAGCCTTGAGGACGACCAACTGGTCGAAACACGTGTCGGCTGTGGATTTATTGGGGATTACCAATAAACCCAATTTTGGATAGTAACACTTGGATTTTCCATTAAGACTTTGGCCCTCATTAGGACCCAGGTGTTAAGGGGTTTATGGCGCCGACCCTTAACGCCTGATTCCAAGGTCCCTTTGCGGGATGGTGATTTTAATGCCTGCTTTTTGCCATTAAAGCACCTTTACCCATTCCCATTATGGGAATGGGGAGGGTAAAATGGGAAATGGGGATTTACCGCCCCACTCACCTTGGAATGGGGCGGTAAATCCGCCATCCACCATGGTGTAAACGTAGTTTACACCATGGTGGTAAGGGTACGACCCAGGCGGTAACTTACCGCCTGGGTCGTAATGAGGGCCTTTGTGTTTGGAATTGGATTTAGCTTCATCAATATATGGTCCTTGTGCAGACTAACAACTTATTACTCTGTAGTTTCTAATTCCTGACTCTGGGTGACTCCTGCTGTGTGTACCAAGCCCAGAGAAGTCCTCGCCAAAATCTTGAATTCCAAGCACTTCTCGCACATGGGCAGGAAAGAAAAAGCTCAATGTTTTGCAGGTGGGGGGTATATCTAGCTGTCATCTCGCTCAAATGTTTCTCCATGAGGCCTAGCACAAATTTGCCTTTGCTTTGGTATGCATTACAGTTGTTTGTTTTGTCTTCTGCGCACAGAAAATACTACCAATCACCTGCAGACGTCCCATATAAATGAAGCAATGAGCACTGCTTGTGTCTTCATCTGTCAAAGAGCCACTGGAACCTATGCCACATGTGACAAGCTCTTACTCCTTTTCCCTGGGGGCTGTGGGGGTCAAAATACTTCCCACACAACCAACAAGCCCTGCCTCATGGAGCGGGTGGTGGCACCTGACCACACCATGGTCATCCCTTATACACCCCAATGGTCAAGCAGGAGACATCGGGGGTCATTACGACCTTGGAGGTAACCATGCTGCAATTTGCGACATGGTTACCCCCTTACCGGGTACCGGGTCCGGGTTCCTTGACTGAGGAATTACTGGGCCATTCCAACCTTGGAGGACCCGGTAATTCCTCATTCAAAGAACCGGACCCGGTACATCCCCATTCCCATTCGAGCCCCCAGATTTTAAAGAGTTTGTCCAAGTTGTTAGATGCCGCATAGACGCAGACTTGGATGTGGGCTCTCTTCTTGGTGCGGACAGAGAGCCGGTATTGCCTTTGGAGAAGGCAGCAGGCCAGTTTGTCAGAGGATGAACTGGAAGCACACCATTTCTTCTCAGCCACCCTGCACGTGCATTTAAGGGTGGTGAGGTCTGATCCGTACCAGGAATTTCACTTGGCTTTGAACTTCAAGTGGATCCTCATGACAGGGGCAAGAACATCGAGAGTATCAGATATAGCAGAGTGGAGCATGGATAGGACTGTGTAGGGTGTGAGTAAGCTAAATTGGAAGTGCGAAGAAAGTGGCAGCAAAAGCCTCAACTGACACACGCTTCATGGGTAGGATAACCGAGAAGTAGGTGGCAGTGCTGGAGTTGGCTTGGCCTGAGGGGTGGAGAGAGTGTGCTGAGAGGAAGGGAGAAAGTGATCACTTCAGGAGAGGAGTGGTGAGATGGATAGAGAGCGGAAGGTTTGTAGAGATAAGAACATCAAGAGTGGGCCCAGCAGAGTGATTCGGGCCAGAGGGGAGGATAGAGAGTGAGAGTCACAGAGGTTGCAAAGGAGTCCAGAGGAAGGACAGGAAGCTTCCAGGTGGATGTTAAAGTCTCTAAGAAGGAGGATTTGAGTGGTCGATACCAGGAGTGAAGAGGAGAGGTCTGCCCACTCAGAGGAAGGAGGAGATCTGACCAGGTGGCCTATAGATGGTAGCCACAGTAAGGGAATGGCTAGGAGAGAGAGCCTGCAGACGAGGCAATTGAAAGCGTAGTAGGACTCAGTTAGGAATGACAGAGCTAGGAATCTACTTGGGGAAGATCAGGGCTACACCCACTCTGGAACGGTTGGACCTGGGCGCGGAGAGGATCTTGTAGCTGTCAGGGAGGAGATTGTCAAAGCTTGTGACAGAGCTGGCCGTGAACCATGTCTAGGTGAGACCGAGGACATCGAGGTCAAATTCTTTCAGGAGGCAGCAGATGTCAGAGGAGTGTTTGACAGCTGAGCGAGAGTTAAGAGTGGCAATATGGAGAAGATTGCCATCCTTGAAAGAGGTCCGGGGAGGGGTACAAATCAGAGGTAGGCCCTGCGGAGGTGTAGAAGATGCCTGAAGGGGAGGGGCATAAGAGGAAGGAGGAGAGGGCAAGGTAGCCAAGGAGGAGACAACAGGGGAAGGCAAGGAATCTGTGGAGGGAAAAGAGGGGACCACAGGAGAAGGGAGGAAATTGATGAGGCGTGGGAAGCATCTATCAAAGAGGAGATTGGCCTGAGGGCATGGACCACGACAGTACCATTCATGTAAACATTTATGATGACCTTGGAGGAGTCGAAGGAGGCCAAGAGGGCCTCCCACCTGGTGCCACCATTATTGGGAGAAGAGAGAGGAGAAAGCACAGAGACGATATGAAGAGTCCATAGGTCTGGCAAGGGAACGACAAAGATGATGTTGGTGAGGGTTTGCCTATAGGAGGCACTGGTATAGGTGTCAGTGATAGGGAGGCCTGGGTTGAAGTCTGGGATGTCCTTTTTAAACTTCTTCCTACCACATTTAGTGAGAAGAGCAGTATACCCGATAGAGAAGCAGTTAGAAAAGATAGGAGAGAGAGAGAGAGCACCATAGAGTAGGTGGTGAGAAGAGAGAAGAGGAAGGGGGGAATGGAGGGGGAGTAGGGGCGGGGAGAACACTAGAGAAGGACACAGGGAGGGGCACAAGCAGACGAGACAGAGAAAGATGAGACAATAGTAGGCAATTGGACAAGATCACAGACACTCAGACTATGGAAGAAAGTTTACTAGGTGAATGCTTTGCTAAGAAGTCAAAACAACAGAATGGCACAACTTTCACAATATCATTTAGATACTGGAGAAAAAACACACCTAAGTCTGAGAATCCTGTGTAAGGGGGAAAAAGGCCTAGGTTTCACAATGCAATTTTTAAATACCGGAGAAAACACACCTAAGTCTGAAAGTCCTGTATAAGGGGAAAAAAGGCACATGTTTCACAATGCAATTGTCAGTGTAGAGTTCAGGCTCTATTGCAAAACCGGGCCACTCCTACCTTGCTTAGTCGCTGCTGGTTGATGGCAGGCCACTGGATTCCCCTGCTGACATCTGCAGATACTATCAGGAGCCGCCTCAATGGGGGCCGCCCTTTGCCTTGGGGCCATTAGCCGCAGGGGCTGCACGGGCAGATGGCTGTTCTGGGGGAGGGTCAGTGATGACCAACAGCCACCTAATCAGGGGATGTGGGCAGGCTGGGAGGAGGGAGGGAGGGAAACAGGGACCAGGAAATGGATGCCGGGGAGGGAGGTGGAACAACAGCGCTGAGAGCAGCAGATGGAAAACAAAAAATAAGGCCCAGGAAGGGCTTGAGGCTCACCTTAAGATCACCGCCAAAGTGGCGAGAAAGGAGCTTAACAGGCCGGTAGGCTCGATGCACTGCAGGCAATCACACCAATCAGGGGAGGTGGGCGGGCTGGGAGGAAGGAGGGAAACAGGGACCAGTAAATGGATGCCGGGGAGGGAGGGGGAACAACGGTGCTGAGAGCGCTGCGAGCAGCAGATGGAAAATACAAAATAAAGCCTAGGAGGGTCTCTTGGCTCACCTGAAGATCACTGCAAAGTCAAGAGACTTGGTTGACCAAGAGTGAGCAATGAAAACATTTGGTGAATTAGCCATTCCCTGAAGTTCATGATACATTGAAATATATGTTGGTGTAAATGAGGTCTTCTACTTTGTGTGTTTATACATTTTAAACCTTAATGATTAGATTCAAAGATATTCAGGAATAAGGCACTGTTTTACTATTAAGTTCACATCTGCTATGTACAGCCTTAAAATGTGATATGATTTGTACTTTTTTCTACCTGCCTTGCAGCTTTTGTTTGGCCACTCTTTCCAGCAGTGCTAATGAGTCGGGTGGTTAAGTTTAGTTTGATGTTTACATCAGCAGCTTTCTACATCCCGTCTGCCAATCAGATTGCAGAGAACAATGGGTAAATCTGCCACAGGTAGCCTCTGAACCCTGCTCTGGTATGTTCCAGCATGTGCTGATGTCTCTCACCAGTCACTTCCACCTCACCTATTACCCTTTCTGTCATTCCATGAAGGAGTGGTGTGATTTTATAGGTGGGCAGAGGGTGCACCGACACCTGGCAGTTCTTACAGCGTCATCTTCTTCTGTATTTTCTAAGCACCCACTGTTCATACGTGCCTGAATCATCACAAGTCATACTCTAACCGTGTTACAGCCCAGTTTCCTTTCTGAGATTGATATGGGCTGATATGTTGCATGAAACATAAGTTGACTGAATTCAATAAAATAGGAGTCTATGCATATCATATGGCATTACTCGTGCTGTGGTCAGAATTGTGTATCCTCAAGGAAAATACACAGAAATACAGACATGTTGACAAGAAAGTTTAAAAGTGGACAATAACATTCATTCCAGCATAAAACTGGAATAGAGGTCGTCACCCCACTAATTAAAACAAATGGATCACCTCTGTTCCAGGAAGCAGTTTACACAAATGTGAAGCCAGAAAAAAGAAATTTAACACACAAATGGCGTTATTATTAACAATGTTTTTTTAATGTTAAAACAGTGACATATTGGCTGAAGCTCAATATTCAATTCATCAGCATTTCACTCAGTGTATGAATCCCGGTGGGAGACCTTTACATTAGACATGTCAGTTTATCCAAGATCAGCTTTATTTTCTAAACATTTATATCCACTGTTCCTTCTTGGAATTTAGAGATCAGCTGTGATATCATTAAACCCACAACTCTTTCATTTAAAAAAGAAAGGCACCATTTCATTTCCAAATGGCCATGAATTTTATTGTCTCACAACACAGCTAATATTTCTAGTCAATTTGCCCTTTCGTCTCTATTCACAAAAAGTCACTTTTCTAAAATACAGATCAACATAATTTATTGGAACACTTGACATCTTCTCTGGGCTCTTCACATCAAACCAATTTCTTATAAGATAGTGCTTTAATAGTGGGCATGCACCCTCCCTTGTGCAATTGCACCTCCACATCCCGATCCCAGGCTAGGGAACCATCTACTAATCCTAAATGCTGCAATAGAGAAAGGCAATAGTGTAATACAGTAGATGTGAATCCTGTGGAGAAAAGGAAACTGTAGTGCTGTAGAACATGCTACAAAATTGAAACCTGCAGCATTCAGCGAGGATGGCACTTCTGGTGAGGCATGCATTTCTGGGAAACTGACTTCTGGAGTAATATTGGAGATTTCAGTTTTATGGATTCCATTCTCCAGGTCTTTGCACATGTCTTGTGCCAAGTTTAGTCTAATCAGCCATGTGAGGATACAGCTTTCTCCAATTGTATTATTAAGGAGGGCTTCAGATAATTAAAATGTCGGGTATTTTAATCCCCATGTGTTGATGTTGAAAGTAACAGTACTTTATGGATGTGTACAAATGTAATTCCCAGTAGAGGCATTTCTAATGGATTCCTTCCTGCCACGGATTCCTCGTCTATGATATCCACATCCTAGCAGAGCTGTTCTCCAGAAACATTTCCGCTGCCAGGTGGCGCCGCACAGGTGTGTCGGGTCCGTCCAAAGCCTCTATGCGCCTGCACTGGAAATGACATCGAGGCCAGTATAAGTAGGGAGGGAGGTTCTTCACAGTATTAGTCAACAGACATGCTAAACTCAGTAGCATTGTAGAAGCATCTCCTTCTCTCTGAAGCACGTGCAATTGCAGAAGAGATTTCACCACCTACATGTCCTCTCTCATGGCAGATAAGAACATCCTGTTCACTGAAGTATTTCCCACATTCAATACACTGAAATAGACCCTGGCTGCATGTTTTTTCTGGTGCCTAATAAGGGAACTGTTTTGACTGAAACAGTTCCCACATTCAGTGCATGTATGAGGTTACCCCTGTATGTGTTCTCTGGTGGCAAATAAGATGTCTCTCCTGAGCAAACCCTTTCCCACATTCACTACACTTATGTGGTTTCTCATCTTTATGTGTTCTCTGGTGGATAGTAAGCTCACCCTTTGTAACAAACCCTTTCCCACATTCAATGCACCCATGAGGCTCCTTACCTTTATGTGTTGCCTGGTGGATAATAAGGCATTGCTTCTGAGCAAAACCTTTCCTACATTCAGTGCACTCATAAGGTTTCATACCTGTATGTGTTCTCTGGTGGTTAATAAGCCATTGCTTTCAAGCAAAACCTTTCCCACATTCAGTGCACTCATAAGGTTTCAAACCTGTATGTGTTCTCTGGTGGCGAATAAGCTGTTCCTTCCGAGCAAACCCTTTCCCACATTCAATGCACCCATAAGGTTTCTCACCTGTCTGTGTTCTCTGGTGGTTAATAAGGTGTAGCTTCAGAGCAAAACCTTTCCCACATTCAATGCACCCATGAGGTTTCACACCTGTATGTGTTCTCTGGTGGATAATAAGGCGTTGCTTCAGAGCAAAACCTTTCCCACATTCACTGCACTCATAAGGTTTCACACCTGTATGTGTTCTCTGGTGGATAGTAAGTTCTCTTTTTGTAACAAATCCTTTCCCACATTCACTGCACTCATAAGGTTTCATACCTGTATGTGTTGCCTGGTGGATAATAAGGTTTTGCTTCAGAGCAAAACCTTTCCCACATTCACTGCACTCATAAGGTTTCTCACCTGTATGTGTTCTCTGGTGGCGAATAAGCTGTTCCTTCTGAGCAAACCCTTTCCCACATTCAGTGCACTCATAAGGTTTCAAACCTGTATGTGTTCTCTGGTGGCGAATAAGCTGTTCCTTCCGAGCAAACCCTTTCCCACATTCAATGCACCCATAAGGTTTCACACCTGTATGTGTTCTCTGGTGGATAATAAGGTGTTGCTTCAGAGCAAAACCTTTCCCACATTCAATGCACCCATAAGGTTTCACACCTGTATGTGTTCTCTGGTGGATAATAAGGGTTTGCTTCAGAGCAAAACCTTTCCCACATTCACTGCACACATATGGTTTCACACCTGTATGTGTTCTCTCGTGGATAATAAGGCGTTGCTTCAGAGCAAAACCTTTCCCACATTCACTGCACTCATAAGGTTTCACACCTGTATGTGTTTGCTGGTGGATAGTAAGCTCTCTTTTTGTAACAAATCCTTTCCCACATTCACTGCACCCATAGGGTTTCTCACCTGTATGTGTTCTCTGATGGATAATAAGGTCTTGCTTCAGAGCAAAACCTTTCCCACATTCACTGCACTCATAAGGTTTCACACCTGTATGTGTTCTCTGGTGGATAGTAAGGTGTCTCTTTGTAACCCACCCTTTCCCACATTCAGTGCACCCATAGGGTTTCTCACCTGTATGTGTTCTCTGGTGGATAATAAGGCGTTGCTTCAGAGCAAAACCTTTCCCACATTCAGTGCACTCATAAGGTTTCTCACCTGTATGTGTTCTCTGTTGGATTGTAAGCTGTTCCTTCTGAGCAAACCCTTTCACACATTCAGTGCACTCATAAGGTTTCAAGCCTGTATGTGTTCTCTGGTGCATAATACGGTTTCTCTTTGTACCAAACCCTTTCCCACATTCAGTGCACTCATAAGGTTTCTCATCTGTATGTGTTCTCTGGTGGATAGCAAGTGCTTCCTTCTGAGCAAAACCTTTCCCGCATCCACTGCAGACATGTGGTTTCTCACCGTTATGCATTTGGTGGTGGCAGATAAGTGTATCATGCAAATGGTCACAAGTCTCAAATTCAGTGCACTGATAAGGTTTTTCACTCATGTCTTCCTGAGGGCAATAAGTATGTTCTTGAGATGGCAATTGCTCTGACATTCTGTGCATGTGTAAAGTTTATTGCCAATTTGTTTTGTCAGGTGCGGACCCTTTTCACTGAACCGTTTCCCTAATTCAGAGCACATATGAGAAGTGATTTTCTAACTGCACATACCACATCGTCACGTTCGTGCTAGATATCCCACTCCCCAGGATTAACAGACTGAACAAGCTTCGTTACTGGATGTTACCGGGAAGGAGTTGCATGGACGGAAGTCATAATGTTCATGTATCCAACAGGCTTCTCAATCTGAGTTCCTCAATACTCTGAAAAGACACGTGGAACCCAAACTTGCACTCTTCTAAGATGCTTGGAAATTGCATATTTTAACAATGAAGCTTTTCACTGTGTTAGTCCAGAGAATCTAACAATCACTGCTGGTGCATTTCTGGGGCATCAGTCACCTATTAACATAAAAGGAGAAGCACATTATTAGTTTCAACACATTCACAATAACAGGTATCACATGTAATAAGACTACTCTACTCGGTAGCAGTGATGTGAGCTCACAGAGTAACTTATATGACTTTGAAGTGCCATCTATGGGGAAAGGCACCTAATAGGTGTTAGAGTAGTGGTGCTCTAATGAGAGCATTTAATGGGACAGAAGTAACATGCAGCAGGAAAAGTGTGATTCATTTTTATTTCGAACATTTTAGCATCCAAAACATTAGAAAACAAAATACAGCTTGATGAATAAACCTTTTAAATGGATAGTTTAATCATCAGGAACATGTATATACGTTCTATCATTTTATTTGTTTGTTCAGAAATGAGTACATGGAATCTCCCAATTCCATATACAAATGATAAAGGCAGGCGTTTGACACTAAGGGCCTCATCACGAGTTGGGCTGTATTCCCGGCTGTAATACCTCCGACTGTAATAGCCCTAGCACCGACCGGTCCGGTGGTATTACCATCGGATCACAGGTTGGGCCTTAACGGTAAATCCCCATTCCCGATTGGGTCCATTGGAGTGGAATGGGAATTTTTTGGTGCTAATACTGCGGGCTAATACAGCCGGCTGTAATACAGCCGAAAACAGGGATTTTCACCTCCAGAAAAAAGCGGGAGGTAAAACAGCTGCTTTAGCGCCCAACTCACGATAGGGCCAGCCCTTAAATCCGGCAGTAATACCGTTACAGCCGCATTTAAGGGCTACAGCCCAACTCGTGATGAGGCCAAGTCAGAAGCAGCTTGTCTCCAATCGGCCATATGTCCGACCAGTCATTACTGATGACTCCATTACATTTGAGAAAATGTGTATTGGCCCAAACATGAATAATATAACCAACAGCACCATTAAGGAAATAAGGACTGCATTGTGAATTAAAGGAAAAGTGCCAATCTCTTCCCACAGTGAGAATGGCACAGGCCACGCTGGCACTACATTCAAACATGGACTTTAAACCTAGATAAACTCCAAACCCATCCCTCTAACCCAGGAGTGACAGAAAGAACAAGCTTGTGTCATAGACCAAAAGAATGACATTTCTGGCAATGAGGTAAAGTGTATGAGAGACTCCCTGAACTCCCCAAAACACCCCATTTGCCTTCCTAATTATTTATACAAATGCCCCATTGCCAGGTACAAAATGTAATCTGCCAGATGGGTCCCCCTTCTGTTTCCCTGTTCAAAATACCACTGCATAGTTTTCAGGAGGGGTTACATACTCTGTTTTATTGTTAAGGAGTGGGTGTAAATGGGTCGGTTACTGATCAGACTCCCATAACCCGAGCTAGACCCTTTTTTGTGGATTCTGGTAATTGCACCCTAGGTTGAATGCCCCTGTACCCTCTCTGCTGTGACGAAGAACTGTTTTCATCGCATCCCTAGTAACCAATGGGGATGTTGCCCCATCACTGTCAATATCCAAGAATTGCTTGCCATCATTTAGTGATTGCACACATTATTCCCGTTGATGTACAGTGGAGATTCTACTCACCCTACTCCAGGGGAATCTGTGCAACATAATCCAACAGATTCATTATCTGTAAGAGCGAGAATCTCATTGCCATCATTTGTTGTAACCCATATGGCATCGGTCCTGGAATAAGATGTAGGTACGTGTGAATAGTATGCATAATTATTCACCCCAGGATGCGTGAGACACCAACCGTCCACCTGTCTGTCAGCCCTACCTTACTACATGTATTATGTGTCTAGTGTAGGTAGCGTTACTGCCAGGAACCTATGGCTGAACACTCTCACACAAGTTGGCAATGTAATTCTAGCAGGAGTAAAGGCTGTTGATGGCTCAGGCCTTTTGCCTCCCTGCATCATTAATATCCCATCAACCAGTCCTGATACTGTGGATGACTTTGCCTGCCAGTGCTTGGTCTATCAAACCAACCCTTCGTGCTAACTTCAGCCAGGCCCATCTCTCTATACTCTAGTGCCAGGCTGTCATCATCAATGCTTCCCTTTCCCAGGAGGGCTGCCCAACGGACCAACCTACCATGGCAGGCCTAAACCTTTCAGGAAGCCTGAGCAACTGGTTGGTGGGAGGACTCTGGGAAGCCTAGATATGGATTGCTCCTTAGTTCTCTCCTCGGCCTCGCAGGTGTTGCATTGTGCTGTTGCCTTCCACACGCACTCCTCCTCTGCATGGGGTATGAGTCAGGAACAAGGCAAATTCCTCTACAGTCCCGATGATCCACGTCCACTTGCCTTTCTGACATTCATCTCCTGGGTAGTGTTGGAAGGTGTGGGAGTCTGTGCAGGATCACGCGAGGTGCCATTTTGGCATACAGTCTAAGACTGTGTATATGCAGAACCTATCATAGTATACCAATAAGTGGCGAGCACTAACATTACGTGAGAAACTAAAAACCAAACTGGGGTGACATCTGGGAAGTAAATCTCATTAATGTTGGTCTCAAATTCATGTATTCTCATGCAAATAACATGGACCTCATATACACGTTAAAAGCAAAACGTTATCCGTTGGCCAATTGTTGGCTCAGTTAGGTACGTTATTGCATACAATCTATTACTGTTGGGTATTTTTTAATAAGTATGCAAGATAATTAATGCAAACATTTCTTATAACCTAAAAACCCACATTACCTCCGGTTTTTGTTTAAATCATCAGTTTTAACAGATATACACTATAGAAAGTAAACTCAGAACAAAGATAGATGAGGTACCTTGTAACCTGTCTCGACTCCACAGGTCTAACCACTTGAAAAACACAAAATCAAGACACCTACATTTTTTATCGAAATGATTCAATTACCTTTTAATAGAACGGGTCCGAAAGCCTCCATCAATCCATCATTCTGAAATGAACAAGATCAACCATAACTTTCACCCAAAAAATAATACACTACACACTAAGGCTAAACAAATAACACCTAACAAACGCTTACAACAGGGAGAGTACCGCGAGCCTTGAACTCTGCATACATCAAACCACTCCGAGGATACTACGGGCAATGTGGAAGACCTCTCTAACTACAGGCTGATATAAAACATTCAATTTCAAGAAAAACTGCTAGAGACCTATGCCTACGAACAAACACTGGAACAAGTAGAAAACCACCAACTATTGGACCAAGAACAGGTCTGCTTCAGACCCATGAGAGGGCCAGAGACAGCACCTCTCTCTGTCTGGGATGACCTAAATTCCACGTGTCTGAAACACACAAGGATGTTTTCTATAGCCCAAGATGTCTATATACATATTTCTATACGCCTCAAATTGATCTGTGAATTTAATACACACCTCCTCTTGATGCAAGGGAAATTGTGCAGCAACTAAGCACCGCCGTCTACAAACACGGTGTTCGGCATCAGCATCTGCTTAGGCTACACACCATATTTGATGCTTATATTGCAGCAATTAGACCCGTAAACTAGGGTATTGTGTGGCCATATACAAAGTAAAAGTGTCCGACCACCTGAGACAAGTGTATTGCGGTGGCCATCTTTTTTTTTTATTATTGATATAGCTGATGTAAATCACCTTTACAATGTTTTAAGTTAAGAAATTGATCACAAAATATGAAAGAAATAAGTAGAGTAAACATAAAATATATACATGTGACTTAAATTCAAACAAATTCATACATTGATTAAAACTCGTTGATGGGCTAAATTATCCTGAAAACATATCAGCAGGTAAATTAAAAAGTCCCTCTAAAAGAGGAATACAATTATTGCCTTCTACATTTTTGCAAGTTTTTTGCAAAAAGAAAGCCTGCTCTTAAAGTTCAAATAGCCATTGCATCAAAATGAATTGAGCTTACTGGTGAGTATGCTACTGTATATCCGTTATCATCCTGGCATTGCTCTCATTCAGTTTTAAATTGTGCAAGAAGGCAATTGCTCTTATTCTAACTATTGTAGAGAATCCTGAATGAAGTATAGTCCATAATATGTCAGATGTCATGGCTCTGTAGGGCTCTGTGAATTGTATGAAGGCCTTCTGACGCTGTTCCATCAGTAGAGCACACTCTGTCAAAAGATGCTTTAGTGTTTCCTCTTGATCCACTCGCTGACAGAAGCAACAAACATTGGGCCTCATTACGACCCAGGCGGTAAGTTACCGCCTGGGCCGTGACTTTACCACCATGGCGTAAACTACGTTTACGCCATGGTGGTTGGCGGACTTACCGCCCCATTCCGGGTTTGGCGGGGCGGTAAGTCCCCAATCCCCATTTACCCTTCCCCATTCGGCATAATGGGAGTGGGGAAGGCGTTAATTACGGTGGCGTAATTAACTCCATGGTCCCTTAGCGCCATGGATTTTAACACCTGCTAAAAGCAGGTGTTAAATCCGCCATGGCGCTAAGGGACCTCGTACTCAGGCGGTAAGGGTCGGCGCTGTTTACGGCGCCGTAAACCCCTTACCGCCTGAGTTGTAATGAGGCCCATTGTCTGAGATATTTATTATTTTGCGTCGGGCTAACAACTTTTTAGTAGGCCACAGATTGAATCTCAGATGAAGAAAATCATTTCTATGCTCTATTGATGGTGCTTATAACTCTGGGCTACTGTGTTTTTTGATTGCAAACAGCTCCACATCAAAATCACAGTACTTGTTACATTTTCCCCTGGTGTTGATCCAGTCTCTGAAAAATAGTTTTGTTTTGACCTGCACTGGATTCTGTAGAAGAACCACTAAAGTGACATCTGCTAGTGCTCGGGCCTGAATTACCAGATTACGCCATTTTATTTATACATTTGTCGGTGGCTGAAATCACATAATCTGACAAAATGCCCAGTATAGTAGATCAATTGTGTGCTAAAAGGCACTTCCTAAAAAGAGCAACAAGCTGCCACATATACCTCGCATACATGAAATGAGACCCATTTCACTGCGAATCATAGGAAGTGGCGTAGATGTAGGTAGATGGAGAATGCTTCGCCAGTATTTACCCTCTAGGTTACTCCAAAACCTCTCCTGCAAGATAGGTTTTGATTCCGAAGCATAGAGAAGGATCGGTGTAACCTTTTGACAATAATAGGTTATTGCAGGGGCAATGGTGAATTTGCCATATTTGGCTTGAATAATCTGTGCTTGCTGTATCAAGGTCCTTCCTTTGGCTTGTAATGTTTGCCTATATGGCTGCATAACACCTCGCATGACTATGATGGTGCCCAAATAAGTGTAATATTGTACATTCTGAAGTCTAGTGCGCCTCAAATTCCAGAAAAAATACCTTTTCCTGTTTTTGTTAGCTGGATTGCAAAGCATAATCTTAGTCTTTTCCAAGTTTATTGTCAAGAGATTGTGTTCTGTATATAGTGCTTCTGTCTCTAAGGTTCTCTGGAGACCTTTTAGAGTTTTCAATATTATGACTAGGTCATCTGCATACATCAGAAAAGGCACTGGTTTATTTGCCAGTTTAGGGGGATCTGTGAGAATGTTCGCAAAAGCTTGACCCACATTTGAGATGAAAAAATTAAAGAGGGCGGAAGCAAGGGTGCACCCTTACTTCAGCCCTCTATGAGTCATTATAGGATCAGACAACTTCCCATCAGCTGTTCATCTCACTTGTATAATGTTGCTAGTGTGGAGATCTTTGACGAGAGACGCAATGTGGGAAGGAGATACCTGTGCAACCATTTTCTGAAGTAATAATTCCCTAGAGACCGAGTCAAAAGCAGCTCACAGATCGATAAAGGTCATATATAACGGTTGCTTTATTAGGTGATGATGTTCGGATATAAATCCTGTTTGGAGAGGATTTCTCCGACAGGAATCTAGGGTCCACTTATTAAAGTCTCTCAAGATGAACGTGGAAAATAGCTTGCAAGGCGCGTCAAGAAGTGTGATCGGTCTGTAGTTTCCTGGAACAGAGCGATCGCCCTTCTTGAATATTGGAACAATCGCCGACGATCGCCATGATGTTGGTATGGTGCGAGTTATGATGATTTGTTGAAAGATATTGTACATCATTTTGGACCAATAAGTAGGGTTCTGCTTAAACATAAAATTGCTCAAGCCATCGGGGCCAGGTGCCCGAGAGTTGTTGAGTTTATTTATGTAAAAAAGAACATCTTCTTCCAAAATGAACAATCCCTCATAGTTGTGAGGCTCAGGACTGATGTACTCATTATAGCACATTGGTCACATGTACACAGAAGTAAAGTGTGACACCCAATCATTTTCGTTCACACCATTCAACTGAACCGGCTTTTGAGCACTGTTGTTTGCAATGTTGTTTAAAGACCAAATTTGGGCTGTATTTTTCGGAAGGATGTTGCTTAGCATGGACTCTCCCACTGTTGCAATTGGATCTGATATGAACAAAGCCAGTTTCTCTATTGGCAGTTGAGTGATTTTATTATTCTATATTTGTCATGGCAGTTTGAAGGGACAATAAGCTTCTTGTCTTTATGGAACAGGGACCTTTTCTTCTGAACCAGATAACCAAATTCATGTCTAGGTTTGTAATGCATGGAAGTTTCAGTTTGTAATTGGGTCTGATAAATATGCAAAAATGATGTGTAGTCGCTTCGCGTCTCTGTCCCACCTTGATAACTGCTCTCTACATTATTATGAAATGAAGTTAAAGACCGATAGTTCCACATGAGCCGTGTTCGAGCATTGTTAACTATCACGGGGTGATGGAAATTTCTAAGAGTAGAAGCGAAAGGCCCTCGCTTTGTACTCCAAATAAGGTTTACGATTTCATGGTCACTACTTGGGACAGGACTTGGAAGCTTGTTGCCACCTCGAACGTGCAGGAATCAACAAAAGCATAGTCAATTATGGAAGTGCTGAGCCCTCTTCGCTAAGTAACTTCCGCCGTGGTCTGACCTCGTAGGGACCCATTGCACATTAAAAAGCCTCTTTCTTTTGTCAACAAACTCCACCTCAGACAAGACAAATTGTATTTGGGATTATAAAGAGGCAAAATTTGTAAATTTAGATCACCAATCAGAATCGTATTGGTTATGTCAGGTATCTACAATGGTGTTCATGAGAATGTCCAGATCAAGAAACAAATCATCCGATATCCCCTTCGGGTTGCAGTACATATTTACTATTGCAATGACGCCACCAGGATGAGTTATCTTGCCCATGAGTAAGTACAGATTATGCGCTGCCCAGAATGTAAGGTGCCAATTCTTATGATTCTTTCTGGCAACTACCATACCAGAGGAGGGTCGACCACGGGTCGACCACGGGCAGAAGACTTGGCCGCATGTAAAATGATGGTATGATCTTCCCATATTGGAGCTTGAACTAGCCACCTCTCTTGTAAGACTATTATGTCATGAACAGCTAAAAAATCAGCACTAGCCCCTAATAAGGGGGAAAACCCACACGTGTTAGTAACTAATCAGGGATATGTCCCCCCTCCCCAGTTATAACTGTTGGCTATAAATTGGGATCTTGGTTTCTACCATACCTGAGTGTGGGTTTTCTGTGGCTATTGTTAATATAACCACCTGAATTGACAGCATTTTTTCCTGTTCAAATGCCAAAAAAGCTCTTCTTATTTTCTAAGATGTGTTTGCCTTCAGAATTGATGATGATAGGATCTCGTGCTAAAACAAACCCAAGGGCAAAAATGTCTATTCGGGGTGCCAGAGAGCATTTCTGACTAACCATACTCTCGCAATTGAAGAGTTATTCTCAGTAACAAATTCCATTTGTTCGATGTCAACAGTTGTAATGTCTTGTAGACTGCTCACCTCCTCACATATAGCCAATATGCTTGACCTATTCATTACATAGGTTGTGAAGGGAGCCGGATGGCATTTTATAATAAGCCGATGGTATTTATCCCATTCGTTTTTACTTAGTTAGATTCAGTAGAGCACACTGTCCGCCCAGTAGTATGTACAGTACCACCATTGTTTGCGTCACTCACTTTGTTGTTAAGTGAGTCTACTGGTAGATATGGCAAGTTCTGATCATGATTACATGGATGAGAATGAGTAGTATTCATCAGGAATTGTTTGATTGCAGCATTACGGCTTAGATAATTCTCCAACGCTTTGGCAATTTGGTCATCTATGGAGTTGCCTGCAGGTTGTTGTATTACCTTACTTGTAGAGTGTGTAATCACTTCATCTAATTTAGAACCATTTCTCCGCTGTTTTGGGGTACTACACTGAGAAGTTTTAGGGGTATCTATGATGTTAATAGATTGGCTACCTCGTATCATCAAGGAATCTTTAGAAGTTTGGCCCAAGTGTCCCATGGCATGCCCTAGCATCATACTACTTGATTCAGTGATGTTAGCGACTTCTAAATTATGTGACATTAATTGAGAGGTTATTTTGTCATGTCCATCTACTTCTTGGCAGCCCACCCGACTCGGATGAGACTCTCGTATATGGTGAGAGGGAAATCACTTGTGGAATTTCTTGTATCACCACTGTGGGATGAGCACTTGTGTGTTGTAGAAGGGCATATTGCTGGATTGATCTGTTAATTTGTGCTTGAATGTCCGCTAGTACAGATAATTCACTTTGTTTTTGTGGAATGAGAACAGAACTTGCTTGCTCAACTGGAACAGTAGGCAAGCAAGGTTCGAGTGATCTTGTAGATGAAGCAGTTCTATTTTCTCTTTTAGCAAGAGAATCTCGGCTATCAGGTCGTTTAACGGTGGATAATCTACGACCTTTGAGGGCTGAGAGATTCCTTCATTATTAGGTTTTTCTGTGGATTTTTGAGTTTTGGCTTTTGCAACTCGCTTTTTGGGAGCAGATCTAATTTGAGGGGCCAGACATTTAATCAACTGTTTGATGTTAGGTCTGGCTCGCAGCGGCAATGCTTTTTGATTTTTTGATTTTTTTGCTGGGCAAGAGAGCACTAAACCTTGTTGTTTCGGTACTTTGGGAGTTACAAGTTGTATGAGGTCTTCTGACCCACGTAAAGTGCAGTTGGAATAAAAATGTGATTTGTTTTAGAGACGTTAGACACATCATGTCCTATGTTCACCATGTGTGTTTCAGTGCTAAATGATGGTGAATCGAGACAAAATGTGGGTGTTGCTATGTTGATCATTGACCCAATTGGTTACAACCAATTGGGTCAACTCACTTTCCCGATCAGGAACTGTTTGTTCCTTGATAATTCTCCTAATTTCAGTTACAGTTGTTATAGCTGCTGCCAAATGTTTCAGGCCTTTGATTCGGTCCTGTGGGTGAGATATAAACACTGAGTCAAAGTCCTTGTTCTGTACATTCGGGACTTCTCCGCTTGAGGAGAAATGTGTTTTTTGTATCATGTCTCGCATCCATATCACTAGTTGATTTATCTGCTTGGATTGCTCATTTAGTTTCGAATCTAGTGTTTCAAATAATTTAGTTAGCATGACTATAGTCTTATTCATTGCTTTCAATGTTATTTTCAGCAAGGCATTCTGTGAGCAAACTGGAAAAGAGTTGTTTGATTTTTGAGGATCACTGTGTCTCTCTGACTCCGATACATCTATAGTTGGACTATATATATATATATAGTGATCGTGTGTATCGAATGCAGAGTTGGCGATCAAGCTTGGTGATCAATAAAGGCCGTTGTCTTCTGAAAGTAGTAAAGACGATGACGCTATTAAAAAAAGGTTTTCTACAGTGTTATTACTAACCTCATTTTCGTGCTCATAAGATACTGATGATGTATGAGAAGGTGGAACTTCAGATGTTGCACTGTGTATTTCTTCTAAACACAGACTGGGTGTAGACGCTGACTTTGATGCGCCATCAGACCTTAATGACACATTTTTCTCAGGGAGCAAGGCTGTTGCAGAAGCCGGCAATTGCTGCCCTTCAACTGACATTAACTGAGTGTCATTAATGGACAGATTACCAGGGTCTATGTTTGGTACGGTTTCTATAAACACACCATAATATTAATAGAACTATTTACTGATGGTTTGCAAAAGTCACGGATGTCACCCGCACATGTCCTCTTTTCGTGATTAGCAAGAGGACGATTCAGCATTTTACGTTTCAAGATATTCGCCGAAATTGGGCAAGCAGGAGTTGACCTCAAGACTAAGGCAGTACTTGAGGTTTTTAAAGTATTTGGCATGTTTATCTTAAGAGAATACCCTGAGGAGGGCATGAAAACAAAACACTTAGGAAAAACTATTGGTTGAAAGAGTGTTGCTAGCATGCTGTTATCTAATGAAATCACGTTAGGTCACTTGGCATTCACTGTCAGAAGTAATCAATGACACTGTTAAATGATAACCTTCTATCATAACAATGCCGTGTATGTTGGATTTACGTGAATTGTGTCTAATCAATAGCTTTGTCCTCAGTTGACTATTCCTGAGAGGGTAAGGTCACACAATGTGGAAGCCAACTGTTCAATGGGTCAAGCCCTACAGTCACAGTTGCTCTACGTAAGTCCTCCGGTGATTTTATAGATCCATTAAGCAGACCTCATCTGTTGTTCGCACGCAGTACAATAAGACTGTCAAGGAGTAATTGCGCACGTTGTAACCGCGATATATAGGGTCATAAAATGTTTTACTTTACAAAGTGCAAACAAACCAAGAAGTTCTGTATCGATGATTGATAGTGAGATGCAGTGCCCTGTTCAAGGAAGGGTCAATTAGCCGTCTCAAGTTAAGTTAATGGCTCAGAGCTTACCACAATGATGAGGACTGGCCCACTCCCCTCTCGCCGTTCACCAGACACACTGTGAGTGCTCCGCGCATGTGTAGTGTTTTTGAAGAGAAAGTTGACTTTAGCAGTGCTATAGAAAGAGGACTGATGTAGGCTGATGACAGCTCCAAAGGCTGTAATAGAAATTCAATTCTCCAATGAGGTAAAACAGGCAGCACCTTATCCCAACACTAACAACAGACACACTGCGAGCACACCGTGCAGCACTCCGGGAGAACCAAGGTTGATGGACCCACATTGGGGCCACCAGAATCATCCTGACTGGTTCCTGGTGCATCCTGTGCACTATCCTGTTGAGTAGGTGAGTGAGGGGGGAAAAGCATAGTCAAATTTCCCTGACCATGTTATCAAGAGCCGTTCCCCTTGGAGCGGTTCTGCGGGTACCTGGAGGCGTAATCTGGGCGCTTTGCATTCTCCAGAGTTGAAAACAAGTCGATCTCTGGGAAGTCCGGGACAATGTCTTCGTGCAATCGCCACTCGTACTCTACGGGTAGTGGGAAGTCTCTGCTGAGTATGTCCACTAGAAGATTGAGTTCCCCTGGAACGTGTTGTGACTTGAGGAACATTTTGTGTTGAGAGCCATTTCCATATGTTCTGTGACAGTTTGGATAGCCCTCGAGAGAGAGAGTGCCCCCTTGTTTGGTTAGGTAATACATGGCCGTAATACGGTCCGTGAGGACTAGGACGGTCTTCCCCTGGAGGTCTGTCTGGAATGCCTTCAGAGCCTTGAACACTGCTCGCAGTTCCAATAGGTTTATGTGGTTAGTTGCTACCGCTGGGGACCACACGCTGTGCGCAGAAGGAGGTGGTCTCCCCACCCTGGCAAAGATGCGTCTGGTTTTCCCCTGCAGAAGGTTTCCCCTTGACCACCACTGCAGAGACTGAACGAGGGCTGCCGAGACAACCACTAGATAGCCCTATTGTCGGCTGACCTGACACCATTGGCTTGACAGCCACTCTTGCATGGGGCGCATGCGCAGACGTGAGTGTGGAACTAGATAAATACAGGAGGCCATCATCCATAACAGTCAGATGGCTTTGCGTACGATCACCTCAAGACTGGCTACATAGTGAGGGAACTGGAACAGCATGTTTTGAACCCTCTCGTAGGAGGGAAAGACAAGGCCGTCTTTGGTCTGAATTAGAGCCCCCAGAAACTGTTTGACTTTGCTGGGGTCCAGGCTGGACTTTTTCTCATTGATCAAGAACCCCAGACTGTAGAGGAGATCTATCGTCTTCAGGGTATTTGTTAGCCATGTTTCGTACGAATCCCCTATTAGCCAGTTGTTGAGGTAAGGGTATACTGGGGTGGACTGCCTGCGCAGGTGAGCAGCTACTACCGCCAGTACCTTTCTGAAAACCCAGGGTGCTGAGGCAATGCCGAAGGGAAGAACCTTGAACTGTTAGTGCGCATCCTCTGTCATGTACCGCAGGTACTTTCTGTGCGCTGGCAACATTGTTTGTTTGTTTGTTTGTTTTATTTCTTGTATTGGGCACCAGAAATGCATGCAAAATAGACCAATGGAAGCCAAAGGGTTGAATTGTCTATCCAAATATCTGGAAATGTTCCCATGCAAGCGCCTGCGGAAATTCTATATGAAATTTAGATTGAATTTATTTTCAACTAAGGAGATCCAAAAGATAAGACACATAGGCCCTCATTACGACTCTGGCGCTAAACCATGGCGCTATTAGCACCATGATCGGTGCCGGAGTCCGCCATGGTGAAATAGGGAATTACCACCCCATTCCAAGGTTGTCGGGCGGTAATTCCCCATTTCCCATTGGCCCTTTCCCATTCCCATTTTTGCCCCATAGGGCTCAATGGGAATGGGGAGGGCGGTAATTACGGTACCGCAAATTGCGGTACCGTAATTACCTTCAAGGTCCCTTTGCGGGTCCTACTTTAACGACTGTTAAGGTCGGGAGCCACAAGGGGACCTCGTAGTAAGGCGTTAAGGGGTTAACGGCGCCGCAACCTTTTACGGCGCCGTTAACCCCTTAACGCCAGGGTCCTAATGAGGGCCAGGCGAGACTCTGAAACATTGGGTCGACAGACCTAAGAACATGCTATCTAGAAGCTTAACTGGAGAAAATAACGACCAACAGTCGTGAAGACTGGTGGACTAAATTGCATAGTGGTGACTCTCAACGCTTAACTGTAGCGCTAGCACTCTATCTTGAACAATTGAATGAGAAGTTGTTCAGAGATGATGCAACAATCACTCTGGCCCACAGTAATGAATGAAAAGGATTCAATGTGAAAGAGAAGCTATTGGAACTCTAAAAGGATAGGAAATGCAATTGAAACTGAAAGGGCACGATATAGCTAACATTTTAGAATGTAGAATGAGAGTGTAGCAATTTATTTTCTGTGTTTGTATATTTCTGGTGATTTTTTTGAAAGTTTGTAATAAACTATAATAAAATAAAATAAAAAAATAAAACATTTTGCTTATCCTCTGTTTAGAATACACGTGTCTGGGGTTGCTTTTGGTACTATTGTTCATAAGAGAATTGCCCTAGCACTTCGGTGCTGGACTGCCCATTTGGGTGGGAGAAAGACTGATATGCAAATGCATATTTCCTATCTGTGAAATGTACACCGAGGCTTGGTGTCTGTCAAACCCTCTGCTAGACCCAAACCACATGCACACATGCAATCTATGGCACTTGAGGTGATGGCCTCCGTTAGGTAAGATTTTCATACTAATGATAAATCTTCCTGACCTGTGTCAAGCCCAGAACTATTAGATTTACTGGTGGATTATTTTTTCTTATACCTCTGCGAGTGGGAACCTTTTTCCACACTCACAGAATATTTTACTATTTTTATGGGTGCGATTTTCTGGGCTCTCCATATTGTCTTTTAAAATGTATCCTCTTTGACATTTTTTTGACAATAAGTGCCTGTTGTTGCTGGGTTGCCCTAGGGCTGCACTTTTAACTTTCTCTGGCTAACCTTGTGAGAACTACTTCCCAAGGGTAGAAAGGATCTTGGGATCCCTTTTACAGTTTTACTGAATTAAAAACAACGCCTTCCAGAAAGGAAGGAGTCGGTACCTACCCCTCTCTCAACCCATACAACGGAGTGAAACCCTGTTAGATTAAGATGACAGGGCAGTGGATATAGCAAAGAAAACTGCAAGTTAAAATGCTACATTAGAGTAGGGATTTGTTCTGTTTATTCAACTCTCCCAAGTGTGTGTAACTAAATTTCAAACAAAGCGAAGCACTAAATGCTCTATTCTCGCATATATTCTTATTCTACCAGGTATCTCAAAATGTAAAGAATATCTTTAGGATCTGTGGTCGACCGGTTTCAGTGACTATTCCTTATTCAGGTCACCTTCGTCAGGACCGTATAATTACTGTCTTCATTCTTGGGTCTTATTAGCAAAAAGCTCTCAAGGTATAGGAATTGACATTTTCTTCAGACCTGTAGAGGGGACATAAATAGAAAACCACACCATGGCCCTCATTACTTCCCAGGCGGTAAGTTACCGCCTGGGTCGTACCCTTACCACCATGGTGTAAACTATGTTTACACCATGGTGGATGGTGGATTTACTGCCCCATTCCAAGGTGAGTGGGGCGGTAAATCCCCATTTCCCATTTTACCCTTCCCCATTCCCATTTTTGCCCCATAGGGCATAATGGGAATGGGGAAAGGCGCTAATTACGCCACCGTAAATTACGGTGGCGTAATTAGCACCAAGGTCCCTTTGCGGCATGGGTTTTAACGCCTGCAAAAATCAGGCGTTAAAATCACCATCCCGCAAAGGGACCTTGGAATCAGGCGTTAAGGGTCGGCGCCGTTTATGGCACCGTAAACCCCTTAACGCCTGGGTCCTAATGAGGGCCCATTTCTTACATGCCTGATTGTCATCAGTGCTTTCTGGGCCTTCTCATAAATCTACCTTCGTCTCCTCCAGCTAATCCAGAATAGGGTAGCAAGACTTATCCTTGGCCTTAAGCCCAGGGACCGCATCTCTCCTGCCCTAAAATCTCTTCACTGACTCCCGGTTGTTGAACTGATTAAATTGAAATCCCTCTGCATCATCCACAAGGATGTCTGGGGTCGGGTAACACGCCATCTGCAACTTTCTCTTACTAAATACTCTCCCTCTAGACCTCTACGTTCCTCTGGCACTAACTCTCTGTGTGTAAAACCTTTCACTAAACAGAGGGCCAGAGGCCAATCTCTTTCTTCAGCTGTATCGCTCTTATGGAACAGCCTCCCCCCTCCCCTTCGTCTTGAACAGCACTTCCTCAAATTCCAGAAAATCCTCAAGACATTCCTCTTCACTTCCTCCTTCCCTTTTCTGTTAATCTTGCAGTCGCTGTGATTGGTGACCAGGGCCCTTATGTGTCCTTCGTGGTCCTGGCCTTCCACACCCAATCGCCCCAGTCTCTGTCTACCTCGTAGCACTTGCCTCTGAACCCACCGGCCTTCATCCTGTAGGCTTGCACTCATCTACCCAATGCAGCTCCAGGCCGAATAGCACTTACCTCACCATGCACTTCAACTACTGCTCACCAACAAGCATGGACATTCCAGCACCTACCCCCACTCCCATTTCCCTGCTTCTCGCTGCACGTGCACGTTTTGAAAACTCACAGGGCATTGCAAGTTTGTCTTTATCCTCCACTGTGCTTATTGTTTTCAATCCCATGTTTCCTCCCTGTTGCTCTGTGTGTGCTTTGAAACAGAATTGACTTGCTGTATAAGCGCTTAATAAATGCACAATAAATAAAATTCAGGAAATACAGAACTAGGTTTATTCAAAAATGCATACTTGCATCACCACGGGAATATGTCACCGGTATGTTGTGGATGTCTTGTGTGTCCAAGACTATCAATTACAGGTGGTGGGGGGGATTACCTGCAATATCCCAAACTCATTTCTGTATTTAAAAAAAGTAAAGAACCACAAGTACGTTTATTACTGCGGTTATGTCAGGTGTAGAGCAGATAGTTAAAGGCTTTGCTATATCTCTTTGCTCAACAGTTCATTAAATGCAACCGAAATAACATCATCAGTACATCATTGCGGTCTTCCTACTGTGTGCATCTCCTTGCATGTCCGGAGTTAGGAAGATGCTCTCTCCTGTGTTTTTTATAGTCTGTTGTTCTCTGGTTGATGTACGGATCACGTGGCGGATGTCACACGGCCATATTGCGTAACACTTACGTGTCTCTCAAAGGTGCTAGAAAAGCTTCCACAAAGGTTATTTGTTTGAACTTATCAAATTCATGATAGATTATAGGGGGCTATGTCGTAAACACCTGGTTCCTGGATAGAAATCATGAAAACATAGGATAAAGTCCAGATGTAATGTCCTAGTCTCGGATAGGTATGTTCTAAGTGGGTGGGATCGCCAAGTCATGCCACTGAATTACTTCATTTAGACCCTGCCTGTCAGTATACAGTCTAAAAATCCACTTCTGCTCCTTCTAAAGAAGAAGGGCTCCAAAGTTACTGTCCCTCTTTAGTATCTGGATCTTTTCCAGAAAAGTCAATTTTAACAGGTCTTTTTGTCCTTTTTTCTACATAATGTTCTACCAGTGGTGCTGAGAGTTTCTTTGTTCTGATACAAGTTTTGGCATAGACGATTCTTTACTTAACTGATCTCTGTGTCATCCTTATGTATCTTAGGATGCATGGACATGTTATGGTGTATATAACATATGCAAATTGACAAGGGGGGTCCTTGGAGTCTCTCTGCCAGACATTAGTCCTGGTTACGAGAGACTTACCCAGAGTCTTTAGCTCACTATCTTTCACAGAGAAGAAATATCCCAAACATATCAGTCTTTGTCCTGCCCTGGGGCAGTCCAGCACCGAAATGCTAGGCAATTCTCCTCTGAACTGGAGTACCAACAGCATCCCCAGACACGTGTTTAGGTCTGGTTGGACCTCATCAGTAGGGAGGAGCTGTGCCTCTCTAAGAATAGTGAGCAAGGGGTCCACGTCTGGATTCCCCTAGTAACTTAGGGTGGGACCCAAAGTTACTTGAATATGCAAATTGACAAGGGGGGTCCTGGGAGTCGCTCTGCCAGACATTAGTCCTGGTTACGGGAGACTTACCCAGAGTCTTTAGCTCACTATCTTTCACAGAGAAGAAATATCCCAAACATATCAGTCTTTGTCCTGCCCTGGGGCAGTCCAGCACCGAAATGCTAGGCAATTCTCCTCTGAACAAGAGTACCAACAGCATCCCCAGACACGTGTTTCGGTCTGGTTGGACCTCATCAGTAGGGAGGAGCTGTGCCTCTCTAAGAATAGTGAGCAAGGGGCCCACGTCTGGATTCCCCTAGTAACTTAGGGTGAGACATATAACATATGCATACATATAATATACATTTCTGCAAGACTATGCGCCTGATTTGATGTGTGTAACAGAAACATGGTTTACTGCCGCATCTGGCCCTAATATGGTCCATATTTTACCTGAGGGCTACTCTATTTACACATTGATCGCAACGCCAACCATCCTGGTGATGGAGTCACTTTAATTTTAAATAACGTCCTAATTTGATCGATTTTACCTTGACCTCAGGATATAGAAATGGAATCTATGTTTGTGAGAATTTCGGGTACTTCCTCTTTTAGACTTCATGTTTTGATTGTATAATCGCCCACCTTCGTTTAGATGGACGAACTTTGAAAAGGCGTTTTTCAAACTTATCAGCTCTGGCTCTTTCACATAACAATCTATGTATTTTAGGGGATTTAGATTTCTGGGCTGACTCTCTTCATTGAGCCACGACACCCTCCTTTTTATTGGCACAACTGCGAAAGAGACGCTGGGATCCAATGAACGGCAAAATGCCCAAACACAAAGCAAAAAATCCAAGTACCCCTGAGGCAAGCCCTGAGCTGACATCTGCACAGGGGAAAAACAACTACTCACTATTTCAGCCTGGCAAAGCAAGAAATCAGTGCATAGAGAGGTTAAAACTGTTGAAGTCAAGAAATCTAAATGCCAACCAAAAGGGAAAATGCTGAAATCCAACAATTCCCGAAATTTCTTTCATAACATCAAATCTTTCTGTGCAGAAAGAGAAGCTAGTAAAGGGCCCTAGAAGCACACAATATTAAGGAACTTACACAAAAACCTTCAAGAACAAATGAACCAATAAAAAGGCGAGTCAATGCATTTCCCGCTAAACTCAACATTGGACAACAGCTCCAAGCTGATAAATCTAACAACTCATGATACGTAATGCGAAGAGACAAACCTTGAAACCCAAACTGACTCTTTAAAAATTGCACATGATGTTAACTTAGAAATAGACGAACTTACAGAGATTGATATATCAATTGTGACAAAAGTGGAACGCTCTAAAATCACGTTGGTTCGAAAACAACATGTTGAACGAAAGCGTCACGTAAAGTTCAATAACCATGCTAAAGAACAAAAACAAAGATCCCCCAACTTCTATACATTAGAAGAAAAGAGGGCGAAAATAGCAGCTCAGAATTCTGAAAAAACCTCACTGATGCCAAATGGACCATATGAGCTGAAAACTAATGATAAGGTGCCTAGAGCCATACGATCATGTGACACAAGCGCCTTGAATCAAGGTCAAGATCCATCTCAGAAACCTCATCTGTCAACCAACAACAGTGCTTACTGTGATGCGACTTGGGAGGATAACATAAGGCACAAGAACTTGACCACCAAAAACTTGGCAAGGCAAAAGCTGCTAGCTAATTATCATCTATCTTTGGAACAAATGTTTACATAATTCTGTGGGGCTTGACAAAGAATTTTACAGCAGAAAACAAAAACACCAGAAACATAAGCAAAAACAGTTCGACCATCATATGGATTGAAGAACTGGACGCAAGAGGCATTTCTGCAATCAATGGTAAAGTACTAGATGACAAGCCACCTCGTCCCACGTGGAAAAGCAGCAATAAGGAAGCTATCCTAGCCTACTACTGTGTTTCAGAAAGATTGGAGAAAAGAGTTTCCTCATTGCACGTAACACTGATGCATCAGAGCAATTGGTAGAATTGACGTACCATTGCTTAGCAGACCAAATGCAAAAAAACAGTGGAATCCCTCTGTAATAGTGGCGCCTGGCAGAAATAGACTTCAGCTAAATGCCAGCAAGATCAGCAAAATCACGGAGAAGCTCAAAACTTGTTAAAGCAATGGTAAGAGTTCTATAGTTTATTATAGCGCTCTGTTAGCCCAATATGTGGAAACACAACAAGGAGTGAATAAAAAAAAACATGTATTTGACCAAGAAATAGCAACAAGGAAAGGGGAATTGCGAGAAAAAAATTCAAAGCAATCGAAGGGACTCAAAACGTAGACAAAAACTTGACAAAGAAAAAACACAAACAAAAGTACAAAACCATCATAGAACAATGGGATACGGAAGTTATAGAGAGTGTTGAGTAATAAAAACTCAAGAGATTTCTGGAAATTGATAAATGACACAAGCGCCTACAACAAGTCATTTTGAGCAACATGGTGTGTGAGAAGCTGTGGGTGAGCCATTACAGCGAATTATTCGAGAGCCCCCACCCTGATGGCATCACCAATCAAATGCTGAAGACCAACCCTGATGTGTGGGCTGAGTTCTGCATGTCACTCTTTATTCGAATAACAGCAGAGAAAGAAATTCCGATATTGTGGAGAACTGCTATTGTGGGTCCGATATTTACAAAAGGCATAAGATCTGACCCCAAGAACTATCACCCAATTGCACTTCTTGATGCCGTGGGCAAACATTTTGCATCACAGATTCAGTCAAAAAGGACAACCTGGATCAAGTCCATGAAAATGTACGACCCACGACAAACAGGATTCGTAAAAGGAGTGGGATGTGGACTAAACTTGCTCTTAATCAACCTGTTAAAGATGAGAGCATTCTGTCAAGGAACACACACATATCTAGCATTTATAGATCTAGCACATGCTTTCAACAGTGTTGATGGGGAACTTCTATGGTTAAAGTTAATCAAATGCAAGTGACCAATAGGTCTTACCATGGCAATTAAAGAACTCCACTCCAAAACTGAAATCAAAATACGGCTTGATCAAGATGGCACACCATCAGCGCTGATGAAAACATAGAGAGGGGTTAAACAAGGATGTCCACTATCATCCTTGTTATTTAACGTCTTTATAGCCAACATCAGTGAAACCCTAGAAAGCACAAATGCATTCCCACCAAAAATCAACGGTGAACATCTGGGATGGATAATGTATGCGGATGATCTTGTGCTGCTAGACGTGACGCCGGCCAGTTTACAACGCAAATTATACCTGCTTGAAAAATACATGGATACCAATGGCCTGAACATCAACGATGCAAAATTAGAAATCCTAATATTACAAAACCTAAAGGGAAAGACCAGAAACTGCAAGAACAGGTTTCAATGGTGTTTGGGAAAAGAAATACTGAGGAGTGTTCAATCAACAAGATACTTAGGAATGAAAATAAACTCCAGTATCAATGATGCACCCTGGGTCGAAAGCATCAAAGCAAAAAATAAACAATTATCAGCTCAAGGAAAGATCATTTACAAAAAATATTGTAAATGTTCACTGAGAGCTCTCACAAGATTTACAAACAAAAGGTGGTGATTGCTCCAATTCATGGAGCAGACTGTGCCGTGGGATGCGATTGGACAGTATGGGACTCTCAGGAGTAAACCTTTTGTAGAGCAATCCTGCGCCTACCAAGAGGGGTTCGGAAAATCAGTATAAGATACGAACTGGGGCTGATTTCAATCAACGCCAGAGTGACATGGAACATGCTCTCTATATATAGAGAAATAGTGGTAAATGACATAATCCCGACATTCACCATCCTTTCACAACACAATAGTAAAGAAGAAACAATGGCTCAAAGATTGGGCAGCCACCTCAGATCAAAGATCCAAACACAAACTGGGACAAAACATATGCAATGAAGAAAAAGCAATGAATACATTAGCGAAATATTTGGAGAAGTAGCCAAATAAACATCATTGAATGTTATACATAAAATTTCACTTTGATCTACTACCAACAAATTAGATCCTGGAAATAGGAAAATGCAATCCCTTCAAGGACAGTGAATGCAGATTCTGCAACAAGGGAGAGGAATCACCAAAACACATAACATTGCTCTGCACCGCCCTAGGATCACTGAGAACGAGACATCCGGGTCGCATCATTAAAAAAAACTGTCACTAAATGGAGCAGAATGGTGGGAACTATGTTGCAATGGATCAGACGCCAAGTTATCAATTGCACTAACCTTGTACCAAGCGCCTAGTGAGCACCATGATCAATTAATAAAAGAAATGAAGCGGTCAGTAGAAAGGCGGGAATGCAATAAGGAAATATGTCTGAGTTAAATGGGATCGAGGAAATTTCATGCAAAATGGTAAATCTAATTTTAACAGTTTGTAACCAACTAATAACATGTAATTAAAAACAAAAACAATACATTAATAGGGACAGCTAAGGTCAGGATATTGAAACTAAGCAGGCACACCTGCAGTCCATTAAAACCCCCGAGTATAAAACTCCCAAAGGCAGAAGAGAAGTTGAGCGATCTGCATGGCGTATTGGAAGTGCAGCTGAGCCAGGGATGCCTAGAACCAGGCCAAGGAGAACAGGATGCTGAGACCCTACATGGCTGCAAGTTGAGGCAGAGGAAAGTGTGGCGAGGGAACCGTGTCTCCAGGGAGCCACAGGAGTCTACAGAAAGGAGCAGAGGGGCGTGCTGATCCCTTAGCTTGTGTGGCCAGAAAGATGCTTGTTCCCCTGGGTAGAGCATGAAGTTGAGGTGGGTCTGAGGGGCATGTGGCCTCAGACGCGAGAACCGTTAACAAGGAAAGCTGAATCCATGACCAGAGAGTTTCTAAATGCGAGAAACCCAGTAGCAAGAGAGAAAGACTGCATACATTGTATCGGAGTGGTCTCAAGCGAAAGAACACTCGTTGTCGAAACGATCCGGTATCGGTTTAATGATAGAACAATGCTAAAGGAATACCATTAACAAGAAAACAATGCTAAAGAGATTATTGAAGGATACAATGTCAGAGTGGTCCCGTATAAAGTTATACACATTTGAAAGTCTGAAGTGAAAGAAGCACTCCAAGGGCAAGGGAGCTGTGCACAACTGAAGTGCAAGAGAAATAGATATCATTGAAGGGGCTCCATGATGGCAGGAGAGCTGTGTGAAAACAAAGTGGGTGCAAAACAGACACTAGCAAAGAGAGGCCATACAAAGGTGGAACGTGAGTAAGAGCCTCAAGAAAGTGTGTTGAAGTGATTATTGAACTAACCACAGGATAAAGGAATTGATAAAGGAAGCCCTCCTTCGTCTCATCTGGCGTGAGCTGGAAGAGTTCCAATGCGCGGGTGACCATGGAGTGGAAAAAGCCCACTTTGTCTGGGGGTGAAGCCCTTGGAGGCGGAGAGATGCCGCTGTTGTTGTCGGTTAAATTAACGCAATATGATTTGGCATTTGATGGTTATTCATATGAGGCTGAGGAAGTCAGTAGATCCAGACTCTAGTTAAGCAGGTATGCATATTGTTAATGACTGGTTGAAATACGGAATTGTTGGATTTTTGTTTTTGGATGTACATTAGGAGTCACAATAACATTATGTCTGTTGATATGTTTTAGAGCTTGCCCTGAGGATGGACTGAATGTCCGAAAATGTCCGAAATGCATCGGCTTGTGCTTCTGCCACCTTAAAGAATGAAGCTATTGGGCTTCATTACACGGTAGGTGGTAGCCATGGTTCTATTAGCGCCATGGCTACCCCCTTACCGCATTCCGGGTCCGAGTCCGGGTTCCCGAAATAGGGACTTACCGGGTCATTCCAACCTTAGAGGACCCGGAAAGTCCCCATTCCAGGAACCATTTCCCATTCGATCCCCCATAGGGCTCAATGGGAATGGGGATTGAGCTAATAACCGTACCGCAATTTGCAGTACCGTTATTAGCTCTGAAGTCCCTTAGCGGGTCCCTTACTTAACGCCTGGTAAAACCAGGCATTAAGGAAGGCACCAGCTAAGGGACCTCAGAATAGGGCGGTAAGGGATTACTGACACCGGTGCCCTTACCGGTGCCGGTATCCCTTACCGCCTACCGCGTAATGAGGCCCATTGTGTTCCAGCACAACTGCATAAAAAATCAAGAAATACGGAAATATTTTACAGCCTTCACCGGCTGAACTCTCAAAAAATTTTGAGAATTTAAAACAATGTTCTTCTAACATTGCAGTAGTATTGACTACACTAAGGGCGTCTCCAAAGCTCAGTGGGAGTCCCAGTGAGCATTTTTTGTTTTTGCTTTTGTAGTCGGTGTATGTTGTCGCTGTGTCTGTCCCTGTATCTCTAGGGTGGGGGGGCACTGGTGGCTGGAGCGTAGGCTAGGATGCCTCTTCCTTTTCTTCGGCGGATGTGGCCCCAATGACAACAGGGTCATTGCCGGTGGAGGTGCCGTCAGCATCCTTGTCTGTATCTCCGATACCAGTGTGTGAAGGGTCGAGAGAATGTCCTGCAACAGATCTCTGGGAGGTGCCTGGGGGGTAGGGTAGCTGGGCCCAGCGCCTATGTCGTCGCCCCTGCCATCGTCGTCGGCCTCTCCGGGGTGGACTACCTCCTCAACATTCCAGTCGTCATCCCCAACGTCTTACGGGATGGTATGGATGGAACCCTTGTCCTCCTCGTCGGAAAAATAAATATCAGGCTCGATTCAACAAAAATAGGATTTTCCTAGCAAAAAAACTAGAAAAATGCAAAAAGCTGTAAGAGCGAAACACGAGGACTCCCAACACTCAGATGTGCGCTAAAAATCTTCTGACAATGAATGTCCCCGAAATACAGGTCAAGTTTCCCGATCCTAGTTGATTAGTAAAGAAAGTGAACCTAAGGGAGGGGGAAGAGAAGAAAAATCTGTTAGTGCCGTGATGTTGGGATATAGAGAGTCCTGGTATTTGGCAATCACACGGGACCCTGGGGTGGTTCGAACCGATTCCCCGACATATTTAGTGCGTGTCGCACTGCATTTATGGGTACAGCATCTAAAATCTTGTGCTTACCCGGCTGTTTATTTGTACGTCGGTTCTGGCCTCACACGCCCGAGCTCGCTATCTCGATGCGAGTTGTCCGTATGCAGAACTCTTTGGAAATGGATAGCGGGTCATGTGATCGCTATCTAATGCATTTGTGAATGACGTGCGTACGTGTAACCCGAAAATTCAACACCTCGCTTTTCAGGATGGTAAGCTTACAGCTCGTATTTAGATTGTTCTTTGAAATGCGAACCCAAGGTGATTAAAGAATGAGTTAATTTTCTTTGGAAATTTCGGTCATTATCCATATGTGGTTGTGAGTGTGATCACGTGACCCGGAAGTGGAATAACTTCCATGGAGATTAACGTTAACATGGTATGTGGGACAAATAAATACCACCCTGTTGGAAATCTATCCTAATTATCTGCATATAATTTACTCCATCAGACAGATTCGACTATTAGTATTTCAATGGGTGATTTACTAGATCTACCTTCTGTTGAAAACACCGAAAGACTGTCCTGAAGAAAGCGGCCACAACAAACACGTTGCCGCTGAAACCGGTAGACAGTAATTGCTACAATTTAGAGATACCAATCTAATTTTCAATCTATGAGCAATTTTTTACTTTACCCCACTAGTTGCAGTAACAACAAGACCCAGGAAAAACGGATAGTGGAGTATGTTTTG